>NW_023425534.1:3935936-4413436 GCF_014108245.1 Pipistrellus kuhlii | reverse complement strand
CTAAAGCTAAAACAATTCAGAAAATGAATCAGAAGACTTGACCTGATTTCAAGATTATTTAATTTGCATTAGGACAGACAAATGGAACAAAACAGAGTCCAGAACTTGATCTATGAGTACACAATGTTTTTACATTTTTGACAAAGGTGGCAGGATGATCCAATGCGGAAAGGGTAATCTGTTCAACAAATGATAATGAGCTGCTATCCATGCGGGGGAAAGGGACCTCAGCCTTTACCAACAAGCAGGAAAAGATGCTCAGCATTAGCCATCAGAGAAATGTAAACTCAAACCACAATGCCACCGCACACGCGCTAGAACAGCTAAAATTAAAGACGGACAACACCAAGTACTGGTGAGAATATGGAGAAAATGAAAACTAGCACAACTTTGCAAACTCTTAGGCAATTTATTATAAAACCAAACATGCAACTACATGACCCAGCAATTGCACTCATAGATATTTATCAAGAAAAATGAGAACATATATCCTCACAAACACTTACACATGAATATGTATCGTAGCCCCAAACCAGAAACAGGCATGTGGGAAGACTCTGATGGAAGGTGACTCTGATGATCCCACCTCCTGGCATTCATGGTTGGTTTTGTCCCCTTGAGTATGGGTGTACCTGTGACTTGCTTCTGGCAAAGACGACAGGATGCATGTAATTACATGTACATGGTTACGATGCGTATGACAGTAATGTCCAATTTGCTAAGAGATTCTGCCCCTTGAGGAAGCGAGTGGCCATGGTGGGAAGACCTCAGTCTGCAATCCACAAGGAACTGAGTCCACAACCACATGAGCTGGAAACAGATCCCTCCCCCGGCCAGACTCAGATTACAGCCCGCCCACACCTCCATGGCTGCCGTGAGACTCAGCTAATCTGTCCTGATCCTGACCCCGGGGATCGGAGACAATAGATACAGGCTGTTTTAAACTGCAGGTTTGTGGTAACGCCGTGATGCAGCAAAAGGTAATTAATATAACCCATCAGCTGATGAACAGGTCAACGAATGTTGGTTATCTGTGAAGGGAAACACCGCTCACTAATAAAAATTAATTACTGGCACGCACAACAATATAAATTTCACAAACATTAAGCAAAAGAAATGAAATAAAAGAATACATACATAAGTTTAATAGCCTTATGTCTACTTTAAAATACAATTAAATAACTTAAAACAAAAAAGAAATAAAACTATAAATCAATATCCCTCATAAACATAAATGTAAAAATCCTTAACAAAATATTGACAAAACAAATGCAGCAATATATAAAAAGGACAATAATACATTATGACCAAGTGGAACTTATCCAACAAATGCAAGATTGGTTTAACATTTGAAAAATCAATCAACATAAATTCCAAGAGAGGAAGGGAGAGGGAGAAATAGAAATGACATTTTTATTTTTTATGAAATTCTAGGAAAGACATTATAAACTACAGTGTTAAAAAGCAGTTCAGATTTCCTGAGAGGCCAAAGGCTGAAATTTCTAGGAAGCAGCATGAGGGAACATTTAGGAATACTGGAATTGTTTTGATTTAATTGTGGTGGTGGTTACACAGATATATAAATATACAGACAGTCCTCGGGTTAAGTCGAACGTACATCCTTTTGTGGTTATGTCAGCATCTCCCATCCGATCTAATAAAAGAGTAATATGCAGATTGACCATCACTCCAACACACAGGATGGCTACCCCCATGTGGACACAAAATGGCCACCACAAGATGGCCAGCAGGGGAGGGCAGTTGGGAGGCACCTGGTCTGCAAGGGAGAGCAGTTGAGAGGGATTTAGAGGGTGGTGGGATCGGGTCTAAACAGGCAGTTGAACACCCCTCGAGGGGTCCCAGATTGGAGAGGGTGCAGGCCGGGCTGGGGGACACTCCCCCACCCCGTGCACGGATTTCGTGCACCGGGCCTCTAGCTTTTTTTTTTTTTTTAGTTCCATCATTTTGACATCTGTACATATATGCTTTGTTTTTTATTATTTATTTACCACAAGTAAAGGTCAGAAATTGTTCTTTCAAATTATTTTTACTGTTTCACTTCATTACTGCTGTGTCTGTGCCCCATGTGAGTGACGTAGCTGCTTATGTAGTTGGGTTCTGACTTACGGCGAAAACTGCATTATGTCGTGCATAGGAAAGGATGTCTGACGTAACCCAAGGACCTACTGTGTGTGTGTGTGTGTGTGTGTGCACACATATGTATGTATGTATATTTATCAACACTCACTAAACTGACCACAACATACCTATTGAATTCCACAGTAAAGTTTTTGGCCACAAGAACTCTATAACTCAGTAAAATATCTGTATCTATAAATCTATATCTATATACAATTTGCCTAATATGCAAATTATTCCCTGGGGATTTCAACTGGGAGTTCAATCACTTGCTATGATGTGCGCTGACCACCAGGGAGCGGCATGGAATGAAGGAAGGCCCTGGCCAGCAACCTGAAGGAAGGCCCCTGGCTGGCAGCCAGAAGGTCTCAGTAAGCCCTGATCCCTGGCCAGACCCTACCCTATCCATTACGGATTGCGTGCACCTCGGTAATACAAGTATTACAAATATTAGCCAAGTGGCAAGGAAAGTGACTAGTTTAGAAAAAGTCATCTTCACAATGGAGAAATATGATAGACCACTCAACAAGCAATCAAACACACACTCAATAATGGGACAAACTGGTAGCATATGCCTCCTGATGTGACTCACTGAGGGCAGCTATACAGTATTCTCACAAAAAAATGTTTAACCTGGATCTAATTTTTTATTTTTTTAATATATTTTATTGATTTTTTACAGAGAGGAAGGGAGAGAGATAGAGAGCTAGAAACGTCGATGAGAGAGAAACATCGACCAGCTGCCTCTTGCACACCCCCCACCAGGGATGTGCCTGCAACCAAGGTACATGCCCTTGACCAGAATTGAACCCGGGACCTTTCAGTCCACAGGCCGACGCTCGAACACTGAGCCAAACCGCTTTCAGCTAACCTGGATGTAAACATGAGGAAACAAATCGGAGAAATCCAGATAGCAGACACTAAAGAACAAAGGTCCGGACTCTCCTCAGTCAGTATCATGGAATACAAAAAGGCAGATGAACTCACCAGAAATGCATACTATACCTTCACAAAAGGCATGTAACATTTTCACAGAAGCACTAACTGTAATAACCCAAAAGGCAAACAACCTACCTGACCATTAAGAGCAGAATGGTTAATAACAAATGGACAAGTATGTTCACACAATGTAAGAACTACATATAGCAGTAAAAATGAACTGTCCCTGTTCACAACATGGATAATCTTAGACATGTAATGAGTGAAAGCAGCCACTGAGCCAACGGATTTTAAGTCAGAATAGGGACAACCTTTGGGGGGAGGGACCCTGGGAGGACTTCTGAGGTCCTAGAAATGTCTGTATTACTGAGCTGGGTGCTGTTTACAATTCACCAAACTGGACACATAATTTGTGTGTTTTCTGGATATATGTTAAACTTCAGCAAAAGTTGTGGGGGTTTTTTTAATGTTAAAGGTTAGGGAATCATTCTATTGTACATTAAAGCAGACTACAGAGATAAATCAATAGAATCTCTGTTTCTTGATTGGATCCTGATATTTTTAACTGAAAAAAATTGAATTTTGACTGTATTAATATTTTGTCAATACTAAATTTTTTATGTGATAATATTGTAGTTGTGTAACCTTACTCTTATGAAAGACAAGGTGAAGTATTACAGGATGAATATTGTGATGCCTGTTACTATCAAAGCTTTTTAAAAAGATAAATAAGGGCCCTAGCTGGTTTGGCTCAGCCTGCGGACAGAGGGGTCCCAGGTTCGATTCCAGCCAAGGGCACATGCCCGGGTTTAGGGCTCGATCCCCAATAGGTGGTATGCAGGAGGCAACTGATCAATGATTCTCTCTCAACATTGATGTTTCTATCTCACTCTCACTCTCCCTTCCTCTCTAAAATCAATAAATATATATGTATTTTTAAAGATATATAAAGAGCCCTCATACCAGTTCGATTCCTGGTCAGGGGCACATGCCCAACTGCAGACTCAATCCCCAACCCCCAGTGTGGGACGTGCAGGAGGGGCCAATCAATGATTCTCTCTCATTATTGATGCTTCTATCTCACTCACTCTCTCTTCCTCCTAAAAATCAATTAAAAAAAAAAAGTTGAGGGGAAAAGCTCTTGTTTGCGATCATTCAAGAGTTCTTAGCCTTCTAAAGCTGCATGGGGAGACTTGGAGAAGAAAACTCATTGGGCACTCGGTATGCACAACATGTTTTTTTATTTCTATTATTATTTATTGACTTTAGTGAGGGGGAGGAAAGGAAAAGGAGGGAAACACTCATTTGTTGTTCCAATTATAAATGCATTCATTGGTTGAAATTTTTTTATTAATCCTCACCCAAGGATGTTTTTCCACTGATTTTTAGAAGAGTAGAAGAGAGAGGGGAAGACAGAGAGAAACATCGATGTGAGAGAAACACATCGACTGGTTGCCTTCTGCAACCAAGGTCCACGCCCTTGACCGGAAATGAACTCTGACCCTTTGGTCCGCAGGCTGATGCTCTATCCATTGAGCCAAACCAACTAGGGCCATTGGTTGAATCTTGTATGTAGCCTGGCCAAGAGATCAAAACCATTAACCTTAACGTATCCGGATGATGCTCTACACCACATGTGTCAAACACAAGGCCCGAGGGCCAAATCCGTCCCGCCAGGCCTTGCAATGTGGCCCGCACCGCGCTGTCATCACTGCACTCCGCTGCGTTTCCATCACAATGACAGTTTATGACTGTTCAGTAAACCATTCGGCCCGTGATTTAGGCTGGATTTTAGATTTTGGCCCCTTCTCTGATTGAGTTTGACACCCCTACTCTACACAGTGGTTGCTAACCTTTCAGATTCACGATCGCTGCTACAAAGGCTTCTTTAAACCGTCGGTTGCCAGCCTCTCAGACCTCACGGACCACCAGCTGGCGACCACTGCTCTAACTAACCAAGCCACCTGGCCAGGCCACGACATGCTCTTTACATCTGTGATTCCAGGGTAACTGCCATGACTCATTTCACGGAGGAGAAAACGGATGCTCGGAGAGGTGGAGGGACAAGTCCGGTAGTGAGACAGCGCTAGGGTTCACACCGGTGTGACAGACTCCGGTGTGACAGACACATTCCACTCCATGATGTCTTCCCTGGGCTCATCTCCTTTCCCTGCTTCTGTGTTTTTTCAATCCAAAATTTACTAGCCGCAAAATTCGAAATTTATGCTCTGTAATAATACTCAACATTCAATAACCTTCAGATTGAACTAGCCTCTCTCTCCACTGAAGACTGAAAAGCTGGTGGGAAAGTATGGAAACAGGGATAGAACTTCCTCTTCCTTTGGGCCATGGCATGTGACAGGCACAGACTAGACGGGACTTTGATCAGAGATCAGACAGTAACATGGGGAAAACAGAACAAGGAAATGAAGCAATAAATGCAATTCCAACAGACTATCTTGGAGACAGGCTAAAATGACTATGCTATTATGAAAAAGCAAGTTTGTCACTGAAATCTAAGTCACAAAGATAAGATAAACACCAGCATTTGGAGTGTGGCTTTAAATTCCAAGGAAATTACTTCAGAATAAATAAAAGAACTTTAGTGGACAACATGAAAAATCACACCCTAGCCAAAACCGGTTTGGCTCAGCGGTACAGCGTCGGTCTGCGGACTGAAAGGTCCCGGGTTCGATTCCGGTCAAGGGCATGTACATTGGTTGCGGGCACATCCCCAGTAGGGGGTGTGCAAGAGGCAGCTGGTCAATGTTTCTCTCTCATCGACGTTTCTAGCTCTCTATCTCTCTCCCTTTCTCTCTGTAAAAAATCAATAAAATATATATTAAATAAAAATAAAATCACACCCTAAAAGACATAATAGGGCTTGAGGAAAACTTTAGATCACTTGTGAATGAAAATGCAGTTTATTGAATGGAAAATAATAGATAAGAAACTAGGTCAGGCAGTGTTATAAAATAACTTACTTAATCCTCAAGGACAACCCATGCCATAGGCACTAGTTCATTCCCATTTTACAGATGGAGGATCTAAGGCCGGAAAAATTAAGTAAATTATCTGAGGTCACCCAGCTGCTAATTGTGGAGCTAAGATTCTAAGCCAGTGCGGACGGCTTCAGAGCTCACACTTTTAACCGCTGCTCTCCACTGCCTGTTCAGGAAGAAATAGTTGGTCCTTCACTCCTCTTCTTTCTAAATGAGATGCTGATTCCACAAAGACAAGTAACCAACTTTCTAGGAGACAAAACACTGGCTCCGCCCACAGGGGTAATGCCCCTCTGCCGGTGGACAGAGCAGTCCGAGGACAGAGCAGTCTGGGGGACTCCACACGTTCTTTCAATCGCACTGCTTTGACTAGAGAAAAAGAAAACAGGTTGATCAGGACTTAAAAACGAAATGGCGCCTGCAGCCTGGTCACTCACTGGGCGTGTCCCGGGCACCAAAGACTTGCTGGTTTGGTTCCGATCAGGGCTTTTGCCCAGAGTGAAGGCTTGGCCCCAGGTCATGAAGGAGGCAACTGCCAGGTGGTATGCTCTCACATCGAGGTTTCTCTCTTCTCTCTTCCTCTCTCTAATCAAATAAATGATTTAAAAAAAAAAAAAAGGTTGGTTCGCTTAAAAAGTGTGCTTTTGCAGCTTATTGTTGGTGAGAGAATTTGGCACGAAGAGTTCAAGTTTCTCTCCAGGCTGCCAGCACATTCTGATGCAACCCCAACTCTAGCGACTTTGGAAAAGAGGGCAAAGGAGAAGCAGAGCTGAAAACCAAACAAGCCGGGCCACGTGCCCTCACAGGACCTTAGCGCCCTCCCACGCGGACAGAGGGGCAATTTCCGAACCCAGGAAACCCGGGGCCCCACAACGGCTCCACGTGGCAAGAGCTTCAGTCACGCCGAAACCGGGTTGGCTCAGTGGATAGAGCGTCAGCCTGCGGACTGAAGGGTCCGGGCTCGATTCCGGTCAAGGGCATGTACCTTGGTTGCGGGCACATCCCCAGTAGGGAGAGTGCAGGAGGCAGCTGGTCGATGTATCTCTCTCATCGATGTTTCTAACTCTCTATCTCCCTCCCTTCCTCTCTGTAAAAAATCAATAAAATATATTTAAAATAAAAAGGAATTTCAGTCATGTTCACAGCTCTCGGAAACAGATGTTCAGGGCTGAAGGTACCCTTCCATGCCAGCCTGGGGGCACCCCTAACATGTAACAGTTCCGAGAAGCCCAGGTTCCGGGGAGCCTGGGCAGTTCAGTGAGCTGGATGGGGGAAGGTAAGGAGGGCCCGTCTCTCAGGACACGCCTCACACTTCCAGAATTCTGACCGTGAGAAAACCAGAACCAGCCTTCCTTACTTCCCATGTTTTACCATCCCGACATCTCTCTGACCACTCACTCCTCTCACGGGAGCGGGACGGGGAACCCTCAACTCCTTTAGGTGCAACTCCTATCGTCAACTTCTGGCGAAGAATAAAACTAAGAAACTCAGGGGTGTCGTTCTGCCTAGGAAGGAGCGGGATACCAGCAGGCTGCAGGGGAGTCCACAGGTGTTTGGAGGTGAGAGAGGAGTGAGTTCCGGGCTGAAACCGTTTCCTTCTTCCTCTAATTCCAACCACACTCACGCCGGGCTGTGTCCAGGCTCCATCAGGCAGGCGACAAGGTCCCGTTACTGACCCTGAGGCTCCCCTTCTGCAAGATGGTGGCGAACGGCCTGAACTTCATAGGGTTCTCATGACAGCGACCCCGGCATGGGCGCTGGCCCTCGGGGTCCCCTCCCGGGGGCCGTGTGGCCGGACCCTTGGCCGAACAGCCAGCCCGGAGCTCTGGGTGGAGAAACCAAAACTCCGGGAAGCGCGGCGGCGTCTGTTGTTGACATGGCGTCACCCCCTTCCCACCAACGCACCGACCGGGTCCGACCCCCCCAACTGGCGAGCGGAGCGCAAAGGCGGCTACGACGAAGCGGCGGCCGCGGGCCGCCCGGAGGCGGGGGCGGGGTGCGGGCCCTGAGGGCGGCGGGCGGCTCCCCCGGGACCAGCCGGGACCCCGCGCCTCTCCCTCCTCCGGCGGGAGTCCCCCGCCCGAGGCCGGGGCCGCCCGGGGGCCGCCACCGGCCCGCCCAGCGCAAGCGAGACCCCGGGGCCGGCAGGCGGGGGGGCACCTGCGGGCCCCGAGCCCGGCTCGGGATGGTGGTCACAGAGGGGTCACGGGGTAGGGGCCGGCGGCGAGGACCCGGGAGGGCGGGGAGGAGGGGGCCAGCGAGGTCTGCCCCCCGGTTTCCGAAGCGCGGGGTCCCCACCCGACTCCCAGCCGCACCCAGAGCGCCCCCCTCCAGCGGGGCCCCCGACACCACGGCCGGGCAGCCCCACTCCCCTCACCTGGCTCGGCTGCTCTGCCTGCTCCGAGGACGCCATCTTGCTGAGGCCTGACTAATCGATCGCCGCGGGGCGAGGCTTCTCCCAGGCGCCCTCGCTCTCGCTCTCCCGCCCAGACCAAAGCAGCCGAACCGAGCTTATCGATGGTGGCCACCCGGGGAGGAGGGGGAAGCTCCCACGTCGAATCACCTCGCACAATTTTCGTCAGGTTTCTGCTTTCCAGAAAGAGCCGACGTCTGTCCTTTTTTTTTTTTTTTTTAAGATTTTTTTTAAATATATTTTATTGATTTATTACAGAGAGGAAGGGAGAGGGATAGAGAGCTAGAAACATCGATGGGAGAGGAACATCGATCAGCTGCCTCCTGCACAGCCCCTACTGGGGATGTGCCTGCAACCAACGTACATGCCCCTGACCGGAATCGAACCCAGGACCTTCCAGTCCGCAGACCGACGCTCCATCCACTGACCCAAACTGGTTCCGGCCGACGTCTGTCCTTTTTGCATTCACGTATACATATTCATATATCTGCATATATATGGGTGTATGTAAGTATTATTCTTATTGAACTAAACCTCTGCCCATCCCCACAAGGGCATTGGACTCATGTAGGGTCTCGCTAAGTATTTAATAAATGAATGAATGAGAAGAAACTTGGAAATTAATGGGTCAGTTCAGTGCCATTTGTTGAGTGCCTGCTTTTGCCAGGCACTTTGGTAGGCACTAGAAATAAAAAGATCCAAGACTCAACCCCTACTCCAAAGTACAGGCCAAGCATGCGCGCGCGCGCGCACACACACACACACACACACACACACACATTACAGCATCTTGGAGGTGCGAGTCTGATGACATTGTGCAGATCTATTAGGACATCTATTAGGCTTCTTGGAGAGGAGAGTGTAAATGTAAAATTTACCTGAAATGGTGGCAGACATTGGAATTATCAGTTCATGTAGCTGTGCTTTATGTGTCGTGACATACTCCAATGCGTTGCCTCGTCATCCCGTACACTAAAAGGTTGAGTTTTTGATTCAGTCAGGGCACATTCCTGGTTTTCAGGTTTGATCCCGGTCCAGGTGCCTATGGGAGGCAACCGATAGATATGAGCCTCTCTCTCTCTCTCTCTCCCCCCTCTCCTCTCTTCTCTCTTCTCTCTTCTCTCTTCTCTCTTCTCTTTTCCTCTCTGAAAAAATCAATGAAAACATCCTCAGGTGAGGGTTTTTTTTAAAGTGTAGTCTCAATCAACAGTTCCTTCTAACAAACACTTTTAAATAGCTAACCTTATTAGATAATATTTCATTTTCCTTTCGTAAACAAAATATGAGACTGACCCTGAATAAATGAGCTAATAAGTACTTCTTGTTTACATAAAAGGACCCCTTTGTTGTTGTATAATAGTTGTTAATCCTCACTTTTTTTTCTATTGATCTTTTCTAGAGAGTGGAAGGGAGGGAGAGGGGGAACGAGAGGGGGGGGGGAGAAAAACATCACTGTGAGAGAGACACATCATTGGTTACCTCCAGCTTGCCCACTGGTGCCAGAAATTGAATGCAACCTAGGTACATGCCCTGTTTCGGGAATGGAATCCATGACCCTTTGGTGCACAGGCCAACGTTCTAACCACTGAGAAACACCAGCCCAGGCTAAAAGGACCCCTTTTAAGCAAGGAACAGTTTTTGATAAATCTTTATTATTTCCATCTTAAAGATTATGTTTTCGTGGGGGAAACACACAGACTTCCGTAAATAGCAGGATTAGAACCAGGACAAATATATTGTCAAGCAGCATCTGGACAATCTCAGTGCTGTGGCTGGTATTTCCACTTTCCTGTCTGATTTCATTTAGACCTTAATATTTACCTGTTTACTTTTTGTTATGAGTCCAACCCAACTTGCACAGCTGAAGTAGTGAGCTGAACAGAAATATGTGATTATCTTATGCTTCTCTGTTATGTTTTTCAGCAAAACTGAAACTGCCTCATCAATTTTATTTTTTTGCCTCATCAACTTTTAAATTTTACTTCCTTCAGATCAGCCTGAAAGATGGGGCATCTTCTAGAACTCTTCGGGTTAGAAAGGGAGAACAAATTAACACAGGGCAATGACAGACTCAAAGAATTCATATTATACATGTATACATGCAAATAGACGTGCTCTAACAATTCAAGGGAGTATGCGTGCGTATCGTCCATAATGCAAAACAAACCCCTGCTGACCTCTTCTGGATCGCGCGATTGCTACTACTAAATACTATAAGGCAGGAAAACACTCTTCCCAGGTCGAATTGGGAGACGTAACCGAGTGGGCTTTGCACCCAGGTACTACAGCTCCCGGCATGGCCCGGGCGCCGCACGCGATTAGCATCCATGAGAACTACATCTCCCGGCGTCCCTTTGGGCCCGTGCGTGGTTTGCTACAGAAAGAACTACAACTCCCGGCATGCCAGGGGAGTAGGTGGAGGACGCCGGTAACGAGCCTCAGCGACTTCCCGGAGTCTATCAGGTCCCGCTCCGGCCGAGGATGGAGGAGTCTTGGGGCGCCGGTGGCCCGGAGCCCGGCGATAATCAGGCTCTGAAGCCGTGTCTGCTGCGCCGCAACCACAGCCGCGAGCAGTACGGCGTGGCGGCCTCCTGCCTCGAGGATCTGCGGAGCAAAGGTGGGCGGGGACCGGGGACCGGGGGACCGGGGGCCGGGGGACCGGGGGCCGGGGGACCGGGGACCGGGGGCCGGGGGACCGGGGGCCGGGGACCGGGGACCGGGGGGCGAGGCCTGGGGGGCCGGGCTGAGGGAACCCGGGGTCGGGGAGGATGGCGGCGGGGGCCAGGCGGGGTGGAGAGGCGACTTGGGGTTCTTGAAGCTCTCGGAGGAGCCTGGAGACCGCAGTGACTCCCGTGGAAACAACGATTTACAAGTTTCGAAGCGTTTGCCGAAACCGGTTTGGCTCAATGGATAGAGCGTCGGCTTGGGGACGGAAAGTCCCGGGTTCGATTCCGGTCAAGGGCATGTACATTGGTTGCGGGCACATCCCCAGTGGAGGGTGTGCAAGAGGCAGCTGATCGATGACTCACTCTATCGATGTTTCTAACTCTATCTCTCTCCCTTCCTCTCTGTACAAAATCAATAAAGTATATTAAAAAAAAAAAAAGTTTTGAAGCGTTTACAAGCGCTTGAACTTACCCCGGGCGAAACTCATGGTGGTGGAAAGGTGGACGGGAAGCTTTGTGCAAGTTAAAACAGACCCGATTTAGGTACCGTGCCTAAAATCACTTGGATTTTGGACCGATCCCAGCCTCGTTCACTGGGCTCTCCAAGGTGAGCCCAGGGCGGGGCTGCGGGTTCCGCCCTGGCTCTGGCTGGCACCTGTGCGATAAGAGGGAGCTGCTCGCTACCATCGTTCTGGGCCCCAGACAGAAGCCGCAGGTTGTGATGAGTTGACAGAAGCCCTGAGCCCGGCCCCATGGTGTTACTAGCTGTTTGATCTTGCACGAACCCACCATCTCTGTACCCTCGGCTTTCTCGTTGGCAGTGGATATAATATTCCAGCCCTGCTTCCCGGCATTGTCAGGACTCTCAGAGGATACATGCAAATAACGTACAAGCCTTATTAGTCCGTAGGAATAAATGGTTTAAAGAAATTCTAGCAGCTAAATGTCTGAGTGGTCCCAGGCATGTAGTCCCCGTGTGTGCGGGGTTCAGTGCTTCCTCACCCCCATCCCACCCGGTGGTCATCCAGCCCCAGAGAAGGCAGGCCCCAGGAGCGGCCACGGTAGTATACATGCTTTAGTGGCGTGGCTTTTGCCATATGTCTTCACATGTATGTATTTACTTTTGGCGTTAGGGTAAAGCTCGGGGCCTTTCACTGCCTGGTGGCAGTTGGCACAGAGGCCCAGTAAGTGCTGTGTTCTCGGGAGCGTCCCCTCCACTGGGGAGGGAGACAGCATTGCCTTGAGGATATTTATAGTCTTGGCTACTTTTTGTCTTACTCGAGTTCATTAGCATCTTAGGCTACTGATACAAGTTCCTGCTGCTTTATACTCTTCCACAGGTTAAAAACGCTGCAAAGGAAGATTCTACAGAGAACAAAAAGCATAACTTTTACTTTTTTACATTTGACACGCAAGAATTTAAGATGATCACTGTGTAAATGAATGAAAGACTGCTTGTTTACAAGGAGTTGAGCCAGGTTCTGCCGGTGTAAATGCCAGTTCTGACATTTAATGTGTGGTCTTGGACAAGTTGCTTAACTTCTCCGAGCCTTGGGTTTTTGTTTCTTGTTTTTGTTTTTTAAATATATTTTATTGATTTTTTACAGAGAGGAAGGGAGAGGGATAGAACATTAGAAACATCCATCAGCTGCCTCCTGCACACCCCCCACTGGGGATGCGCCTGAACCAAGGTACATGCCCTTGACTGGAATCGAACCTGGGACCCTTGAGTCCACAGACTGACACTCTATCCACTGAGCCAAACCGGCAAGGGCTCCGAGCCTTGGGTTTGATGTCTGTAGAATGGCAGTGACAATAGTATCTACCTTCTAGGATTGTCATGAGATGCCAAGCACTTAGAACCGTCCCCGGCACACGAAATGCTGTATCCGTGCTACTGAAGCTGTAGTTATCGTAATTATCATTACCTACCAGGAATGCTGCTAGGCCCTAGGGGCATACAATTGGAGAATGAAAGGATACATGTCATTTCCTTATGTTAATCACCAAATGTTTCCTTTCAGCCTATGACGTCCTGGCCATTGATAAGTCCCTGGCACCCGTCACCTTGGTCCTGGCAGAGGACGGCACCATCGTGGATGACGGCGATTACTTCCTGTGTCTGCCTTCCAATACGAAGTTTGTGGCCTTGGCTGGTAATGAGAAGTGGGCGTACAACAACTCAGGTGAGAAATGCTGGCCGTGTGCAGGTGATCTGTGCAGCTCAGTTCCCATCCTGATTCATGTTCATGCCCAGGCTCCTGGCTACTGCTTGTCTGGCGGTCTAGGAATGCCGCATATGGTGCTGAGTCTGGGGGTGAAGATGGGCCCATTCTCAAGTGACTCACAGACCAGCAGCCACTGAAATGCAGTGTGGCAGAGCGGCCGGCGCCAAAGGAAGTCAGGCCGCCCCATCTGAATCCAGGCTCTGCCCTTCATTAGCCGTGTGACCTTGGCCAAATTACCTAACTCCCCCGCACCTAATTGAGGTGATAATTATGGTGCCTGTCTCCTAGAATTGTTTTAAGGAGAATAGGACACAGGACATGTCAAACCAGGGTTTCTCAATCCTACTACTGACCTTTGGGCTGGAGAATTCTTTGTTGTGGGGCTGTCCTGTGCGTTGTAGAAAGTCTGCCCTCTATATGCCAGCAGCACCTCCTCACCCCGGTCATGACCATCAAAAATGTCTCCTGGGGAGCAAAATCACTACCAGTTGATACCCTCTGACAGAAACCTGTTAGATCTTTTTTTTTTTTTTTTCAGAGAGAAAAAGAGAGGGATACAGAGTTAGAAACATCGATGAGAGAAAAAACATGGATCAGCTGCCTCCTGCGGGGATGTGCCCGCAACCAAGGTACATGCCCTTGACCGGAATCCAACCTGGGACCTTTCAGTCCGCAGGCCGACGCTCTATCCACTGAGCCAAACCGGTTTCGGCAAGCTGTTAGATCTTACCTGTCACACAGGAAGGGCTCCATAAACGTTACCTGTGGTGACGCAAAGGGAACTATTAGGTCTAGTAATAATTAATATTGTTTTCTAATACTTTTTAAATGGAATTTATTTAAACAATACAACAAAATTTAATCAACAATATAGTTGCCGTTGTTTTCTACTACTTGTGCCCAACGCTCAGGAAGCATTTTAATCCCTCTGTTGTAAAATTCTTGTGATTTTGATGCAAAAAATTAGGTCAATGCATTTTTGAGGCATTCTTCATTATTAAATTTTTTTCCAAGAAGAAAGTTTTGCAAAGAACGAAACAAATGGTAATCGGAAGGGGCGATATCAGGAGAATATGCAGGTTGAGGGAGAACTTCCCATTCCAACTGGCGCAGTTTTTCAGCAGTGATTCTTGCAGTATGCGGTCGTGCGTTATCGTGGTGAAGAATTACGCCCTTCCGATTAATCAGTGCGGGTTCTTTTCTCTTAAAGCTTGGGCTAACCTTTCCAATTGGGCACTATACACTGCACTTGTAATGGTTTGGTTAGATGGTAAAAGTTCATAATGAAGAATTCCTTTAAAATTCCACCAAACACACAACATCACTTTTTTCGCATGCAAGTCAGGTTTTGGCGTGGGCTGCGGAGCCTCATTTTTGTCCAACCATTGAGGCCGCCTTTTCAAATTAACATACAGCACACATTTTTCATCTCCGGTAACAATTTGCTCTAAAAACGGCAAACGGTTTTGACGAGAGAGGAGCGAACTGCAAATTGTGACTCTTTGATTACGGTTGTTGTCGTTGTCGGTCAACTCATGAGGAACCCATTTTCCAAACTTTTGGACTTTGCCAAGTGCACGCAATTGATTGGAAATTGTTTTCTGTGAACAATTTAAAGTTGTCGCAAGCTCTTGTTGGGTAATTTGAGGATTTTGCACCAAAAGAGCTTGAAGAGCTTCTTGATCAAAATTGGACACACGGCCTCGACCACTCTTGTCATCTAACGAAAAATTTCCCTCGCGAAATTTCTCAAACCAACGCTGGCATTTTCTGGCACTAACTGCATCTTGACCAAGAGCACTACAGATGTTTTTTGCAGCCTCACTTGCTTTTCTTCCTAATTGGAACTCGTAAAGCATGCAGTGCCGAATATGCTCTTCATCCGCCATCTTCTTAGCCCTAGTTTTGCAACAAAAACCAAACC
Organism: Pipistrellus kuhlii; assembly: GCF_014108245.1. Taxonomy (NCBI): domain Eukaryota; kingdom Metazoa; phylum Chordata; class Mammalia; order Chiroptera; family Vespertilionidae; genus Pipistrellus; species Pipistrellus kuhlii. The sequence continues at coordinate 4,398,125 of NW_023425534.1, read as the reverse complement.
AAACACAAACTTTTTCAAGCAAAACTTGTTAATTGCACTTCACACGTTCTGTAGATACCACGTGTTTGAAGGTTATGTCAATACAAGTCAACGCCAAGCAAGATTTTAAACGAATGTTAAAAACGACATTAATTATGACTAGACCCGATAACATGGATGAGCAAGGATCAAAGAGCTAGAGAAGCGCCTTAAGGAAAGTCCTCAGGCAACTGCATTGAGGAACTAACCTTCCGCAATGGCTCTACCAGCCAACTTTGTCCCCCAGGGACAGCAGTACCCACAGCTCCTCCGATCAGGGCAAGACCAGTCCACAAGCACAGGGAGAATGAATGTCTCGTGTACTCAGAGACACTAAACGAACCTAACGGGAAGTGTGGTAGGATCCTGAGTGTGCGTGAGCACATTTGGGAATGTAAGTAGCTACTTTCCATAAAAAAATAAAGGGCAGAAATAAAGTGAAGCCTGGCCCGTACGGCTCTGTGGTTGAGCATCTACCCTTGACCAAGAGGTCACTAGTTCAGTTCCCAGTCAGAGCTCATGCCTGGGTTTCAGGCTCGATCCTCAGAAGGGGGCATGCAGGAGGTAGTCAGTCAATGACTTTCTCTCATCATTGATGTTTCTCTCTCTCTCACCCTCTCCCTTCCTCTCTGAAATCAATTTAAAAAATTTTTAAATATGGAAGAAAAGGGAAAATTAGTTGGAGATTGGCTTTCCCATAACCTTGAGGAAAGGTGCTTTCTTCTGCATTGAAATTATTCTAAACTAGAGATCCAATGCACAAAATTTGTGCAAGGGACTTGGCCCCACCACCACCCCATCCCCATCCCCATCCCCATCCCACCACCACTGCTACCTCTGCCTCGGCCCTCACAGCTTCCGCTTCACCCAGAAGGTCTTCAGGTCTAATTAGCATATTACAATGTTATTATTGCAGATGGTCAGTCAGAAGGACGGGCAGACGTGCTGGAGGGCATGCTGGGGGGCAGGGTGAAACATCACTCTGTCATCTGACTGACTGGCCTTTCCCCCCACATGGCAGACGGAGGTACCGCTTGGATTTCCCAGGAGTCCGTGGAGGTAGATGAGACGGACAGCGGGGCAGAGCTGAAGTGGAAGAATGTGGCCAGGCGGCTGAAAGAAGACCTGGCCAGCATCGTCCTCCTGTCAGAGGAGGACCTCCAGGTAAGCCTCCTCCAAGCTCACTGCCATGCGTCTGGCCTCTGCTGCCCACAGCAATCTCTTAGTTTCCATGGGTCTTGCCATAATACTTTTATTATTTATTAATGAGGGAGAAAGGAAGAGGGGAAGAGATTCAGAAACATCGATTAGAAACATCACTGATCGGCTGCCTCCTGCACGCCCCCTGCTGGGGATTGAGCTGCATCCCAGGCATGTGCCCTGGCCGGGAATTGAACTGGTGACCTCTTGGTTCATGGGTCGATGCTCAGCCACTGAGCCACACCAGCTGGGCTTATTTATTTATTTAAATATATATATATGTATGTATAAAAACAACATTTATTTATTTATTTATTAAATATATTTTATTGATTTTACACAGAGAGGAATTGAGAGGGATAGAGAATTAGAAACGTCGATGAGAGAGAAACATCGACCGCTGCCTCATGTACACCCTCCCACTGGGGATGTGCCCGCAACCGAGGTACGTGCCCTTGACCGGAATCGAACCCAGGACCTTTCAGTCCGCAGGCCGAGGCTCTATCCACTGAGCCAAACCGGTTTCGGCTATTTAAATATATTTTTATAGATTTCAGAGAAGAAGGGAGAGAGAGAGGGAGAGAGAGAGAGAAATATCAGTGATGAGAAAGAATTATTGATAGGCTGCCTCCTGCACGCCCTGTATTGGAGATCAAGCCCAAAACTCAGGCCTGTGCCCTTGACTGGAATCGAACCTGAGATTTTTCAGTCTGCAGGCCGATACTCTATCCACTGAGCCAAACCAGCTAGGGCTGGGCTTATTTATTAATTTTTAAATATTTCTTAAATGACAACCAAGATTCTTCATTTTCTAACTTGCTCACCTAGAATAGGAATTTTTCAACCCTCACCCTGCATCAGAATTGCCTGTGGAACTTTTTAAAAATACCGATGCTCAGGCCCCACCCAGACCTATTAGGCCCACTCTGGGGCCTAGGATGTTCTGCTACAGAATGTAGAGGTGCAAAAGCTCGGTTAAAACAACTCCGTCACTGACTTGGAGCCAGTAACTTAGCTTCTCTGCCGGCATTACCTCCAGGAAAGTTGAGATAAAATTGTGTGTGTGAATTCAGAAAACTGTTGATTGAGCCCCTGCCCAGGGTCTGGCATGCCTCTGTATGCTGGCGTCCAGTAGTGAGCAAGGCAGCCACGGTCGCTGTTCTAACGGAACTTGAATTCTGGGGAAGGGAGGCAGACAAAACAAGAAATGAATGGTACGGGGTGACGTGCTGAGAATGAGGGGGTGACTCTAGATTGGGAGGTCAAGGAAGGCTGCCTTCCAGGAGGTGACCCTTGGTTAATTTGTAAACGTATATGTTTATTTTGAATAAATAATACGTTCACATGTTTAAAGACCCGAGGTATAGATGGATATCCAGGTGGCTAAAAAGGGACAAGAGCCCATGTCCTCCAGCTGATGAACAAGTAATTACGTGACATTCCCACCGGATGGAGCGTTCTTCAGCCATGAGAAGGAGTGTTGTCAATACACACCGCAACGCAGATAAATCCTGGAAACTCTGCTAAGGGAAAGAAGCCAGCCATGAGAGGCCACGTATTTTATGATAGCAATTATAAAGAAAAAGGATACACAAACCTGTAGCGACAGAAAGTAGGTTAGTGGTTGCCTAGGGCTGGGGTTGGTAGGGATCTTTGAGGAGAAATAGGGAGTGACCCCTAACAGGTATGGGGTTCCTTTTTGGGGGGAATGAAAATGTTCTAAAATGACTGTGCTGATGATTGCAGAATCCTGTGACTATTCCAAACCCCACTGAATTATACAATAGAGGGTGAATTGTATGGTGTGCAATGATCTCTCGGTAAAACTGCTGTGGGGAGAGGGGTGTACACCAGACAGTGTGGCTTCTGCCTCTGTGACCCAGACTTCGCTTCCTGGAGACAGCCAGCCTGTCAGCTTCCTCCGATCCCAGAGGCGTTTCACATACAGATTGTAGGGAGCGGCTGTATCCGAGACCTGACCCTGAGCCGCTCCCCACAACAAATAGATGCATTTTCTCCTCCTCCCCTATGTTACACAAACAGAAGCATATCTACTGTTTTTAAAGACTATTTGGAGAGTATCCAGATCAGCATATAAAAGGCACCATGTTCTTTTTACCACTGCAGTATTGTGTGTCACGCATGTACCGTGATTTGTTTAACGAGTCTCCCACTGTTGGACGTTCCGGTCGTTATCAGACAATGCTGCCAAAAACTCACACCAGCCACATTTTGCACGTTCCCACGCACGAACGTAGAAGCATAGTTGGTAAACGCTGGCAGGTTTCCAGGAACTGAGGACTAAATGAGAGCTGAAGGACAGGGTGGAGCCGCCGGGAAAGCTGGGGCCAGAGTGTTCCGGGCAGGTGGAAGGCAGGAGCAAGCTTGAGTTTGGTTTTTTTGTGGTTGTTGTTGTTTTTTAATATTTTTATTGATTTCAAAGAGGAAGGAAGAGGAAAAGATAGATGGAAAAATCAATGATGAAAAAGAACCACTGATCGCCGAAACCGGTTTGGCTCAGTGGATAGAGCGTCAGTCTGCGGACTGAAAGGTCCCAGGTTCAATTCCGGTCAAGGGCATGTACCTTGGTTGCGGGCACATCCCCTACTGGGGATGTGCAAGAGGCAGCTGGTCGATGTTTCTCTCTCATCGATGTTTCTAGCTCTCTATCTCTCTCCCTTGCTCCTCTCTGTAAAATATCAATAAAATATATTAAAAAAGAAAAAAAACCATTGATCAGCTGCCTCCTGCACGCCCCCTACTGGGGGTCCAGCCCATAACTCGGGCATTTGCCCTTGACCAGAATCGAACCTGGGACCTTTCAGTCCCCAGTCCTACGCTCTATCCACTGAGCCAAACCAGCTAGGGCTAAAATAGTCTTTTAAAGCCATGAACATGTTTAAGGTTTAAATGATTAGAAAAAGTTTTGCTTAAAACAACCCGAGATCGATTCATTATGTAAATAATCATATACCTCCTTTATATTCTGTACAATTGGGTTTTTTAATATCAGGATTTTATTTCTTTTTTCATGAGGCATTAGGGTGTCATTTTCTGAGTTTTTTCACCAGAGGAAAACTGCAAACATTGCATGCTTCTCTCTTGACCCCTAAGCAGCCATTAGGTAACTTTGGAAAACAGATTAAAAGAGTCTGTGAAACTGATGAATTTGAGAGAGCTAAGAGCATGCTTAGGAAGCACTTGTAGCCCCGTCCGGTGTGATTCAGTTGGCATCGTCTTTTGCACCAAAGGCTTGCCAGTTCGATTCCCAGCCAGGGTGCATGCCTCGGTGGCAGGCTGGATCCCTGGGGGAGGGCATGCAGGAGGCAGCTGATCAATGTTGCATTCTCACATCAATGTTTCTCTCTCCCTCTCCCCTCCCTCCCTCTCTCTCTAAAAAAGCAATCAACTATTCTTTTTAAAAAGAAAGGAAGTGCTTGTAGGTTTCTTAGAGTCTGTGTTTGTCTGTTAGGTGCTCATCGACGTTCCCTGTGCAGACCTGGCTCAGGAGCTGGGCCAAAGCTGCGTCACGGTCCAGGGGCTGCAGAACACCCTCCAGCAGGTGCTGGACCAGCGGGAGGAGGCCCGCCAGTCCAAGCAGCTCCTGGAGCTCTACCTCCAGGCTCTGGAGAAGGAGGGCATCATCCTGTCCAGGCAGCCAGGTGGGATCACCGCGGGGGAGTTACGCCGGGAGCTGGGTGCCGGGGCCTTTCCTGGAGAGAGAACCGATTGTGGCAGCCCCCGCAGGGAGCCCGTGGGAGCTGGCATCGTGAAACGTTTCCTTCCTGCCCTGATTCCTCTGGCTGGGGTTCGTGGGCTGCGCTCACGCACAGTGCTGATCTCCATCTCACATCTGCTTTGCAGGGTCCCACACTGGCTTCGGTGACGAGGGGGATGCCGTGGACACGGGTCTGAGCAGAGAGTGCTCCTCTGAAACTGCCCTTTCGAGCCAGGTCCTCACCACGCTGAAGGAGAAGCCTGCTCCCGAGCTGAGCTTGTCTAGCCAGGATTTGGAGGTGGGCGAGAAGCTGGGAGCCTGAACCGCAGGGCACGGCTCCCCCTGGAGGTGTAGTGTAGCCCTGCAGAGGCTTGTGGGGATGTTTTTCACCTCTGCAGACAGTCTTAGCTGCCTGTTTGCCTATTATATGCCAGGGCTTTTGCAAACATCGCATGTAATCCAAATCAGAATGGCTTGCACAAAATGGACGCCCTCCCACAGGTCATCAAACATGACTTTCTGACCCAAGGTGGGCAGTGAGGTGAGGAAGCCGGATGGGGGACAGCAGGGAACTGGAAGCTGGACGAGGAGAACCATCACGGGGGCTGCTGCTCACTCTCACCTTTGTCCCTGTCCCGCTACCTCCGCCTTGGAGCCGGAGGGGAGGAAGCGGGATTGGCTTGAACGTGGCTACATTTCCTGTGAGTGGGGGATTTTTGTAGTTGCTCCAAGTACGCTTTCCAAAGAGCCTTCCTGTTGGTGTTGTGGGAAGAGAAGGCCCGGGACAGCTGACTGAGAGGAGACCTGGCATTCCCGCAGGGACATGACCAACCCGAATCGCCCACCTGACCCCTAAAGCAGCCGTGGGAGCAGCAGGACGGGGCAGAGGGCGTGGCTCTCAGTGGCTCTTGTTCTTGCCGCAGCTGGTCACCAAGGAGGACCCCCAGGCCCTGGCTGTGGCTCTGCACTGGGACGTGAAGAAGACGGAAGCTGTGCAGCAGGCCTGCGAGCAGGAGCTGAGCCTGCGCCTCCAGCAGGTACAGAGCCTGCACTCCCTCAGGAGCCTTGCAGTGCGGAGGGACTCGCTGCCCGGGAACCCGCAGAATTCCAAACGAGCCAGGCAGGACCCCGCATAGTGTGCCGCACACACGCCCAAGAGAGCCGCGGACCTCGGTTTTGTTACCGGTAAATCCCTTCAGCCTTAACAGCGACCTGTGTCCCGCTCCCCCCGCCGTGGCACACCATCTCCTGGGAGAAGCTGGAAGACTGTTCCAGATCTCAGCGTCTGCCCTCCTGCCCGCTTTGATGTAGCTGCACCAGTATGCCCACCTCCTCAACACGTTCCTATGTCCTGTTTTAAGTGGCGAAGGACAGTGAAAAGAAACGGTCATACTTGGTTGTTTTTTTTAATTGTCATACTTCAGACTCATCATCCTGTTCTAAAGCTAGAAATGCAGAATTTAAACGAATAACGGTAAAGAAGGTGGCACAATAGTGTTGATGATGGCCACAAACTTGTTTCTCAAATTAATGAACTTCCTTGTTTGTTCAAAGGCACATATTAAGTCCGCAGACCTTGGGACACGGAGAGTCTCGTGATTTCTAATGTCCAGTTCAGTATTGTCTAGCCGTATCTGCAACCTCAGTTTTCCAATATGTTTTATCAGCGGGGGTGAGAGGTCATTGAGTCGATTTCCACGCGACATGACTGAGGCTGTCTGGGTGCAAAGCAGACTTTCACTCTTCAGGTTTTGTGCCTCTCCTTGCGGGGAAAGGTTATCAGGGATTTCATTTTTTTAAGCATGCTTAGAGGAAGTAGAATGCTGTTAGGAGATACAGTGGCTAGTTATTATTTTAGGCTAATTATTCAGTGACAAAATACAACAACGAGTCCGGGGCCTGGGTGGTGCGGCACACGCAGAACAGAGAGCCTCTCCCTCTGACCTCTGAGGAGGGCTCCGCTGCTCTCAGCACCTTCCCTGAGGCCTCACAGCCTGCTTCTCAGCCCCGTCGCCTTCTCGGTAGCACATTTGTTTTGCTTCCTTCATTGTCCTTAAATGACAGCCAGGGCTGATGGCCCGCCTACCTGTGTGCTTGCTACCGCACTGACAGCATACCCCAAATGTGATATTTCGTAAGAAACAAAAGCAGCGTTTCCAATAAAAAGACATGTGTCTCGGGATTCTGGTCTCTGTCTGGATGTGACTATACCGACGGCACACTGACACTGTGAGATGCTTGTCCTTCGACACTGGCTCACCGTGAACTTGACAGGCAGCCCGGCCTGGGTGTGGAGTGATTGTCAGCTCTAATACCACGAGCAGCATTGCCCTTTGTATTGGGACTTCCCCTGTCAGTGACCTTCTGAACAAACAACATCTGTTCTTTTCTTTTACAGGGTAGTTGCATGCTTGAAAGATCCAGGGAACATCAAAACTGGGGGAAATACTTTTACTTTCCATGTAAAACAGAATTCCATTTCAGGCTAGGATAATTTAGAACAGGTTTTCATCCATTGACTGCCCAGCATGGCGATCAGGTCACATGGACGTGGGACAATTCTCCATTGCGTGGAATTGTCCTATAACCTGCTGGAAGACCCACATCCCACCTCCCACCCCCACCCACTCGATGCCAGTAGCAATCTTCAGTTACTGAGATAACCAAAAGCTTCCCCACACGTTTTCCAAATGCCCCCAATGGGGCAGTAATGACAGCTGCACCTACCCCATTGGTGCCTCACCAAACTGCTGAGCTGAGCAAGGTGTGGCTGGGCGCCTCTCATTTCATGCGTGAGCAGAGCTGTGCTCAGAGAGGCTGACTGGCCTCATGTCACAGTCGGGGGGGCCGGGATTCAGAGGCAGGTCCTGTGGTTCTAATTCCCTTGCTCTTCCCACTTGCATTTTCTTTTAGGTCCACTCTTCAGTTCCACATCCAGGTCACTGGTTTGGCTCTCCTAACGTAGCAAGGCCCAAAATGTCTGCAACATAATTGCCAAAAGGTGTCTAGCTGTGGCCTGGGGAGGGTGGGATGAGTAGCGAAAGCTGAAGATGCCATCTCCTCACCAGCTCTACCAGCATCTCATTGTTGTCACATTCAGAGGAGCTTTGTCTGCAATTCTGTACTTCAAACAAAGTCACCAAGCATCTCAGCTGCACAGGATGAAGGAAAAAGTACTGGGGTTTGGAGTGAGACAAGCCCATGTTGAGTCTAACCTTCTGGGACCTTAGTTGCCAAAAATGTAAGGTTGGTATAAGGCCCCGAGACTGAAAGAGTTCAAAGATGTGTGAGGACGTGCAGTGTCTAGCAGTGGACTAGAGCGGCTCCCTCTCATTTCCCAGCGCAGAGATGGCGGGTGGAGCAGACAGGGCTTGTCTGACCTCAGGAGGCGCCCATCTATGGTTCTCTAGGGAAAGGGCCTCAGGCTGCAAGCTCGGGCCATGTGTAGGGAGAGCCCAGGTGTAGTGAGAGCGGTTGCCAACTTGTACTGCCCTGGTCACCATTTACCTTCGTGCACCTCTGTGCCCCCAGGCCTTCTCAATCAGAAACACAGTGGCACATCCGTCTCTCTAAAAATAGGAGGAAAGACATGGGAGGAGGGCGGAGGGGAAAGAATGTCAGCGAAAGCAGCTGGGGCTAAGAACTCATCAGCCATGTTCCGTTCTTTCCACCCCAGGCAAGTGTCGGTCCCCATTAGGCAACCGGCTTTGACAAGAGCTGTGCTAATTACCCTTACGAACCTTTCATTTCTGGGTAAAAGCAAAAAGAAAAAAACTAATGGATTTTTCATTTTCCAGAAAGGAATAAAATAGTTGTCTGAACAAAACACACACACACACACACACACACACAGTTCATACAAGAACTATTAATGTGCCTTTGCTAACCAGATTATTTAGCTGTTCAATTTTTTCTTTTTTTGCCTTCAGGGTTTTTCAACATTTGTAGGGTTTTGCCTTATTCTGGTTGTGTCTTTTACTATGTGAGGGTTTGAGGTTTAATTCTGTATTGTTTAAAGTATTACATGTCTCCTTCCCCCCACCCCATAGACCTCTCCCCGGCTGTTCCCACACCCACAACACATGCCCTCACCTGCCCCTACTATCTGGTCCATGGGTTCTGCTTATATGCAAGCTGAGGTTGGTCTGTTCGATGTTTCTATGTCGCTGGGTCTATTTTAGTTCCATTAGTTTATGTCCTTCTATTACCTGAGGGCTTTTAAGGACCTTGAAATGATCTAGTCTGAACACCAGCCACTGCCCCAGCCCCCTACACGGCTGATGGTGGGGCTTGTCCTGCGTGGAAGACACCATGGAGGGCCTGGACTCACTCCCCAGGAGGCCACTGGGTTTTCAGACTGCAGAATGTTGGGTATTTGCTTGAATAAAATTGCAACTTATGCAATTACAAGGAAGTAAACCAACAGGTTAAGGCAGATATTGACTGGGTTTTCCCTCAATATTTTCTAATACCATGTTACAAGAACTTCAACCAAAAAAATTCTAGCTTTTTTCCAGCTTGTAATTATTTTAATAAGACAAGCATATGTATTCTTGACCACTTAACTACTTAATTATAAAGGAAAAGGGTAAATCGGGGTTTTCATTAGGGTTCTGAGAAACAAAATAGTGGATTGCTCAGCTGTCCTTTGCCTCTTACTAGTTTAGAAACAGAAAACTTGTTTCTTTTCCTGCCTACATGACTTCTCCTCTCCTGGTTTGTTCAACAAGGAATCCGTATCTCACTGAAGCAGCTACTACGGTTAACACTTCGGTGACCCCGGCAGCAGGTGCTGTTAAGTCAAGCTAAGTGTCTCCCATGAGCTTACTGGCTTGAGCTCCCGAAAGCCTGGAAGGTTTGCTGTCAGCCCTGAAATGTGAGTAGTGGGAAGGGATTGCTGTCAAGTGCTTATGTCACAATTCCCACTCCGCCGTTAGGGATCTACTCTGTGATGAATGCTGGACAGAACGGAAGAGGATGAATGAGAAGTTGTGCAGGCGCTGATGATCCAACTACGGAAAGGTGGACTGTAGGAAAAGTCTACCAGAAACCTGAAGGCAGGAAATCACCCTAATTACCCATTTTACCCGACTTTATTAATCAAGAGCATATTAATCGAGTCTAACACGCAGTGGGTGCCAGCGCACATTTTATTAATCCCCCTGAAGTCAGGTAGGCCTGGGCTTGATGGATTGCCTGGCAGTCTCATTAGTTGAGCCTCATTATCCTTCAGGTATCACTTAGTTCAAAGTTAAAATCCCAATCTTAAGGACTGTGTGTGTATGACCTCAATTGAAACTGAAAAACAATGGCCATGCTTTCCTCCTGGAAAAACCTTCCCAGACAAAGCTCTGAAGGTTAGCCGGTCTTTCGGGCACACGCCGTCACCAGCGCTGACCCAGTTCCTGTCTCCTAAAGCTGCTGTGTTTGGAAATGCGGATGCCACTAAGGCTCTTCGATCACATTATACTTCTATCGGCGAGTAATTATGAATATGAGCTCAGCTCTGCGCAAAACAGAACAGAACGGTCAGCAGTCAGACCCCCGCGCACCTACCCCCCCTCCGGGTGTCAGAGGAGCTGGTGTTCTCCATTCAGCCTGTAGGCCCGACCCTCCGAAACGCCCTCCCTCCAGGGATGAATCTCTAAGGCTAGCGGTCAAGTTTAACATCTAAAAACCTCACCCTGGAAGCTTTCTTTAGAATCTGTGACTCAAGAGTTATAAATATGTATAATCAAGCGAGGATTTCAGAGCTGTGGGAAAATTAAAAATCTGATGAGGGTTTTGAAACTGAGCAACTTGTTTGTTTACACCTCACTTCTCTTGAGCCGACCACAATCCCAGTCCTCACGGGCTCAACGCTGCTCTGCGTTACATCCCAGAAAAGGAGTCGCCCTCCCTGAGCAACCATTCATGTCGCTTCTGCGGGAACCGCCAAGGAATGGGGCAATGTAACAATTATAATACATCCCAACACAGCACTGTCTCCAAACCAGGTCTGGGCCCTGGGACTGCCGGCCCTGCATTAGGAGTGAAGACGAGCAGGCTGCACCGACGGGCAGCAGCACGGCTCACTGTTTAGGGTTTGAAAAAAGCCAAAGCACTCATCCATGAAAAGAATATTCTAACAAATGATTTACTTACTCATTAAAACGAGTAAGTGTGCAACGGCAGGTTCCAATGTAACTTTTATGAACATGTCAGCATAATGTCTGTTTAATATCATGACATTTGTTTCTAAGTAAATTTTTCCTAAATCATGAATAATAACCATTTTGCTCTTTGAGCAGTGTTAAAAATTTGCTTTTAACATGAGGGCAATATTGTTTTTAATTAGACAATTTATTTCAATAGAAACTGAAATAAGGTATTATTCTGAACCCTTAATTTTTTGCCCTTAGCTATTTTATTTTTTAAAATATATATTTTATTGATTTTTTACAGAGAGGAAGGGAAAGAGACAGAGAGCCAGAAACGTCGATGAGCTGCCTCCTGCATACCCCCCACCGGGGATGTGCCCGCAACCAATGTACATGCCCTTGACAGGAATCGAACCTGGGACCCTTCAGTCCGCAGATCGACGCTCTACCACTGTGCCAAACCGGCTTCGGCTGCCCTTAGCTATTTTAAATCAAAGAGATAATGAAGGTGGAGGGAAAGGCCCGTGGCTGCACTGAGCACAATGCAGCAAACCCACAAAAATCTACCAGAAGTATTCACTTTGGGTTCCAGGTTACTCAAGACACTCAGAACTGGGCATCCCTAGAGTTTAAAGTAAAAATACTTTTCAAATTACCCAGAAACAAGATGACAACTGCATAAAGAAGAAAGGTCTTAGCTACTTAAAACATTTTATTGGGTCCACGGCTGCACTTCCTTGCAGAGTAACGGGAGGAGCTTTACTTGCAGGAGGAGAAGGTCTTCCAGAAGAAGTTCTTGCAGGGCACTGGCTCCGGGCGCGGGGCCTGCCGCGGGGGCGGGCCCTCCTGCCGCAGGGCCACCTCCCCGGGAGCCCCGCCCAGGAAGGGCGCGGCTCTGGCCTGGGAGGTCCCCGCGGACCACCACGCGAGGAAAGTCAGCAGGCTGCTCTTCTTCATGTCTGCCACCTCCTGCAGGTGCTTTAAAAGAAAGCAGAGGACAAAGGAAAATCAACCATCTGGCTCAGCCAGCAACTGAAGGTAAATACTGCCATTCTTCCTTCAAAAAAATAAAATTGCTCCAGAATAAATCACATATCCATTTAAAGGGTGAGGAAGTTGAGACCACCTTAGCAGCATTGCTCTCATTAAAGAAAAGGTAAAGTTGAGAATTCCCAATCATGCAAAGAAAAAAGACTGCTAGTTTCGCCCATAATCTTTGCTGAGGTCCTTAATTCGAAGAGGTCAGGAGATGTGCCATTTTCCGATAAGTGACTGGCAGCTAAGAAGCCCGAGGGGGGTCAGGTCATTAGAGGAGCAGGTTTTCCCTCTCTGGCCTCCCTCCTGGCTGTCCACAAATTGCTCTGCAAGACAGACCAGACTGAGATGCTGTATCCTGGTCCTTCAAACTCCCTAGAAAGCTTCCAGGAGTAATCCGATGATAAATGACTTGTCCGAGTCTCATCTGGTAATTTCAGAGAAAAATCCATTTTTAATGGTCAACTTTATGTACTCTCCTTGGAACTTTTTCAAAATGGAAAAGAGAGAAAAATAAATCACCCCATGAAGTTGCAAGTTCTCACAAGGAAGAATGTAACGATGTCAATTCATCTGAGCCAGTGAGAACATGTGCCGGTGTATGAATTAAGACTCTAGAGAGAGAGAGTGTGTGTGAGAGAGAGAGAGAGAGACTAACAGTGCGGTGAGCACCTGCTCGCCGTACAGCAGACTGGTCCAATCGCTGAGCCTGCAGACACCGCAGCGGGAGGCCGCTAGCATGAAGCATGAGGAAGCCCGCGGGCTTCAGAACTTCCCACCTGCCTCGGCTCCCTGGTCAGCGAGACTCCGTGGTCTGTGTGACATCACAGGACCCCAGGGCAGAGGGAGCACCATGAAGCTCAGCCCCTCGGCCTGTCCTACGCTCTCGGCCATGAGGATGCTGGGGAGTCACAGGCATGGCCAAACGGGCCAGGTAGCGAGACAGCCAGAACGGGGGCTAGCATGTGGCCAAGTCAGGGACTACTCACCCCACTGTCGCTGTGGTGGCCGGCAAGGCCGCCCTCCAGAGGCAGGGCCGCGGCGGCCGTGGGGAGCAGCAGCAGCAGCAGCAGCAGCAGGCAGAGGGGTGGCGGCATCCTGCAGGCTGACAGGCGATCCTTCCAGCTCTGTGGCTGCCCGTCTCTCTGGGCAGCCCTGAAACCGGTGTTTTGTGGACGTGGGTCTCTCTGAGACGGGGGGTATTTTTAGCTCAACCTGCAGCTGGTTTTTTGTGTACATACCTGTGCACAGCCTGCACCCTTCCTCCCGCACTCAGGCAGTGACGCATATGCCAGAGCAATCAGTGCCACGAAGGCGCTTCCGGATGGGACTGAACCCTTCATTAAAGACGCGGGTCTGCCGTGTTCAGAGCGGATTTGCTCTCGCTTTGCAATTCATGCACACTTCTTCTAAAGAAGTCCCCTAATCATGCCCACAGCAAGCAGGAGGCGGCGAGGACAAAACCAAGTCATTCGACACAGTATGCATTCGCCTTGGGCGAGGAGCCCACAGCCTGCGATTCTGCCCAGAGAGAAGGGCTGACTGCTGCGGGCAGAAGAAACAAGGAGCAATGAGGGCCCAGGGAGCTGCTTGGAGCATCTGCTCCCCGGCCAGCAGGCCAGACGCTGTCCTCCTGCCCAGGCCTTCTCACTGTGATGTGAACCCAAACCGCCTAAATGAAAATTAGAATGCAGATTCTGATGTTTTGCAAGGAGAAGCAAAAGTCCCACAATTCTAAGGAGCACCCGGGTGATGCTGACAGATGCAAGTGCAGTGTTTTTCAAACTGCTGCTGACCACCCATTAGCGGGTCATAAAATAGCATTTTTTTGAATGAACAGAAATGAGAGCGTATCACAGAGAGTAAGGGTAAATTGTTTCGTGTGTCAGGTGTAAAACATCTTCTACTGAATGACCTGCACTTGGGCTCCTGGGCTCACTCTCCGCCTGAGGACGGAGCCACCACGGAGAAGCGCAGGCTGGGAGGTCCTCTGTGCCACCCCCGGCTTTCCTCACTGTGAAGGCAGGAAACCCTGGGTAGAGCCAAGTAACCTAAGCCAGGGCTCCAACTTATCCCATGGCACATCCTGGGCCCCACGGAATCAGCCTCCACAGCGTGCCTACCGTGCCAGGCACCACACAAGCACCAAGCGGTCACGGTTCACCACCCAAAGTCTGCCTCCGGGCGGCTGATCATCCAATGTTTGATGCAAGAAGGTGTTTCTGAAAAGAGGAACGACGAGAACCTTGATGAACAGGAAAAACAAAGGCTGCTCATTCTAAAGGGTAGAACAGACCCAGAGAGGAGGAGGAAGAGGTGGGAGAGTTTTCTCATCAACAGAAGAACCTCGGAATTAGTGTCCAGTAAGAGAGGGCTCTCGTTGCTGGAGCTCAGCAGAGCCCGGGGAGCCACACCCCAGGAATGCTGTAGAAGGGTTCCCAGCTGGTGGGAAGAGGGACTAAGTGACCCTAGGGGTTCTTTCTGGACTCCAGTTCAGTAGAGGGAGCAGGCGTGTCCGGTTAACTCTTCCTGGACATCACTGCGTACGAGGCGGAGCGGCCCTCCCCGTTTCCTCTTCCGTCACACACACCTCCCTGCGAGGTGCTTCTAGCCCTGGTCACTGTTAAGAACAGTTTCAGAAAGTCATACAGCTACTGGCGTGGCAAAAGCAGGGTGCAAATCTAGGCTTGTCACCCTTTGGAAAGTCCATCGTACTTAGTCTCTAGATTCTCGCTGGTGAGGAGTTTTAAGAGAGTTTATCTGAAAATGAAACTAATACACAGATCTCTGGTGGGAGTGTCCTGTAAAGATGGAAGGCTCCTTGATTTCCTTTTCCTTCACTGATGTGACACACATGTGTTCCAATTAACATCTGAGATTAGTTATTTGAGGAGCCAAAACTAAAGTTTGAATTCAATGCTTTACTATGATCACAGCTTAGCATCTCTCTTTGATTGCTGGGCTTTGGGATGTCTTTTGCTAATCACATCTGGGCACGGATGGTAAAAATCCTTTCCAAAATGCATGCCCTTTTTTCTCTTGCCCCCTCAAATCTAACCCCAAATGTACGTAGTCTCTACTGGTCAGTAGCTGGTTAACCTCTCCACGCTTCAGCTTGCCCATCAGTAAAACGGGAATAACCAGATACACCCGAACAAGCTGTGAGGATCCAGTGAGGCACACCGGGAGCGCCCAGGGCGGGCCTGGCACACGGACAGGCTCGGTAAATGCCAGTCCCTTCTCTTGACCCTCCTGGCCCTGTAGGGGAAAGGCACAGCCTGGACCTCTAAGCACCCCCAAAAGAAGACAGAACGGGGGCTCCTGGAAGCATCACCTCACCAAAAAGACAGAGGACAACACACTGTGTTTGGAATCAGAGGCCAGGTTTTCCTCTCAAGCAAAACTTCTCCCCAGCAGAACCAGTTTAATTACAAAATAGCCCGAGGAAAATCACAAAAACTGTGTTTCTGGAGAAAATGACATTTAAAAGATAAAAAGGAACATTTCCCAAACCTTTTTACCTTGTGATCACAAGCGACATGGGTTTAAAACATGGGTAAGCAAAAGAACTACGTAAATATAGCTTATTCATTTTCAGGAATTGCCAGCCTAAAAAATTATGTAAAAGAATTAAGCAGTAACTATGATTTTTGCTTGAGAAAAATCAACCATATTGAACTGCCAACACAATTTTATTAATTGCAATAGACACCACTTCCCATATCCACCACGGAAAGACGAGCCTTGTCGTGTGCTTCAGGGAGACACGGAGGGAGCATTCTGCTGGAGTTTCTATTCTACTCCCCCGCTCCCCCATCCTCTTTAAAGTGCTGTTGCGTCACTGACTTGGAGAACACGGCACAAAAGGCTCCCTCGCCTCTTTTTTGTGTGTGTGTTTTAATCTCTCCTCCCTTTAAGTTCCCTTTGTGGCAATATACGTTTTCGGTGGCTCTCCCTGCTCAGGGCTGCTTTGTCCAAGTGGTGACAGAGTTTAATTCTCATTTCCCCCTCCGCCAGCCTCTGCTGGCTCCAACGAATCTTTGTTTTCATCCTCTGATTTCTTTTTCTTCTTTGTTTTTCGTTCTGCATTGGTCCGAGTGATCTCTTCACTTTTCTCTGTGATGTATTTTAGCTACAAAAAAATTTTTTTAGTTATATTTTTATCTGGTTGCAAAGCCATTTTGTAAGTCTAAGGGGATAAATCTACACCGTCTCCCCACCACTCCCACGGAAAGAATTCGGGTGGAAGAGCCGGGGTCACATTCCTCAGAGTCAGACAGAGCTTCACATTTTTCCTGTAGCCGGAATCAACTACAAGTCAACTCACTGCTGCTCTTTATGCTACCAAACAGGAAGGAGCTCCCTGAGTAATCAATGAATTAAAACTTGAAGCTTGCAGAAGGCATGCCAATCACAAATATACTTTACAAAACACAAATTTGGTCAACCCCCCTGCCAAATTTATCCAACTAAAATTGTTCAGCAACTACTAAGTACCACACACCAGGGATTCTACGGTGTTTCCCCGAAAATAAGACATCCCTGAAAATAAGACCTAGCGCAACTATGGGAGAAAAAATTAATATAAGACACTGTCTTATTTTCGGGGAAACAGGGTAGGTAAGTGCCTTTAAGGAGAATTTAATCAAATGCACAAACTTAGCTGCATGTCTTCATTAATAAGCTCTGTCAGATGGAAAAAATTAAGAGTCCAAAATCAAAACCGTATTCTGACATAAATAAGCAAGCAATAGCGAGTTATACTCTAAGAGGGCTTACACTGACCGTTCCTTTGCAAAAGACAGAAACTGCTCCCTGCAGTTGACCAAGTTAGTTAGGACTCAGAATTCATTTCCACTGGTTCACTTCACCTACTTTACCTGGAAATCATATCATCCTCAACCTTGACTTAAACTCTGGAGAAAGAATGTTAGAAGGGCAAAGCCAAAAAGAGCCCAGCAGAAACAGCACTATTCAGGTTAGAAAGTCAAGGTTCAGCTGTCACCAGAGAGTTTCCTATTGAACTGCGGAAAATTACCAACTCGTTGGCTGGCTTGTAAAATGGGCTAATGACTTGTGTTAACCCTCATAGGGTGGTTGTGAAGCTTAGAGGGTATGTTAAATATTTATTTCTTAAAAACCTATAAACAGTCAACTGCTGCAGAAATTCATTCAACAACTACTTATTGAGCACCTACTGTGTGCCCGTCTTTGTTTTTGGCACAGCAGATGGAGCAGAGAAGAAAGAGGCAGAAATCCCTGTCTCGTGGAGCTCACATTATGGGAGGAACAGAAAGCATTTTAACTGCGAAGATCAGACTGCAGTCAGGGACCCTCAGAGGGTGTCCTGGACCTGCGTCAGCACAGCCCCTGGGCTGGGATGATCACAGTCTCCCCTGGAAAACACGGACATGGTCAAGAGACTTAGGACTTCTCTGAAAAGACAGACTCTCCTGCCCATCCTGGCTAAACAGATCCTCCTTCCATACCTGGCCGCTCGGAAAACTGTGGGCACCATAAACTATCCCCATTCACTCCAGCCTGTGACCCATCTCTGACATCATGCTGTGAATGAAACATGGGACCAAAGTTTTGAGATATTACTAAAAGGCAAACTATGAAATCCAGAGAGTGCTGATTAGAAAATTTCAAATTGGCTTGGCAAGATCCATCTTAATGAAAAAAAGACTATAAATTACAGGCAGGTCTGAACGGTTCAACCGTCTCTCGTTTTTAATGCAAGGTGCCCTGGGGAATCACTTCATGGCTGCAAGTGATTAATTGGGAATAATGTATTCTGATGGGAAAGGGGAGTGAGGGAAGAAATTCATCTCTCACCAGTGAATTACTCCTCCTGGCTAAGAGCTTCACATCTTCCGTGTTAATTGTGCTTCTTTTCGCATGTCTGTAGAAAGGGCAGAAACAATTCACCAAAATGTTTGGTATTATCTAAAGTTTTGATGAAACACCAAAGTTCATGGTCAGACTTCAGGCTAGCAAGGATCTCTAAGTAGCCCATCTTTTCAGATTAAGGTCATTAAGCAACAGAGACACAAAATGAGTGAGGTGACCAGCCAAGATGCCAATTCAATAGAGACCAAGAGGAAGCACAGCCCATCTGCCCACCTCCCCTGCAGCCACGGTGCCTGAGGAACACAGCATGGCAAGGAGCCCCAGGCATCCCCCTTCCGAGGGGAGCTGGGTCACCATGGTCACAGAAAACAGCACAGGAAAAGCAAGGTCGCTGCGCACCCCCAGTGAACAGAGGGAACGGCAGTCTCACAACACAAAGGTCGCCTCTGCTCAGGAGACATTACTAGTGAACAGGAGCATCAAGAGAATTTCCGTAATAAAAAAAATTGGAGAGAGAGAGAGAGAGAGAGGGAGAGAGAGAGAGAGAGGAAATTTCCGTGAGAATCAAGATCTGGAAGCTCTTCTCCGAGGACTGACTGACAGCAAGAAGCCCGGGCAGTTGCCTCCTAACAACCATGCCCCCTCAAGGAGGTAAAGTGCTCGCTCCCTTGACAAGAGCTGGTCAGAAAAAAGATCATCCTTTAAATGGGGGTCTGTGTCTTGCTTATAACTTGGATTCAAATTCTCAACCCAGGCCCCTTATCTTTGCTTTGAAAGGTAACGTGAGCCTGGCCAGGTAACGCAGTAGGTTAGAACATCGTCCTGATGCGCCAAGGTGCAGGGTTCACACTGGGTGAGGGCACAGACAAGCAACCAGTGAGTGCACAATGGAGCAAACAGATGTCTCCTTCCCTCACGCCCGTTTCTCCCTCCCCCCCTCCCTCCCTCCCTCCCTCCCTCTCTCTCTCTCTCTCTCTGTCTAAAATCAATAAATTAAAAAAAGTTTAAGTAATTAGATAAGCTCTATGCAATAATTTATAACTCTACACCCTTTCTTGCCATTTCTAACTTCCTTCAAGAGCAAATAGGAACTTTGTACATAGGAAAAGACTGGAATCTTTGTACTCCTAAGTGGCCAGCAACCAATAATCAATACTAAATATCTGTTGAATTAAGATAAACCCACACAGAAATTATACTCCATAACTTGGCCAAATTATTCCTTCCCACCCTGCTAAATGTGAAAGCATTTCGTGTCATCTTCTCATGACGGACACTATCTGCCTGTCCTGAGGTAATGTCCATTTCGGGAGGTGACTGCCAATGAGCCACCTGCAAGGGCCACGACAGAGGGGAAAGTCAGCCAGGTGACACACACAGCCACTCCGTGTGAGGCCATCCACTGATGTCCTGGGTGAGGATGTCATGTGCCACGGACACAGTGTGGCCTCACCTCAATCACCCATCAGGCTGCTCTGTCAGTATTTTATTCTGGGTGAAGTGCAGTGAAAGGAAGCAGCACCCTGAACTAGTTACAGTTAGGTTAGTTTATCTCTTCACAAAGAATTGTTTAGGGGACCACGAAGGCCTCTCTACCACTCAGCTCACCGAATGTGTCTGCCACGTGTGGTGGTTTGATACTTTTCCTCTATGCCGGCCATTATACACCAGAGTCTCCTAATTCAAACCCCTGGCTCCAAAAAATTTCTAGGGAAAAGAACAAAGCCATTTTTCCTATAACACTTTTTAGGTTTTAAAGATTATCAAAACTAGAGGCCTGGTGCACAAAATCCGTGCACAGGTAGGTCCCTGGCTGGAGATCAGGGCCAACCGGGGCCTTCCTTCCTCTGGCTGCCAGCAGGCCAGGGCCTTCCTTCATTCAGCGCCACCCTCTGGTGGTCAGTGCACATCATAGCAAGTGGCTGAACTCTCAGTTGGTGGAACTCCCAAGGGGACAACTTGCATATCAGCCGTTAGTATATAAGATGTTCCTAGAATTTACTTACTATAGAGTATCTTCTTCAAAACATTTCATCTTTAAACACATGAACAATACTAGGTGACCAGAGATTTCAAAGCTAGATAAGAGAAATTCATAACTTAAATTGAGATGATTTTCCAACGTTATAGGTGAATTGACTATTTAGAATTTAAATGAATTTCTCATATAAACAATGGTTAGTTCCCATCCAGCCTACAAAGATTGCTGAATACTTGTAGAACACTCAGTGATTACAACGCTAAATATTTCTAGCTTCATTTTCATTTCTAATACTTTTGCAGAAGCATCTAAAAATGTGGGCACATGAGTGGCGGGCAACGGGCAGAGCCGCTAGTGCACACCCTCCAGTGCACGGCTGTCCCGCACCCAGCACTCGTGCTGTCCGAGGGCAGCGTGCTGTCCAAGGACACGTGCTGCAGTGGAGAAAGCTTCATGTGCAAATCAAATCTGCCTACTCGTTTAGACTTTCGTGTCTCCCTTTCAAATAAATAGTTTTATTTAAAAATTTTTTTAAAGGAGAGAAAAGAAATAGCAAGTAATGGTGTTAAGAGTATTGCGCGCGCGCGCGCGCGCACACACACACACACACACACACACACAGAGTATTGCACAGGAGACACAGGGTTGGGGATAATGGGCCACACATATGGGGCCACTGCCTGAATTAACAATGAATAAACCATAGGAGCTATCAGTATCCCATATCATCTTGTCCCTTTTGGCCAAGTTGAAGATGCTAAGCAGTTTTTAGGGACTCATATATACAGGAATAGGAAAGATTTAGAGCCTGCCCTCTGAGAACCTATGCTTTAATTCATTCAAAATACTCACCCGAGAAGCAAAGAGCTACTGGAGCAAGGTGAAAAGTATGGGGTGTGAGAGGCTGGCACCAAATCAGAAGTGGCAGCAAATTAGAAAGCTCTGGCCCTTTCAAGCCTTAGTCATTCAAATTGCTTCATAAAAGCAATTCGTTGCAATTGTTTTCAATTACTTGAGGTGCTAATTGAAGAGATGAGCATAAATCACCTGTAAAAGCTAAAGCTTTACCAGCTGAAAGCAAGTCACCCTCTTTTCAAGGAGCGTACAGCTCACTCGGAACAAACGTGGCAAATGCAGCCTGCGTGGCCGCGTGCCGTCACCATCCGGCCAGCTGCCAGCAATCACCGCCTGGCCTGGCGCAGGGACCGGACCCTCCTGCGGAAATGATTTTAAAAGCCCCGCACATTCAGAGTCCTAGAGACATCATTCATGCCTTTTTAACCTAGAACTGATCAAAACGTACTTGGAAAACTTCAAAAAAAAATGCAAAATCAAGCCTGAATGGACGTGATTAAAGCAGATGTTACATTCCTGTGGAATCGTGATTGGAGACCAGTCTCCACAAAATGCAACAACAAAAAAGCTCTCCTGAAATATACCACCAGCTGGAGAGTTTCAACAGTATGTAAACAAACACAGTAGCAGATAATCAAGCTCTGTACCCACCTTGCAAACATTTCAAGGTCTTTGGCAAAACTTTCTGAAAAAGAAAAAGAGATGCTTCAGCTACCCTTATCTCAATCTTATTTCGGGAGAAAAGGTGAAATCTCCCCACGTCTGCAGGAAGTACAGTCACTGACGACAAACCCCTCCAAGGCGAGAGGGACACTGCGGCAGC
Source organism: Pipistrellus kuhlii (assembly GCF_014108245.1). Lineage (NCBI taxonomy): Eukaryota > Metazoa > Chordata > Mammalia > Chiroptera > Vespertilionidae > Pipistrellus > Pipistrellus kuhlii. Next base: position 4,376,502 of record NW_023425534.1, on the reverse strand, counting down.
CCCACTGCACGGGCGCCGTCAGCCACTGGCTCATGACCTGTCCTTCGAGCACCTTGATTACCGGCTTCCTGGTAACTGTGGCTACACCCTCCATCCCTAGACACCATCCCTTAACCTTACATTTCGCTACAAGTTAGGGCTTGGGGGACATTAATTTCCTGTGAAGTCAAGCAAATACCTGTCAAATAAACTATGGGCGATATAAAAATGTTATAAAGCCAGGAAATAAAAGATTTAATGTCTAAAAAAAATTTAATGTTTAATGTTCCAGGCAGTTTAAAACACAGTAAAATCAAGGTGCTAATGCCCCAGTGTTAGTGTAATAGAAAAAAATAGTTCCTCCATAAACTATCTAATCTGACAGCTCCAGGTACAGTGTCAGCGATAAGGTGCCGTCGGGTGGTGACACCCTGGCACCCACCCACATGTTCTCCCGGCAAACCCCCCCGGGGGCCCCGGTACGCGTGCAGGGAGGCGGGAGGGCTCCGTACCGCACTGTCGGAAGGTCACCTCCGAAATCGCCGCGATGGTCTGCTTGCTGAGCTGCACCTCCTTGTCCGAGGCCACCTCCTCGCACAGACAGCCCACGGTGTAGTGGACCGCAGCCTTCAGCCTCTGAAGCAAAAACCAAACACCTCATGGCCGGCTGCAAACAAGACCTTTTCCACCTTAAAAATGAAGACCAGGAGGGGCCTGCTCGGCCAATTCCTGCAGCACGTCCCATGACGGCTCAGTGGCTTTCCGAGCGGACTAATAAATTAATGGGGGCCTCTGGGGTGTGACTTGTAGAAACATTACTTCCTGGTTAATGGCTCTGATTTAGGTCAAGTAAAGACAAGGAATCAATGGCAGGTCAGCGCGGAGAGAAGTCAGGTGGCACTTCAACGGATCTGGGTGACGACTCATCCACAAACACACGCCAGGTCCCCGCTGAGCGAGGCCCATGCTGGTGCTTGGGGACACAAAGGACACCAGGCGGGTTTCCTGGCCGGATGGGGGTGAATCACGTAAGGCAAAAGGACCCCCTCCCTCTGCTGCAAGTTTCCGCCCCCCACGCCTGCAGGTAATGAGGGAGGCATGATCAGGAAAACACCGGAAAGATTCCTGAGGGCACGTGACCCTCCTTTGAGTGTTGGTCTGCGAGCCCGCCCCGGCAGGATGCTCAGCTCCTGAGCAACCTTTCGGATGCTGGAGGACCCTCTTCCGCAGGCAGAGGAGGAGAGGACCAAACAAGCTGAGCCACGGCGCATCCTCCTGTCAACAAACTACGCTCCATCTCTGTGCTGGAGACAGTGACAGGACATGGTGACCGCTGCACCGACAGCAAGTGCTCACAGCAGAGGCAAGCCCAGCTAGCCGGTTTGGCTCAGTGGATGGATGCTGGCCTGCGGACTGAAGGGTCCCAGGTTCCATCCCAGTCAGGGCACATGCCTGGGTTACGGGCTTAATCCCTGGTGTGGGGCGTGCAGGAGGCAGCCGATCAATGACTCTCTCATCATTGATATTTCTCTCTCCCTCCCTCTCTGCAATCAAATAAATAAATAAATAGAACACAAGGCCGGACCGGAGAAGGGACAGGCAGTAGGCAAGGCGCCTGCCTTCCTTAGCGTTAGACTTTAAAGGCTGGTCGCTGAGGCTCCGGTCCAGGAGACAAAGGGGCCACAGCCAGAAGGAATACAGGCCCTCTCAGGCCATCTTTTTAAAGAACACGTGGGTGGGTCAGGGTGAGAGAACGGGCAGGGTCCTCGGATCCAGGCATGTTCTGGACCCTCCTCCTGGGCTGGGCTGAGCCCTCCGATGCCACAGACGCTGGAGGGCTAAGTCGCCGCACTCCCAGCGCCGGGGGCGGCCCCGCAGCTCGTTCTCCGAGCCAGGACGGCTGCGGGAACGAAGGGTGCTCGACACGCTCACTCACCCTGCACAGAGGACGAGGCTGCCTTCTCGGCCCAGAGAGATGGGGTGGGAAAGGGGTCACTTATGGTGACGGGAGATTTGAATTTGGGTGGCGGGCACACAACGCAACGTACAGATAAAGTACCATCTAATTCTACACTGAAACCTACATAATTTTATTAACCAATGTTAATAAAATAAAAACCATTTAGTTCCCAGCCCATCTGGGCAGCCTTCCTCATTGCATCAGCACGTGCTTGTTTACTGGAGGCCAGGCTGGGAACCAGGGGCTGAGAACACAAATGAAAAGGCAGCTCCTGCCGTCCCAGCGTTCACCTCCCACTACCCCTCCGCCAGGAATGGACTCTCCCTGACCATCAGGGTCAGGAAAGGGGCTGGAGAGGGGCTCCAGGGAAGACCAGAGGGACAGGACTCCTGAACTGAGGCATGATCCTCGCCGGGGGCCTGCAGGAAGGAACACGCCGCTGCCAGACACAGCTCTGGGACACTGGGGAGGTGTGACTATGGACTGAACATCATCTAACAACAACAGAACCTTATCGATATTAAACGTCCTGAGCGTAATAATTGAGATGCTGTGGTTGGGAGAGGCATGCTCAAGTATTAAAATGCCAAGGTAATGTGTCAAGCTATTTGCCATTAATTCTTTTTTAAAAAATTATTTTGTTGATTTTTTTACAGGGAGAGGGATAGAGAAACATCGATGAGAGAGAAACATCGATCAGCTGCCTCCTGCACACCGGATGGTTTCAGGGGATGTGCCTGAAACCAAGACACATGCCCTTGACGAGAATCGAACCTGGGACCCTCCAGTCCGCAGACCGACGTTCTATCCACTGAGCCAAACTGGTCAGGGCTGCCATTAATTCTTAAATAATTCAGAAGAAAAAAAAAGAGGAGGAAAAAGTTAACGGGCGAATGGAGGGGATGGGTATGTGGGTGTTGGGTACATGAATTCTGCAGCCTTTTCTGAAGGCTCCTCAGAAGAAAGGGGCCGGGAAACAGTTTCTGAACCCCCCCCCCACCCCCACTTCACAGGAGGGAACCGCGCATGCGCGGGCCCGGCCCGCAGGTGACCCTCCGAGGCTGTCCCTGCCGCTAACCGCGCATGCGCGGGCCCGGGTCCCAGGTGACCCTCCGAGGCCTCGGCCTCGCTGCTCGCCTCTCCCCGCGCCGCTCCGCTCCCAGCCTCCCCTCACCCTCACTCCCCGGCGATGGATGGACGGTGGACGGACGGGCTGGTCACCCGCCGCCGCCCCGCCGGGCGGGGCCCTGACCACCGTCTCCCCGTCAGGAGCCGGGGCCTGGCCAAGCCACCGCCGCCCTGGAGGAGCCGGCCGCGATGCGAGCGCACCCGGGCGGCGGCCTCTGCAACCCGACGGCGCGGGTTCGCGTCCAGCCCCGCGGCCGGCTCCTCCGCGGCGGGAGGGCGCGGGCGCCGCTCACGGGGCCAGCACGCAGGGCTCGACCTCTGCCCGGTCCCTTCGGCGCGCACAGCCCACCCTCCCGCCGCCGTCTGAGGAGGGAGCCCGAGGCCTCACGGCCCAGGCCCGCGCCCGCCGCCTCCCCCGGGGGCGCGCCGCCCACACTCCGCGTCCCCACGGAGACCGTCTCCCCGCGCCTTTCCCCGGGCAGCCCCGCAGGCCCCCGCGCCGCCGCCGGCCGGGCGAGCCCGGTCCCCGGAGGCGGACCCCGAGGCCGGGCCGGGCCGAGGCCTCCGAGGGCTTCTCGTCTCCAGAAAGCCCGCGCCGGCCCCCCCGGCCCAGCCGGGACGCGGCTCCCCTGTACCTGTCGGTAGAAGAGTCCCTGCTGCTCCTCGGCGCCCTCCCCCGCCTCCTCCATCACGGCGGCGGCCGGGCCGGCGCAGGGGGCGCCACGCCGGCGCAGTCGGATTTTCCCGCCGCGGCCCCGGCGACCGGCCGCGCGGAGGGACAAAGCGCGAAGCTCCGCGGCGCCGCGCGCGCGCCCCCTGGCGGCCGCTCCGGGAAGGGCCCTTCGCAGTTCATCCCCAGCCCCTCCTGGGCCGCCCGGCCAGGCTCCCTGTGCACCCCACACCAGCTCAGGGCCTGGCACCGTGGGTAACACCAGCGCTGGGAAAGCAAGTGAGTGTTTCCCCAACATTCCTTTTATAAGAGAGAGAAAGGGAGAGAGAGAGTGAGAAACGCCCATGTGAGACTGAGACACCCATCGGCCAGGGATGGAGCCCACTCCCTGGGCATGTGCCCTGACCCAGAATCAAACCAGCAAACTTTCAGGGATGATGCCAAACCCACTGGGAACACCGGCCAGGGCTGTTCCACAACTTTTTTTTTTATTATTTAAAGGAACCAGCCTTTCTGATATCTTTATTTTGAACTTCTGGTCTCCTGAACTGTGAGAGAATCAATTTCTGGTTTTCTTTTTTTTAAATATATTTTATTGCCGAAACCGGTTTGGCTCAGTGGTAGAGCATCGATCTGCGGACTGAAAGGTCCCTGGTTCGATTCCCGTCAGGGGCATGTACCTTGGTTGCGGGCACATCCCCGGTGGGGGGTGTGCAGGAGGCAGCTGGTCAGTTTCTCTCTCATCAACATTTCTGGCTCCCTGTCTCTCTCCCTTCCTCTCTGTAAAAAATTAATAAAATATATTTAAAAAATAAATAAAACATATTTTATTGATTTTTTACAGAGAGGAAGGGAGAGGAATAGAGAGTTAGAAACATCGATCAGGTGCCTCCTGCACACCTTCTACTGGGGATGTGCCCACAACCAAGGTACATGCCCTTGACCAGAATTGAACCCGAGACCCTTCAGTCTGCAGGCTGACCCTCTATCCACTGAGCCACACCAGTTAGGGAGTTCCGCAACATTCTTTACGGTAACTCGGTAACTACCATGCAGCTCTAACTTCCATGAGCCTTGCAAAATCCAATTTGTTTTTATAATTCAGCCACCAACAATAGTGTCAAAATCAGACCACGGATAAATGTTTGGTCACCAAACATTTATTTTCTCAATGTTTTGTGCTATTCACAGTGTAAAGGCTCCAGACAAGGTGCACTTTAACAGTCAACAACAAATCCAACTCTGATTTGTAGCACTTGCCGTTTTCCACGGTGTAAAAACTCATTGTCAATTCCAGACTCCTATGGCTCAGTAGTTAGAGCATTGTCCTGTCACCAAAAAGGTCTTGGGCTCAGTTCCCAGTCAGGGCACATGCATGGCCTGCAGATCCAACACAGGGCCCCTGGGGAGTGTGTGCAGGAGACAATCCATGTTTCTCTCTTTCTCCCCCCCTCTCTCCCTCCCTCCCTCTTTCTCTGAAATCCTTGAGGACAAAGATCCTCAGGTGATTTAAAAAAACAAAAACAAAGCAGAAATCGCACTGGGCTTCCATGCCGGCAGTTACCCCCATCCCGGCTGCATTGTAAGCAGCGGGGCTGAGGAGGCAGAGCTGCAACATACGGAGACATTAGGGTTGATTGGTCACTAACCTACGGGTGTTTCCTGCGGAATACTCTGTAGAGTAGGGGTGTCGAACTCAGAGAAGGGGCCAAAATCTAAAATCCAGCCTAAATCGCGGGCCGAATGGTTTACTGAACAGTCATAAACTGTCATTGTGATGGAAACGCAGCGGAGTGCAGTGATGACAGTGCGGTGCGGGCCACATTGCAAGGCCTGGCGGGACGGATTTGGCCCGCGGGCCTTGTGTTTGACACATGTGCTGTAGAGGGTTCTTGGAAACACAAGGCACTGATGCATGTAAATTGCCAGCTTTAGGATGACGTCCTCCATGACACTGAGCGAAAACAACTTGCAGACCGGTGTAACCAAATAATCTTATTTCTGTTTAAGGGAAAAAGCGTACAGATCTCGGGGGGGGGGGGGGGGGGGGTATTTGAAAGGAAGAAAAAAACAGCAGAAAGAATAGATGACCAACACAGTTAACTTCTGAACAGTGGGTCCAGAAGGCAGATAAGGGCTCTCAAATTTTTCACTTTATACATTTCTGTAATCTGCATTTTAAAACAAGCTCGGATTTCTTTTATAATTAAAGGTAAACACATAAGCCGCTCCTCATCCTCTTCATCCTCGTAAACCACCCTCCCCCCCCCCCCCAAGTGTGCAAAGGGCTGAAAACGAAAGAACCTCTTTCTGGAGGAATCAGCCTTCTGATTAATTTCCACTCCCTCTGAGAGGCGCCCCGCCCGTGGCCTCTCCCCCCACCACTCGCCGGGGAATCCCCTCTCCAGGGTCCTCAGTGCCACGGTGAGGGGGGGACACACACACACCTCTGGCAGGAGTTCCCTCATCCGTGCCCCTGCCTCAGCAGGCCCACTCTGCCCTCCCGTGGCCACCCTGCTCCCTCACCCTGAGCTGGGAGGACAGCAGGGGGCTGGGAGGACAGCAGGGGTGGGAGGACAGCAGGGGGTGGGAGGGGTGCAGTGAGGAGGCGGGAGGAGCTCCTGTCCTGGGGCCAGGCCTTGGGTCAGAGCCAGCGTCTTTCACCAGCTTTGTGACCCTGAGCAAGTCACTGACCTCTCCAGGCCTCCGTCCCCTCCTCCTGAGAGTGGGGGTCACAGTGCCAACCTCAGAGCGGCTGTGAGGTTGAAATTGCTCACGTAAGTGCTCAGCAAATATAACAACCTCTACCGGCCGTGTCTGTGCTTTGTGCCTTGCGTGTGATCTCGTTGTCAAGCAGTTGCTCTCCAGGGCAAAAGAGCAGCATTCCAGCGGCTCTGGGAGAGGAAGTGTCCAGGCACTTCAGACTGAAGAATGCCCAGGGCTGAGCCATCACATTGAGGGAAGGACCGGATTCGGTTGGAAGTCCGTCCTCTTCTTGGATGAAGAGTTCTGTATGCTGGCCACCAGGTGTCAGCACCGAACCGCACCATGAACAGGGCTCTGGTGAACTACCTGGCTTTGGAAGGCGCTCACTCTGGACCTCAGCTGCCTTCAGAAGAAGGTACCCTCACCCCCTTTTATATATGAGGGAGCCGGGCAGCCGGCGAAAGGCCTTGGCCGGAGGTAAAACTGCCAGGAAGCGGCAGAGCCCAAATCTGATTATGAGCAGTCTGGCTGGAGCCTCTGCTCTCACCATGAATAAGACAAAGGCATTGCGGCTTCCTGAATCCTTTTGGCTCATTAAAGAGGGACCACCACTCATTTTCCCTGACGCTGCTCTGCAAAGACGCCGCTTCCCTGGTCAATTTCCACGAGCTGTTCTCTGTGCTTTGTAAGCTCTGAAGTCAGAACTTCAGACGCTTCTTTCTCACCATCAGACAATGGCACCCAGCACAGTGTTTTGCTGGACAGGTAGTAGGTGCACAATAAAGATGTCGATGAATTTGCACACATTGAGCACGGGACCCTGGCACCAGACTGCCGGGTTCAAACACCAGTTCTCCAGGAGCTGCGTGACCTGGGACAAGTTGCTGAACACCCAGGTCTCCATCTGTACGTTGGGGATAATAATGACAGTACCTGTGTCCGAGGGTGTGGAATGAAATGAGTGAATTTAGAACAGTGCCTGGCATACACTTTGATAGATACTACATTCCTTTTTAGAAATATTTTTAATTGATCTTTTTAGAGAGAAAAATCGATGTGAGGACATTGATCAACTGCACACCCCTGACTGGGGATGAAGCCCACAACCTGGGCTTTGGTGCCCAGGATGACACGCAACCAACTGCACCACAACGGCCAGGGGCCACTATAGTCTTTTTATTGTTGATTTTTTAGAGATGAAGGGAGAGGGAGAGAGTTAGAAACATCAATGAGAGAGAAACATCAATCAGCTGCCTCCTGCACAACCCAGGTTGTGGGCTTCATCCCCAGTCAGGGGTGTTGTGCTGGCAACCAAGGTACATGCCCTTGACCGGATCAGAATCGAACCTGGAACCCTTGAGTCCGCAGGCCAACACTCTATCCACTGAGCCACACCGGTCAAAGCCAATGTAGTCTTATGTATGTTGTTCATACCGTCTGAGATCCTCAATGGGGCCAAGGTCCCCAACCTCCCCATTCAGCCAATTATCCTTTCCAAGGGAAGCGGATGTGGCAGGTTTAAAAAACAAACCAACCTAAAACAGCGTCTCCAATCCACTTCTCCTCCTCTAGAACCTTGCCAGCTCAGAGAGGAAGTCTAACCTCCTCGCCTTGAACCTGGGGCCTGTCCCCTGATGTAATGCGGCTGAAGCAACTCTGTGACCTCCCTGCCTGGGTCTTAAAGGGCAGTGTGTCCCCTTTGTCCGCTGGAACACACCCCTTCGGAGCCCTGAACCTCCGAGCTAGAAGCCTGCTGAGCCTGAGGCCACACGCACAGCGAGACTGACAGTCCTGAGCTCCCGGCCAACAGCCAGCAGGTGCCACCAGGTGAAGACAGACACTTCCAAGTGATCCGAGCCGCGGAATCGGGCCCAGCTTTCACAGCCAAGGCCCAGACATTGTGGGACAGAGATGAGCCCTCACCCTACTCCCTGCCCCTCACTATTCCTAACCTAGGTCTAGCCGGTGTGGCTCAGTGGATAGAGCGTGGGCCTGCAGACTGAAGGGTCCCGGTTTAGTTCCCGTCAAGGGCATGTACCTTGGTTGCAGGATCCTCCCCAGCCTGGGCCCTGGTTTATCTCACATCAATGTTTCTGTCTTCCCCTCTCACACTCTAAAAAAAAAAATCAATGGAAAAATATCCTCTGGTGAGGATTAACAACAAAAAATTCCTAACCCAGCCGAAACCGGTTTGGCTCAGTGGTAGAGCATCGGTTTGCGGACTGAAAGGTCCCAGGTTCGATTCCGGTCAGGGGCATGTACATTGGTTGCGGGCACATCCCCAGTAGGGGGTGTGCAAGAGGCAGCTGGTCGATATTTCTCTCTCATCGACGTTTCTAGCTCTCTCTCTCCCTTCCTCTCTGTAAAAAATCAATAAAATATATTTTAAAAAAAAATTCCTAACCCAGAGAATTAGAATATAGTGGCAGCTATATTATGCCACTGAGTTTGGTTATGTGCAAATAAGATTACTAGATTGTAAACATATCACATACTATTCACACATGTGCGCCACTTAGCCATGGGGATACATTCTGAGAAATGTGTTGTCAGGCGACCTCACTGCTGTGCGAACATCACAGAGGCCCTTCCACAAACTTGGTGGCACAGCCCCCACAGGGCATGTGGGGTACCACGGACATGCGGGCCGTCTGTCATCCACCCAGACGTCGCCATTACACGTGACTGTGTACACGTCCTGACTGTCTCTGTCCCTCCTGAAAGAACGGCTCCACGTCTGCCTCCAAGGATGTGAGCCCTGACTGGCTGAGATCAGCTGTGGTTCCCGGTGCGGGCACACCCCCAGGCTGGGTGCGGGCACACCCCCAGGCTGCGGGCTCGATCCCATGTTCAGCACGTGGGAGGAAGTCAGTGATTCTCTTAGCATTATGTTTCTCTCACCCTTCCTCTCTAAAATCATTTTTTTAAAGTGTATTTAAAAAAAGCTGATCATTTCCTGAAAAGAACTGTCTCCCAGGTCAGCCCCCGCCCTGCATCCCTGAGATCGGGGTCAGACGGACACCAGCGGCTGAAGTGCAGAAGCTGCTGCCGTCTCGGCCTCTGTGGCTCCAGCGCCCCAGGGAAGCTGCCCGGAGTGCAGCTGCGAGAAAAACCACCAAGTGGGCCCAGGCCAGCCAGCATGCTACCTTCCTGTGAGATGAGGGACTAGGCCTGATTGTAGGGCTGGCTTGGGCTGCTAAAAACCCCACCTCAGACCCCTGGGCCCATGAAGGATTGAACAGTCAGGCCTAGGAATGAGACTGAACCAGACCAAGCTGAGCCCATCACTTAAATGTCATCCTCCAAAATGTTCATCATGAGATATGATGGCATAAAAAATGTTACAATGAGCCCTCACTAGTTTGGCTCAGTGGATAGAGCGTCGGTCTGCAGACTGAAAGGTCCCAGGTTCGATTCCGGTCAAGGGCATGTACCTTGGTTGCGGGCACATCTCCAGTAGGGGGTGTGCAAAAGGCAGCTGGTGGATGTTTCTCTCTCATCAACGTTCCTAACTCTCTCTCCCTCTCTGTAAAAAACCAATAAAATACATTTAAAACAAAAACAAACAACAACAAAAAAACAAATCAAAGAGGAGACAAAGTTAGAAGAAAACAAACTGGATTCAAACATCAGGCAGCGGCCCCAGACCTTTCTGTATGTGGTGCGGTGTGGACAGCACAGAGTTAGAGAAAGAAGAGCTTTATTAAGGGGGGAAGGGAGCTCAGCTGCATGATACAAAGGTCCCAGCAGACCCCACAGGCCTCTTCCCTTCTGTGACCTGGCAGGGCACAGTCGGGCCTCGTGTGGACCACGTGGACAGTGACGGCATCAAGGGGCTGGCTCCTCCGGCCAAGCACGTGGCAACCCGTCAGCCCAGAGGGCAGGGGCAGGAGCAGGGGCGCGGCTGTTCCCACAGAACTACCCACCGGGAGCGGGTGGTTCCCTTTCAGGAGCCTCGTACGACACTTTATTAGAAGATCGGAGCGGAAGCAGTGTTGAGGCGAATGGAATGTGCCTGACTGGGGAGTCGGGTGGCAAGGGACTGGTTAGGCGTTGTACGAAGATGAGGACACGCTGCCGCCATGGCCGGTCCAGTTGGTGTGGATAAACTTCCCCGGGCTGGCTCGGAGTTCGTAGGTGTGGGCCCCAAAGTAATCCCGCTGAGCCTGGGAACGAGAAGCGAGGCTGTTTAGGACCACACGCAGCCCCGGACATCAGTTCCCGGCCCGCAACCCCAGCCCGCGGGCTCCGACACACAGGCCCCAACCCGCAGGTCCCAACCCCCAGGCCCGGCCCGCAGGCCCTGACACGCAGGCTCCGGCTCACAGGCCCGGCCGTGTGCTGCCCTCCCCCAGCCTCACCTGGATCAGGTTGGCCGGCAGCGTGTCGTGTCTGTAGCCGTCGTAGAAGGAGAGCGCGGTGGTGAAGCAGGGCAAGGGGATGCCAGCCTGGACCCCGGTGCTGATGGCCCGCCGCCAGGAGTCCTGCACGGGAGAGACCCAGCGCCCACGGACAGGTCACTGACGCCCAGAGCAAAGGCCCCGAACGGAACGCCCGAGCCCCCGCCCGCGGCCCACCTGGCAGCGCTCCACGGCTGACTGGAAGAAGTCGTCCAGCAGCAGGTTCTGGAGTCCCGGGTGCCGGTCAAACGCCTCTTTTATCTTTCCCAGGAACACGCTGAAATAATCGAGAGGTGAAGTCAATGAATCTTTTTTTCCTTCTTCTTTTTCCCCTTAAGTGTTTGATTCCGCAAAGTTCAGAGAACAAACAGATAATCCCATTATCCTGATATTCTCTGAGTGAAGAAAATCACTTTTAATTTCCGATGACCTGAAATCCCAGTGCCAGGCCTGCAGGCAGGAGGAGGAACGGTCATCGAGGTCTGAGTCTGAACCGCACAGACCGAGTGCCCAGCAGAGAGTGGGGAGGGAAGCTGGGGGCGGACACACACCCTGGAGGGGTGCAAAGGGACATTTCTCAGCCGGAGAACTAGCTGTCAGCTCCATGAAAACAGAGCAAAGTCCCAGGAGGAAGGCCAGAGGGCAGGACGGTGCTCACAGAACTATTTTAAAAAACGTAGTGTAGCCCGGCTGGTGTGGCTCAGCGGTTGAGCATCAACCTATGAACCAGGAGGTCACGGTTTGATTCCTGTCAAGGGCAAATGCCTAAGTTGTGGGCTCGATTCCCAGTAGGGGGCCTGCAGGAGGCAGCCAATCAATGATTCTCTCTCATCATCGATGTTTCTCTCTCTCTCCCTCTCCCTTCCTCTCTGAAATCAATAAAAACATATAACATATATAAGAAAAGGCATCGTGTGGACAACCTAGTTAGAACTGCCGTCCAGGAAAAAGTGACGTGACCATCTACACTGGTCTGTGGCCAGTGCCCCCGAGGGGACAAAGTGCCGGTTTCACGGACGCCGATCACAGCCAGACCTCCCTTCTCCGCCGGCAGCCGTGTCCCGCCCCCACGGACCTGCGGATGATGCAGCCGCCCCTCCACATCAGGGCGATGCCGCCGTAGTTGAGGGTCCAGCCGAATTCGGTGGCCGCCTGTCTCAGCAGCATGAAGCCTTGAGCGTAAGAGATGATCTTGGAGGCATAGAGGGCCTAGAGGACACGGAGGTCAGAGTTGCGATTAGCAAAGCAGCCACCTGCTGGCCTTCCCCAGAGCAGCGCAGGTCCCAGGACCAGCTGGACTGAGCCCACCCCCACCCCGTGGCCTCACTGAGTCTCCTCTCCCACACCCGCCTCCCGAGGGACAAACAGCCACTGCCAGGGACAGGCCCACCTTCCGAATGTCCTCCAGGAACGACTCCTTATCCCCGCTGAACTGGGTCTTCTGAGGGCCCTTCAGCTTTTTGCTGGCCTGAACCCGCTCGTCCTTCAGGGAGGACAGGCACCGGGCAAAGACTGCTTCTCCTGCGGGGGGGAGGGCACAGGGTCTGACCACGCCCGCCCCACCCGCGGACACAGGACCCAGAGGGGGAGCAAGAGTTTCAACTGTAACGAGCCGGAAGCCTCAACCTGAGGCCACAACGTATCAGCTGGATCAGAAAGAACTCTTACTAAAAGCTCCCAACAGTCCATTTCTTCAAAACCTCCAACTGGATCTTCCAACATAAATACAGTTTTCAACCACCAAGACCAACATGGAATTCAAAGGGGTGCTTTCAGGAGGAAAAAAGAGGTAAAACCATTATTATTCAAAATTACTGAGAATTGGTCCATGAGTAAAATTTCAATTTTACTTATATATATTGGACTTATATATATTCTTATTGATTTCAGAGAGAGGGAGGGGGAGAGAGAGAAATATCAGTGATGAGAGAGAATCATTGATTGGCTGCCTCCTGCACGCCCCACACTGGGGACGGAGCCCACAACTCAGGCCTGTATCCTGACCAGGAATCGAACTGTGACCTCCTGGTTCATAGTCAATGCTCTGCCACTGAGCCACGCCGGTCCGGGCAAGGACTTTAATTTTTAAATGCTCACCAAAGACTCTATTTTGAAGTACTAACTAACATCAGTTTGAAACAACTACGACTTTAAGAAGTAATTCTCAGACTCACCCTTTAAAAAACTCCGTTTTCTAATTCCTACACAGGCAGACCTCAGAGACCCCAGACGGCCGCAACGCGGCGAGCACTGCAATCAAGTGCGGCGGGATCTTTTTGCTGGGGAGGGTCTGCCGTCCATTTGTGAAAATGCAACCTCTGCCCGGGCCAGTGCTGCGGTTGTTTGCAGTGTTGTCCCGTGCACCAAAGGTTGCAGGTTCGATTCTCGGTCAGGGCATATATTTGAGTTGTGGTTAGGGCGCATATAGCAAGCAACCAATGGATGTTTCTCTCTCTCCCTTCCTTTCTCTCTAAGATCAATGAGCATATTCTCAGATGAGGATTAAAAACACACAACATCTGCCGAAACCGGTTTGGCTCAATGGATAGAGCATCGGCTTGGGGACTGAAAGGTCCTGGGTTCGATTCCGGTCAAGGGCATGTATCTTGGTTGCGGGCATATCCCCAGTAGGGGGTGTGCAAGAGGCAGCTGATCGATGACTCTCTCTCATTGATGTTTCTAACTCTCTATCTCTCTCCCTTCCTCTCTGTACAAAATCAATAAAATATATTTAAAATAAAAATAAAAAAACACAACATCTGAAGCGCAGTAAAAGGAGGTGTGCCTATAGTTCGGTGTATCCATGGTAACCACCAACGTTTCACAATGCTACTTCATTGGCCTGAGAAACGTTTCAAAATAGCATTTCAGTATTAAGACATTGAAAAGCTTCCAACATCAGCCCTTCTAAAAAACAACTTGCTCAACGGACAACTTATGCACACTGAGAGGAAGGTGTCCGCGCAGCTGCCCTGCAGTGCCACGATGAGCTGGCACTTGTGGGCGGAAGGAAGCTTTGTAAGAACTGGCACAAGGAGGCGAGTGTGGCGACACCCCTCAGGGAGCCCAGGGCTGGCGGAGGACCGGCGCCCCCTCAGGGATGGGCCCCAGCCTGCCTTCAACTGCAGGAGGTGCAGTCCCTACAGCGAGGAGGGTTCCTTCTGAGACCTAACACTCATACGTTTGAGTCAGCCATCACTAAACGGCTCCCAGCTACTGCCCTCTGAGTGTTCCCGCCTCTGGTGTCACTCAGAGGAGCTAAAAGCAGCCAACTTCCTCTTCCCTTTTTTAATACATTTTATTGTTTTTACAGAGGAAGGGAGAGGGACAGAGTTAGAAACATTCAGCTGCCTCCTGCACACCCCCTACGGGGGACCAAGCTCGCAACCAAGGTGCATGCCCTTGACCAGAATCAAACCCCGGGACCTTCAGTCCATGGGCCGACGCTCTACCCACTGGCCAAACCGGTTAGGGCTCCTCTTCCTTCAGTGCGGAGCGGAGCCGAGCAACCTGCATTCCTCCTTAACCGAGGGTCTAACCACCACACGGTGCGTGGTAACCAAGTGGGAAAAGCCGGGGAATCAAGAGGAAGGCGGTGAGCAGGGAGGGAAAGACAGCCGGTCCACCAGGTGTCTGCGCCCGTCCCTCCTCAGAAGCCATCCTGATCGCCCCATCCAGACTGGCCTTCATTCACACGCCGACATGCCGGCATGCTGGCACCGAGGCCCCCAGGGCCATCGCGTTACCAGGTGAGACCAGGGGCCGGGCGAAGGCGCACGTACCGATGAGGGTGACGGGCACGCCGTACTCCAGCGCCGAGATGGCGGTCCACTTCCCCGTGCCCTTCTGCCCCGCGCTGTCCCGGATCTTGGGCAGCAGGTGGGTGCCGTCGCTGTCTCGGAACTTGAGGATGTCGGCTGTGATTTCAATCAGGAACGAGTCCAGCTCTGTCTTATTCCACTTCTCAAACGCCTGGAGCAAGACGTGAGAGAAGAGAAGATCAGACGGGAGGCTCCCTGGCAGGTCATGCTTTCCCCAGGGCAGTACTGGCCGAGGCCCTCCACCTGCTCACAGGCTCCTGCATGGCTGGTGCGGCCCCACGCCTGCGCTCCCACTGAGGCGGGAGCTGACCTGTGATGCCACATTCTGCTCACCTGGTCCTCCCCTCGGAGCGAGTGCTCCCTCCTCTCGCTCAGGTGTCTGTACTGTCACCTCCTCAGAAGCCTTCCCTGGCTGCGCCTAGGCCTGCCTCTCCTTATCACACGCTCGGAGCTAGTCTACCGGTCCGAGGCTAACCATGCTGCCTGCCTGCCAGCTGCAGAGGGCAGGACCCATGTGGTTCTCTCACTGTCACACCCCAGCACTCAGCACAGCGCCTGGCGTACAGAGAGAACTCAGCACATATCCTGAAGGAACACTCTAATATGTAAGCCAATTAAATATGAGCATGAAAAGAAGAGCACTGTTTCTATGGAAACTAAGTTACATTGTTTTGGAAAGAATAGTAAGGCCAAGTCTGTGAGGGCGACACAAATTTAAAAATTAGATGTACCTCCCACCTGGGACAGCGGGAGGAGCAGGGAAACGGGCATGAAACAGCAGAGCTCCGGCTCAGGGAGAACACCTTGTTTTATAGCCCTTAACCCAGGGCTGCCCTTCAATCAGTCCAGCCAGGCCGCCAGGACCGGCGAGGAGCACAAGCACGCTGGCTGCCGGCGGAGCGGCGCACGCACCTCTGCCATCTCGCTGTGCTCCATGCCCAGGACGTCCTTCATCAGGTGGTAGGCCTCGCAGATCAGCTGCATGTCCCCGTACTCGATCCCGTTGTGCACCATCTTCACAAAGTGGCCAGCTCCCTCCTCTCCCACCTGCGGGGCCAAGCACCGGCCGTCAGAGACAGAGGACAGACCAGAAAAGCCAACATCCAGCTCTTCACAAGCCTCCCTCCCCTCACAGAGAACAAGTGGGAGCAAATATTTATGGCAGCCTACATCATAAAAGGCTAATATGCAAAGAGACCGAACAGCGGAATGACTGGCCGCTATGATACACACTGACCACCAGGGGGAGCACCGCTGTCAGTCGGACACCCCCTGAGGGCTCCCAGACTGTGAGGGTGCAGGCCGGACTGAGGGACCCCTCCCCCACAGTGTGTGCATCTTGTGCACGGGGCCTCTAGTTTAAAATAAGAATCAGTATATAACCACTCAATGCAAGCTTCAATCCAGTCCAATGCTAATGTAGACTGACTCCAAATTCATTCCTCTAAAGAGTTTTCAAAATCCCAAAATTCACTGAAAGCACCTCGAGCTCTTTAGCCTGCCTTTCTGTTCTTTCTCAACGTTATGAAAAGCAACCCCCGGCCCCCAGTCCTCCTTCCCCTGAGGTGACCACTCTCCTAACAGCTGGAGGCTACAACTTGGCCATGGAATCACGTACTTTTAAAAAAACACGTGCATGCACTGTAGCTGTTTCTAACGGCTGAGAGATAAAAACAACCATAGATCCCAGGTCTGGCCCTCGGCCTGTAAGCACAGGCGTGTGCTCCTGCCGGGGTCTCACAGCTGACAAGACAGGTTTTATAACAAAGCTGGGAAGAGGTGTAACATCACAACCCAGTCTCTGGATTTACGATGAGAACTTCAACTATGGTCCCCGTGGTCACCAGTGACAGCCCCATCCACACTCTGTCCCTGCAGACAAGCTACTGGGAAGCCCCATCACCAGAACTACTTAGTGGGCAAGGAACCAGACAGAGGGAGGGTCAGGGTCAAACACTGAACGGCTTACTCTGCCGCCGCACGCACCCATTGCCACGCCAGGCGGCCTGCCCCGGGACCAGGCGCCTGGGTGACCGAGCAGCCTCCGCTTGGAGGACTTCCGCTGTCTGGTTCCACTGCTGGCCTCCCCCTCTCATTTGGACACTTTGTGGCCGTGAAGCAACATGGCTGATAACACCTTGCTTCACCCCATCCTTCCTGTAACTTCAAAAGTGAAGGGGAGTCCCTGCCCGGTGTGCACACCCGCCGCCAACACCCTGAGGCTGAGCCACGGAATGAAGATCCGTGAGGGCAACTGCTGCTTTTTGTTCCTGATCTTCTGTGTCCAATGCAGTTACTGTCACTGCACTTGTATTGTGAGCACTCGCTCTGTGGCCAAGGAACGAAAGCTCCTTCCCAATCCTTCGCACTAAGGAGAAAACGAGTCAACACTCCAAATCGCAGCCCTGGCTCTCCCGCTCCTACTCAGAACGTGGTTACGTCCAATGAGCACTGGCTAGTCTGTGAGGACCAGTTCCGTGCTTGGCTGAGGTCACCGGCACGGCCGGCCCAGGGGTCAGATTTCCCTCCTTCCTCACCGGCCTCAGACCTCGTTCCGCCTCTACCTTCAGGCACATACAATAACCTATGCAGGGCCAGCGGGCTCAGTGGTTGCATGTCGACCTAGGAGCCAAGTGGTCACCGGTTCGATTCCTGATCAAGGCACATGCCCAGGTTGAGGGCTCGATCCCAGTGGGGAGAGCAGGAGGCAGCCGATTGATGATGTTTCTCTCGCTGGGGTCTCAGGCCTCCTGTTTCCTCATCCACATGGATGACACGCAGGAAGGGACACAGAGCACAGCCGGAGGGGAGGGGGGCGCCCAGCGCTGCACCCTTGGGGTGGAAGGCCGGCTGCTGCACAATGCAGAACACCCACAGGGCGAGCCCGCCTCGCTCTGATTTTGACACCTTTCCTCAGCCATGACGAAACACGGCTAAGAAATCTACTTCACCCCTTTCTTCCTGCCCTTTCTAAGGAACCGTCTCTGGGTGACTCGGGGAGGGCTGCTTGTATTATGACCTCAGGTTATGAATGGCCCGTGAGATACAAGGTCACGTGCAGCAGACATGCCTTCAGGCATCAGCTGTGCCAGCGGCTCAGGACCGGGCTTCCCCGCAAAGCCAGCCGCTGGGACCCCGGTGCCCAGGCCCGGCGGCGTGGAGGGACCCGCACTTGCCCAGTCACAGCAGGGCTCTCCGGTTCCCACTTTGGCGGCGATGCCCTGGAAGATGGTCTTGATGTGGGGCCTGTGGAGAGAGAGCGGGTCAGCTGCTGGGGAGGGGCTGAGGCCCACATTAAACACTCGAGGTGCGCCATCCCCACCCTCTCTCTCTCTACCGGGCGGTGGGAGCCCCCGAGAAAGGAACCGAGTGCCCAGCGCTCCAGGTAAACCGGCCGGAGGCTGCGGCCACAGGGGCTGCCCGGAGACCCTGTGAGGGTCAGGGGGCACAGGGACCCCGCGGTGTTCCCAGGAGCCTGTCACCCTTCGTCCAGGAAAGGCGGGGCTCCTCACGCCTCCCACGTCACCAGTCCGTTCCGCTCACCAGCGGCCGGCAAAGGGTTTGGCAAAGACACAAAGGGACAGGCGAGGACATTAACACCCGGGGTGAGAGGCGTGGGCCTCACTGATGGCTCCCCGTTGGAGGTGAAAGCGCCCTCTCTGCCCCGCCAGCGTGAGGTGGGCCTGCGCCGGGGCCTCTGCTGTCACGTGCCCTGCGTGCTGTCCTGTCTGCACCCCGATGGCCGCTGAGCCCAGAGAAGGGCGTTCAAGCTTCTGAGAAGCAGGAAGCCTCCGCGTCTAGATCTCACACAGAGAACCTGCGAGTTCCTGAGCCGAGAGGAACTTACAGACCATCGTCCCCGGAAAGCCTTCCCCTTAGTGCCTGGCACAGCTCTGGGGTCTCTGGACACAAACGAAGGCACATTCCGGTCTAAGGCACGTAGAATTGGTTACCGCACCGCTTCACACCGCCCCCACCCCATGTCTTAATCTCCCTTCTCTTCCGTCCCGAGATCCCCCCTTCGTGGCCGCCCCTACCTCTCCTACCCAGCTCAGTGAACAGCGTAAAACCTGTTTTTTCCGAGTCAGAGAAAACACTCCCACTCCATTCCCGGGGACAAGAGAGGCCCGGCAGATTTTTCCATCCCTCGCTATTATTAAATCAAGTTATTTTAGGAGCGTCCATCAGTTAAGGAGGCAGATCAGACCCTAAATCCATACAGTGCACAGGAATTCCACCTAGCGGCTTCCTTAAAGCCTCTGGCCCTTTAAGCCTACTTAGAACCTCACGGTCAGTCTTAGCGGGAATAACGGGGAGAAAAGGGCAAAGGAGGAATGTGCACACATGTTTTGTCAAAGCAACAGAATGTGTACACGAGGAATTGGCAGCATCTCCCAGCGCCGAGCGCGGTCCCCAGAGGGGCCAGGGCTCCGCAGGCCCCACGTCCAGCCCCCTGTATGGAACGCGGCCGGCGGCTGGGCACTCACCAGGCGTCTTTGTTCCCTCCGGGCATGAGCGAGGGGCCGTGCCGGGCGCCGTCCTCTCCGCCACTGACGCCGCTCCCCACAAACAGGATCCCCTTGGCCTTGAGCTGTTGGCATCGCCTCTAGATGAAAAACAACTTCTTACGCTTCCTTAGAGCGAGATTCTCCCGAAGAGGGAGAGGAGGGTGACAGGTAAGGAGACCCAGCATCTGACGTGAAATGACGCCCCGATCCGAGCATCACCTGGTCGTCAGAGAAAGGCGACCCACTCCGTTTGGGAATCAAAAGAAAACCCATGGAAGGGGACAGCTACCCTCTCCCCAAAGGGGGAACCAAGCCCGACACACGTTCATGGTCCTGGGAAATCCTGACAGGATCAGACCAGTCAAGCACTGGTTTAGGGCAAGCAGGACCAGGGCTGGGCGGACTGCGCCTGCACGGCATCAGCGCTGGTCCTCGCCCTCGCTCCATGATGGCGGTCACGTGCAGGATGGGGAGGGGGACGCTAACTGTGAACCCTGACCGGCTGCATCTAAGCAGCAGCATCGAGTGACACGTGTGGCCGAGGAGAGCCTCTGCCACCAAGCACGTCTGAGCAGAAACAGGCTGACGACGCACAGAGCCGGCACCCGGAGGACAGCTGCCCTCGGGGGCAGTGCTGGCACCTTTCCCAGAAGGCCCCGGGCCTGGGAGGCTGCACTGAGGGTACTTACCGTGGTGTCCCTGTATTCGGAGTTCCCCCCGTCGATGATGATGTCACCAGGGTCCAACAGCGGGACCTGTAACCAGGCACCAGCGTTAGGGGAACCACAGACAGGAAGACAAAAGCAGCAGGGCACCTTAGCCAACTCAAACCCGCCAGGACTTACCCCAATTCCCGCCTGAAAGTATGACTATTTACTCTCAATAACGCTCCTCTGGCTAGAGCCTGGTAAAAGCTGAGGGCTAGCCTAGCCGATTTGGCTCAGTGGATAGAGCCTGTGGACTGAAGGGTCCCCGGTTGGATTCAGGTCAAGGGCACATGCCCAGGTTGTGGCCTCAATCCCCAGTAGGGGGCGAGCAGGAGACAGCAGATTGATGATTCTCTCTCATCACTGATGTTTCTAACTCTCCCTCTCCCTTCCTCTCTGAAATCAATAAAAATATATTAAAAGAGAGAAGAAAAAAAGAAGCAGAGGGCAAGCAAACCTGCCAGAATTCCCTTGGCTTCCTCAGGGCTGTAACTGCAGAACTGGTTTTCAGTATCTGAATAAATTCTTCCACCAGTTTCCCTTCATCCGGGAGTTTTGAGGGAAAAGCAGGCTCTGGCAGGGCACTGGCAGTGAGGCTGTCTCCGTTTATTGTGGGAGGAAAACCCCCCTTAGTACAAGGTGCTCTTTTCCCAGAGGGGGGCTGAAGGAAGGAGCCCTGGGGGATCCCACAAACAGCTCAGAGACAGGGCTTCGAGCAAGAGCTGCTGGTGCCCCGTCAGCTCCTCTGCCACCGGCTCCAGGGAGGCAGCGGCCGTCAGTCCTTCGGGGGGAACAGCCAGCCAGCATGACACAGACGGTGATGACCAGCCACAGGTATGCCCACTTCCCAGCCCTGGGGGCGGGTGGAGGAAAGCCCCCATGAGGCATCAGATTAAGGTACCAGGCGTATCTGACACCCACCTCCTCGGCAGATGCCCAGGGACCAGAGCCAGAGCTGAGGCCTGCCTCCCGCCCCTGGGGCCTCAGCAAGAGGCAGCACCCACCTGCCTAGCACGGCCATCAGGCAGATGCAACCTGTTTTTCTCCAAAAAGGATACACTTCCTAGAGCTAACCAACTGTTTGTACAAAAATAAGAACCAAGGTGCAGTTCCTAGGACCCCAGGGGGTCTCCTGTCACTTACATTAAATCTTAATACAACAACTTAGAAACACGGAGAAACATAAAATCTAGTTCTAAATGTGGACACTAGGGCTTCTTGGTGAATAGCACTAAACATTCATAATACACAATCAAAACTAAGTGTTTTTGAATATCAAAGACAGAACCCAGCGCCATCACCACAGCCCGCACTGCACACTGCCACTTCGGTCAGACAGACTGCTTCCACTCCACATACATTACGGTGGTCCCATAAGATGATGACGGAGTGGAAAACGCCTGGTGATGTCGAAGCCGTCCTGACATCATACACAACTCGTTACTCACGTGTTTGTGCTGAAGCTGCTGTAAACAGATGTGGGCTGCGGCCGTATAAAAGTACAGCACATGCAATTATGGGTACAGTACATATTTGATAATGATAATGAGCGACTATGTTACTGGTGTGTATACTTATTGTACCACACTATCATTATTTTTATAGTTTACTCTTTCTACTTATTAAAAATGTTTGCTGTAAAAAAAAGAGTATGCTGTTACACCAGCAGCCTCAGTCCCTCCTGTCTCCGATGGCAGCCTGGTCTCTTGTGCTTGACTTAACCCCAGGCCTGGAGCTCGGAGCACGAGGCCGGCTCACAGCACTGCCGTGTGGTGGACTGCCCAGCTCGGTTTGTGAAAGCGCACTGTCATGTTTGCACAAGGATGAGACTGCCTAACGACGCATTTCTCAGAACGTGCCCCGTCGTGAAGTGGCACATGGCTGCATGCATGGCTTCTCTTGTCCATGGGCTTTATCCGTCTCTCGTCCTCAGAATTTTACATTCTTAGTGCCAATCAAGCTAACCAACACGGAGACGTTTAAGCAATCATTTGTCAGAACTGAGCAGCTCATAGTCAGAACCTGAACGGGGGTGGGGATCTCTTAAGTAAAACGTGAAGCCGCTAAAGGAAAGAGGGAGAGGCCGGCCTCACCAGTTTCTCAATGAAGTCGTCCACCGCCAGGCCGGCCTTCACCAGCATCAGGACCCGCCGCGGCTTCTTCAGTTTGGACACCATCTCCTCCAGGGAGTGCGCGCCGATCACCTTGGTTCCCTTCGCCTCTTTGGCCAGGAAGTCATCCACCTTGGAGACCGTCCTGTTAAACGCACACACCTGGGGGCACAAAAAGCTGATGAGGAGACCGAGGGCGGGCAAGGCCTGCGTTCAGAGCGGGGACCAAGTGACCCCGAGATCTCTATTCAGCCCGAGGTTCTGGGAAGCTGAGACCCCGCCTTTGCTTTTCCTTGCCCAAGTTCATCTCAGTGGATGGAATGGCAGAGACCTGAATACGGGTGTGGCAGAAGTAGGTTTATAGTTCTCCCTATGGAAAGTAATACAGTAATTAACAAAATAATAACACAAGAGTGTGGTGCACTCACAGCTGTAAACCTACTTTTGCCACACCCTGTACAAGTAAAAGTCAACCACTCATGGCATCTCAGGCTAGAGTCTAGCTCCGTGGTCGGCAAACTGTGGCTCTTGAGCCATATGCAGCTCTTTGGCCCCTTGAGTGTGGCTCTTCCACAAAATACCAACAGCCTGAGTGAGGCTATTTTGAAGAAGTGGTGTTAGAAGAAGCGTAAGTTTAAAAAATTGGGCTCTCTTGCCGAAACCGGTTTGGCTCAGTGGTAGAGCGTCGGTCTGTGGACTGAAGGGTCCCAGGTTCGATTCCGGTCAAGGGCATGTACATTGGTTGTGGGCACATCCCCGGTGGGGGGTGTACAAGAGGCAGCTGGTCGATGTTTCTCTCTCATCGACATTTCTAGCTCTCTATTGCTCTCCCTTCCTCTCTGTAAAAAATCAACAAAATATATATATTTTTAAAAATTGGCTCTCAAAAGAAATTTCAATCATTGTACTGTTGATATTTGGCTCTGTTGACTATTGAGTTTGCCCACCACTGGTCTAGCTGGTTAGAATGCAAATCTAAGAACCAGCTGGTTCCAGACTGACAGCTTTGGTCACTGATAATCCTTGTGATTAAGTCCGTTTAATATTTGCACCTGAACTTTTCACTATCCCGACCTCCTTAGGTGCCAAAGTTAGAGCTCTACACAGCCAGCAGGTTTCTCCTCCCTGAGACACTGGCAGGATTACCCGGGTTGCAAACCTTCCAGAACTGACGGAATCATTGCGCAGGACGGTTCTTCCTCAGGGACTAGGGGAACTGGCCCTCCCACACCCCCGTGTAAAGCGGTGCCTCCGCAGCCACAGAGCGGACAGAAGGAGAGACAGGCACCGGCTGCCAGGGGGCCTTTGCCATCGGCAGGTCCCCAGGGCTCAGGCTAATGCACACCCAGAACCCACAGGAGAGAGCGTCCCTGGTGGCTTACCACAAAGCCGTGGTCGTTCATGTTCAGAATGAGGTTCTGGCCCATGACGGCCAGTCCGATCAGTGCAATGTCCGCTCTGAAAGGCCAGGGGAAGGAACGAGAAAAATGTGTCAGCTCCACTCAACCCACTCCGACTCCGGGACCCCGAGATCTCAGCTCCGCTGTCCCCCAAGGAACTCCCTTTTGCACTTTAGAACCCGGGCGCGCAATGGGCCAGGAAGCCAGGCCACCACGCCCACCCCGGCTCAGCGAGGGGCCTCGGGTCCGCGGAGATCGCCCAACGGGGCACGGAGGAGGGTGCCAGCACGTGAGCCCCAGTCAGTCTGTAAGGGCCGCCCAGGGCCCCGCCTCCCAGAGGGAAGAGCCCCGCGAGCAGAGCCGCGGGCCGCCAGCCCCCTCGCTCCCCTCCGGCCGGGCCCCGGGCCCCGGGCCCCTCGGCCATGCCTGCCGCCCTCCGCCCCCTCTTCCAGCATCGCGGACCCTCCCGCGCCCGCGCCATGCCCAGGAGCGGAGCGCCGGGTCCGAGGGAAAGGCAGCTGCGGGGCGGGCCCGGGAGTTCGGGGCCCACACCGGAGGGCTGGGACCCCGGCGGCCTGGGCTCCGGGCGCCACGAGGCGGCCTCAGGCGACCCCCGGTGCCGAGGCGACGTCGGGGCGGCTCCGCCCGCCGAGCGGCTCCCGGCCCGCTCCCCGGCCCCCGGGCCCGCCACTCACTGAGCCATGGCGGCGCGGGCCCGCGGCGGAGAGGCGGGGAGAGCACAGGGACGTGCGGCTCCGGCGACCGAGTGAGCTCCGCAGGGGCTGCATCCCGAGGCTGCCTCCCGAGGCCAGGGCGCGGCTTCCGGAACTGGCCAATCGGAAGGAAGGGGCGGGGCTATACAGACACGCCATTGGCCCTCGCAGGCGCCTGTTACACCACCTGAGGCGGCGGCCACGCCCACTCCCGGGCAGACTCCGGAGAGCGCCGAGCGCATCGATGGCGCCCCGGGTGCGCCCCGCCGGGCAGAGGGCTGGGTGTGTCCGCAGGCGGGGGGCGGAAGGCGGTGTGGGGGGCTGGGCGCGGGCCGGGGTGAGGGTGCGGGGACAGGGCAGGTGGAGGGGCTGCGCGGAGCCGCCCGCGGTAGACAACAGCAGAGCCTGCGTGCAGGATGGTGGGTCAGGTTGGGCCGCGCTTTCCAGTGTCCCAGGCACTTGGACGCCTGTTGCCCGGATGTCCATCGCTCCTTCCTCCCATCGCTTATGCTTCCTATCGCTCACCTCCGGGCAGGGACCGAGGTCTCACTCACTGGGCTTTTGAGCCAGTGACATGGGTGCCAGGAAAGGCTGGTCCTGCCCGCAGCCCCTTTTGCAGGTGCGCAGAGCCTGCGGGGACGTGCTCGGTGGGGGTGATGGGCCAGGTCCTTGAACCAGAGGCCAGGGGAGGCGAGCAGCCAGCCCAGGGCATTGTGAAGACCACGTCCCGCAGGCCCTCTCACTAGTCCCCGGTGCCAGGCACCTTGACCCCAGCCCGGAACCGAAGGCCCCCAACTTCAGGCTTGGGAAGGAGGCTTGGCTCCACCAGTACTTTTTAGGGTTTTGTTTTTCTTCCTATCGCCTGACAGGTGCTTGCACAGGAGCGCTCAACGGATGTTTAATTGCAGAAGCCACACAGTTAGTTCAGGGCTGGTGAAGGGCCCCGTGGTGACTGACCGAGTAACCCGTGCAGTTGCTACTGTTTCCATCACACCAACGCACAGGCTGCTGTGTAATACAGGTTTTAACATGTACACGTTAGCAAATGTCACCACTTAGCAGTTTTGTCCTGTTGGAAGTCAGGGGGTGAAACACAGTAACAATATTTTTTAATACAATAATGGAATGTTATTCTGAGATTTTACGATGATACCACAATCTACCTTGTAAATATTTTACGTTCGATCTTCTTCACTAGAGATTCTTTACATAAGCTTGTTCTTTCCCTTGTGTTGCTTCCACATTTGCCTGTTTGGTACCAGCCACGCCTCACACTTCGTTTCTTTTTTATAACCCCTCCCCCATGTCCTGATTTGGGATCATGGACTGTGGTTGACTCACTGAAGGGACAGCCAAGGGGGCCAATGAGAGGGCAGAACTTCCTCCTGGGGGGGGAGGCGGGGGGGAGCAGTCCCTTTAGTTTGGGTCCTTTTCTTCATTCTGCTTGAATGAAGATTTTTACTGGATACAGAAATGGAGAGCTGTGAGCAAACCCAGAAATTATTTTTAAAGGTATATACAAGGCGCCTGGCTGCCCTGCGTGCTTCTCAGAGCGGCGAGAGGAGTGAACAGAAGATGGTGAACAGGTAAGAGCAGGTCAGCCAGGCAAACCGGCGGGAGGAGGCAGCTTCATCACTGCCCTGGTTCCTGGTCTTAAGCCCAGCTCTGCCACGACAGGTGCCAGTGCCCAGGCTCAGGTGAACCAGGCCGGCAGGAACCTAACTCTCCCAAACAGGCCCTAGCTCCAGTGTGCCAGGAAATGCCTCCAATGCGAACTCAGGTCTGGGACAAGCCAGGAGACGCACATGTTAGCAGGCCCCTCCGGTGTTAGTAGGCCCCTAGGGTGGTTCTGATTTGGGTGTCGATGTACCACCTTTTAAAACAGTTCTCCAAGGATGGTCTGGAACCCCTCTGAAGGTCCCTGAGACCCTTTTAGGGGGAAGAGGGGACAATGTTGTTTCCAGTTTTCATTCCTCTCTGCCTTTCTCCTTCCCGTTCCCTCACAAGTGCACAGGGTTCCCCAGAGACTCCGTGATCGGGAAGAGGTTAAATGTGGAGGCAGGTGTGGGAGCCCAGCCTACGTAAGCTCCGTGAAGCCGACATTCATTAGATTTGCAAAATTGTCAAAAATGCCACTGATCTCACTGAATTTCCCTTTGTTTTGGAAAACTTATTCAAAAGGGTATCGACCTGCAGAATGAAGGGTCCTAGGTTCAATTCTGGTCAAGGTCACTGTACCTCTCTCATTGATGTTTCTCTCTACTCCTTTCCCTTCCTCTCTGTTAAAAAATCAGTTTTGATTTTTTTAAATCAAAGCAACTGTTGATAGGTATAACTTACATAAGCAAAAGCCCTTTGGGCCGCAGCCATCTTTAAGTGCGTGCAGGGTGCTGAGCCGCACCCAGTGAGAGCGGCTGACCTAGGCCAGCGCTCGGTGTTAGAGCCGAGGAGACGGCTCTGTGGGCCGAGGCTTGCTGAGTCACAGGCTGAGACACCAGAACCGCCCTCCGGGACGGATTAGGTGCTGGCCAAAGTCCCTCTCAATAAAACGTGGGGTCCAGCCCGCCTCGGTGCTAGGGCAGCTGGTTATCGGAGTCGGATCAGATGGCTTCGCAAACGATCCAGAATGCCTTTCCCGGAAGCTGCCTGGTGGACAGGGAAGGGAGTGGGCTTTGCTGTGGCTCTGACAGCTGGCTCCAGCCTCATGTCTTTCTAGCTGTGCGGTTTGGGGCAAGTTATCGAATCTCAGTTTCCTGGTCTGTAAAACAGGAATGACAAACCTCACAGGGTAGCTCTGGGGTTCAAGGAAACAGAAACTTGCTTGGTACTTAGTACCCACATACTAGTTTCTGTCTTTAAATATATATATATATATATATATATATATATATATATATATATATATATATATGTATATTTTATTGACTTCAGAGATAGGGAGAGGGAGAGAGAGAAATATCAGTGATGAGAGAAAATTATGGATCGGCTGCTTCCTGCTCGGTCCCCACTCGGGATGGGGCCTGCAACCCAGCCATGTGCCCTGACCTTGTGGTTCATGGGTCAATGCTCAACTGCTGAGCCACACTGGCAGGACTAGTTTCTCTCTTTTTCATGGAAAGGAATCAGAAAGGAGAGACGTAACTGTGGTGGAAATTAGGATTGAACCCAATGGCTCCTAGGCTTCCCTGTGGAACCTGGAGGGGGACGAGGACTCTGCAGCCTCCTGCCCAGCCTGAGTGGTTACTATCATCCCCGCTAAGACTGGTGAGGAAAACGGCCCATGAATTGGATTGTTTGCTGTAGAAAATACTCCTATTTGACAATGACGTAGCCATGAATTTTGCTGTCTTTCTAATCCAAACACAATCATCCCATGTCTTATCCTCTTCCCCCTGGCCATTACCTTCTGTGCTGCACCCCTTCAGAGTGCCCTAAATGGGGGCACTAGCACATCCTATTAAAAATTGTACACTACCCCCCCCCCCCCTTCGCCCCCGTGCATTCAATACAATGTCTGCGAACATTCGCTTCAGTAGGAGCTTGAGTCCATGGAGGTTGCCCAGGTGTGAATTGTAGTATTTCTTGTAAGGCAGGTTTGCTAGCACTATTTCTCTCAATGTTTTTGTTTGTTTGTTTGTTTGTTTGTTTTTTGTTATTGTTGTAAATCAGGGAATGCCTTTATCTTGCCCTTGTTTCTGAAGTATGGTTTTGCTGGATAGAAAACCCCTTGGTTGACAGTTTTTTCTTTCAGCACCTTGTGTATCTCCTGTCAGTGGTGATGGCTTTCTGTTTCTGTTGAGTAGTCAACCAATTACACTGTCATTCTTTGATACGAGATGCATTGTTCTTCTCTTGCTGTTTTGGAAACTTTCCCTTTGGTTTCCAGCAGTTTCTGATGGCTGTGTCTAGGTGTGGATCTCTTTGTAGTTACCCTATTGGGATTCATAGAGTTAGAACTGTAATGTCCTGCAACCCATTTAGAAATTTTTAGCCATTAATTCTTCAAATAATTTTTCTGGCCTTTCTCTCCTCTTGAACGCCCACTTCACATGTTGGCACTCAGTTCAGACACTTTATTGTCATGTGTGTTTTTAGCTTGGCTTCCTGAGAGGTGCCTGGTGTCTCCTTAACTTAGCTGCCTCCGCCTGTGTCTGTGTGCGCTGGCAGCCGCACTCTCAGCTCCCCCACATGTCTGGTTCCCTGGCTGTCTTCCGGCTGCGCTTTCTGGAACATCCCAGGCACACGTAGTTTCCCGTCGGCCAGGAGAGCTCCTCGAGTCCTCCCGTGCTCTCTCGTTTCCAGTCTCCCTGTAAGATTTCTGACTAGTCTGCTGCTGGCCCAACTGAGACCCCAGGTGAGCAAGCTGGGGGGTTTCTTTTTTCTTTTTTTTAATATATTTTTATTGATTTCAGAGAGGAAGAGAGAGGGAGAGATAGAAACATCAATGATGAGAATCATGGATCGGTTGCCTCCTGCACACCCCCTACTGGGAATCGAGCCCATAACCCGGGCATGTGCCCTTGACTGGAATAGAACCCGGGACCCTTCAGTCTGCAGGCCAAAGCTCTATCCACTGAGCCACAGCGGTTAGGGCTACGCTTCTTTTTTGCAGCGAGCCTTCCCTATCCCCTTCCTACTGCCGTAGCCAGCACGCCCTCCCTGGCACCGTCCTTTTGTCTGCAATGAGGCCGTCAGTGCACCTGGGAGTGAGTGGTCAGAGGCTGGGGCTTCTCGGAAGGCACTGACCAGGGGCCACACAGACACAGATTCTGAGCTGGGGGCTGCCTCCTCTGGCACTGATTCCTCTTCCACAAGCCGATCCGGCACAGCCCATTAGCCAGTGAGAGGCCCGGAAGCAGACAGAGCAGGAGAAAGTTCAGGAAGGACAGGTGGATGGAACCACCCAAGCCCCGCCATTCTCTAGTCTAGAGGTAAGCCTGCAGGCTCCGTGATGCAGGGATTCCGCCTCCCTCCTTCCTCCCATCAAAAAGAGCTACCGCCTGTAAACTTCAGATTGCTGTATCATCCTGAGGTGTCACTATTCACATGACCTAAGGTGACAAGGAAACGCAGCTCGGGCAAGTCGACACTCCCAGCCGGTGAGCGGCAGCACCGAACTTGAACCCAGGTCTGCCAGGGCCAGCCCAGCACCTCCCAATCGGGTCAGCAGGCCCTGATCATGCATACTCAGGCGTGTTCCCCGTGAGGCTGGGGCCGGCGTACGTTAGATGTTTAGTTGGCTTTAAGTGGAAAGCGAACTGGAATGAACTCCCAATGACCAGCTTCGGAGAAGGAGCAGCCGTAGTGGAAATCTGACAGATTCAACCTGACACAATAGCTCCCTTCCAGAGGCCCGGGCCTCCCACGCCTCTCCACTCTGTGGCCAGGGCTTCCTCCCTCTGTGGGCTGGGTTACCAGGGAAGCCGACCAGCACATTTGTTGCAGAACGAGTTGATTGCTCTCGCCTGAGATTTGTCAAGGGAGAAGTTATGCTGAGTCAAGGTGACTAAACATCTGGACACACCCGAGTTCCTACTAATAGGCTTCTCTTACGGCGGACGTGTACGTCTCTCATCAAACAGCCCAGGGTTTTTGTTCTCTTTTTGCTGATGTTACACGCCACACAGTCTCTTCTTTCTTTGCTAACAACCGGCAGCAAATACAGCTTCCCAGGGTTGCTGGGAAACTACAGCAGCCTGGCCTGGCTCAGGGGAGCAGGGCCGGGACGGAGCAAGCCCCCCGCCCCCGCCCAGAGATGGACACGGGGAAGCCAAGGCTGGCTGGAGTGAGAGCTGACCTTGCAGGCTGACATTTAGTTTTTAGAAAATCCTCAAATGTTTGGCTGAGATGGATGCTTAAGAAGTCAACTCACATGACTGTTCACAATAACCACCTTTGGCCTCGCCTTCGCTCCCCAAGTCCCAACTCAAAGCAGAGGCAGGAATTCCACAGAAACAGCCCTCCTCTGCAAACACCCAGGGCTGGAGCCTTTGTTTGACTTACGTAAGAGGGTGTGGAACATACTAGTTGGGGCAGATTTGAAAATCCCGACTCCGCCACTCACTTGGTGTGTAAATCCTACGATTGAACTCCAATGCCTTGTTCCCATGCTAGGTAGAAAGAGCAACTTAGTAAAAACCCAGAGACCATAGATTCCAAAGCCAGGTAAGCATGTGTTGTGCTCAGGAAAGCTGAACAGTTCGGATTGTGCAGACACAAAGGAGGAGTTCCTGAGGGAAAGTGGGGAAACTCTGCCCAAGCTGAAGTGGCATGGCCAGGAAATCAGACAGGAAAGCAATGCATGGACTGGGCTCCGTTCCCTTCAACCTCCTAACATTCTACAGCATCAGTTTTGGGACATGGTGACTCACACAGAATGACCCTAAGTGAGGGACCAAACCTTTGTGACCCTGGATGGGGTCTAGCTATAGAGGACAAACAGCTTCATTAGAAACTAATTCAGTTTAGGCGCTGGCCAGGTAGGTTGGTTGGAGCATCTTCCCAATATGCCAAGGTTGCAGGTTCGATCCCCAGTCAGGGTACTAGCGAATCAACCAATGAATGAATACGTAAGTGGAACAACAAATTGATGGCTCTCTTTCTCTCTCCTTTCCTCTCTCTCTAAAAATCAATTAAAAAGAAACAGAACTGCCCTAACCGGTTTGGCTCAGTGAATAGAGCATCGGCCTGCAGAATGAAGGGTCCCAGGATCAATTCCGGTCAAGGGCATGTACCTCTCTCATCTATGTTTCTAACTCTCTATCCTTCTCCCTTCCTCTCAAAAAAATAAAAAAATAAAAAAATAAAAATAAAAAATATATATATATATATATATAAATGAAATATATATATATGTTTTTAAAAAGAAGAAACAGAACTTCAATTCGGTTTAAATGAAAAGCCCTCTAGTTCTGAGGTCCAGTGTTAGGAAATCCATTCATCCATACATATGAGCCAATTCTCCAATCACATTTTTTTGATTTTAAGAGAAGCAATATTTTCCCATTGATTTTTGTGATTTTAAGAATATTTTCCCATTGATTTTTAGAAAGAGTGGGAGAGAGAGGGAAATACAGAAATATCAACATGAGAGAAACACATCAACTGGTTGCTTCCTGCATGAGCCCAGACCAGGGCCTGGTCCAGGGAGGAGCCTGCAACCCAGGTATATGCCCTTGACCGGAATGGAACCCAGGACCCTTGGGTCTGCAGGCCAATGCTCTATCCAACTGGCTAGGACTCCACTCACATCATTAACAGTGAAAAAGGTGGTATTTTGATTTCCCACCTGCCTTGTCTCTGAATTTGGGTAAAGTGGTATTCACTGGCTCCCTCCAACTTCCTAGACCTCCCAGTCCTCCAAACCTGTGGTCAATGCTCTTATTTAAACTCTCGGTGCACTGGGCAGTACCACTTCCTCCACCTCCAAACACTTAACTGGTGCCCAAGTGTCATTCTCTCTTCACGGGTCACTCGTCTTCGCTGGACTGGCCTCTCTCCCTGACCCCTCCCAGTCGCAGTGCTCCCAGACACAACCCCTGGTCCTCACCAGCTACCCTCCCTCGCCGGGTCTACGCACCTGCTGCCTTCATGCTGACAACTCCCAATGTCTGCAGCCCCCCGAATCCTAGTATATATCCATTTGCCTCTCTGACTACAATGTGGCTGGAGATGTTGATCTCAAAGGGAACCTGACCCAAGTCAATTCTTAATTCCGTCCCACCCCTTCGGAGTCCTCCCCGGCTTCTCCACCTCGGGAGACGCCACATGGTCCCTCTGCTCAGCACACTCCCCGAGTCACCTGTCTTTCTCTCCGGCTCACAGGCAGCCCTCCGCCCACTGTTCGCTCTGACATGAAACGCATCCCGACTCCGCCCACTCCTCCCTGCCTCTGCGGCCTGCTCCCACTGGGTCCACGCTGCATCCTCTGTGGAACGTCGGAGTAACCATGTCCTACTTTGTTTCCCTTCTCCCACCTGTCCCCAGCCTCCTCCAGCCCCCCACCCCCCCAGAAGTTTTCCACTCTGCAGTCAGCATGGTCTTTCAGAAACATGCATGCAGTCATACACGGCACATGCAGGCCAATGACGGGCACATAGGACAGTGGTCGGCCACGCAGCTGGGTGTGCAGGGGCCGCACCATCGAGCTTGTGGAAGGCACACTACGAGGTTCGCACGATGGGATCGCCTGATGCCGCATTTCTCAGTCTGCATCCAGATTGTTAATCCACCCGAGACTGTAAGATCTTGTGGCTCCTTTTCTCAAAACCTTCACTGGCTTCCTACTGCTCTAAGGAAATGAGCTACCTGGGCCCTCCGCCACCCGAGCCCTGGCCCTTCTGCCGCTAGGACTCCCGCGCTCCCCCCACGCTGGCCTCCTGGCCACCAGGAACCCGCGGGCACTGCTGCCCACGGGCTTAGTGTCTCTGCTTGGAAACGTCTCCGCCGGGACTGTGCATGGCTTACCTGTTCCTTCCCTCTGGTCAGTGCGACGTCTTCTCCGGAGAAAGGCCTTCCCTGACCACACGACCTGAAAGGACCCTCCTCACACCCCCTCATCGCTTACTCAGCTTTATTCTGCTCTGTGACATGTACCACTTGCCAACGTGTGTCGTGGACGGCCTCCCGCTGGCACAGGAGGGGGCACGTCTGCACCGGGCAGCACGGGGACCGGTGGCTCGCGGATGTGTGCTGTGCGCATGGCGGCTTTTGCCTGGATGCTGCCGCTCCTCCCTTCTCGTTTCTCCCCCAACTCCTAGGACAGCGGCCCCCTGCTCGTGGTCTGCCCACAGAGGAAACTGTAAGTACACTAAGGTGACCTGCTGAAGTTTTCAGCCCTCTTCCTCCCCCAATACCACAAACACTACAGAATCACTGGCAGTGTATAGAGAGGCTTCGGGCTGAGGGAGGGGGGAGACACATTTACCTAAATCAGCCACCTGGGAGGGAGGTATTTTCAGAGAAACGGCACCTCCCTGGCTTTCCTGGTTACAAGAGGGCCGCTCTTCTGAATGACCAGAGAGGAACACCAAGGTCAGAGCATCGTGACTCCTGTCCTAGGAGAGCAGTGTCTTCGGGAGTCAGAAGTTTCTGTAAACACCACCCTGAGCGTGAACAACGAACGCACACGAGAGCCCTCTGGTGCACTGGGTGTACCTTTATTATGATCACTAATAGTTCCGTGATGCAAGGTTACCATACACAGTTAGATAATGTCTGCATTGCACACCTAAGGCTATACAGCAACAGAACCAGAATTAGTACAAATACAAGAACTATATTTACATTCTGTATACCCACGCTCCAAACATCAGATAGTATTTACATAATAAAACATGAACATGAACATCGGAAATTAATAATGTACATACATTGTTGCTGATGTGCTCAACTCCTTCACTGGGGAGAGATCAGTTTGCAAAGTCCGGTTCAGAAAGGCCACTTATGTTCATGGGTTTGTTTAATGCACAAGGAAGGTGACGTGAGGATTGAAATCTCAATGGACAGACACTTTGGAGCCACGAAGTCTAAGACGGTGCCTTCCACGTGAGAAGGCCGATGGAGCCCTCAGGCCAACGGATGCCAAACACGCAGCGTCAAATAACTCGGAGACATGAAAGGACACACGACAGCCAGGTTCGGCGAGACCAACCTCAGCTCGGACTTCCATCTGAGCACAGCGATCTGGCTGTGGGTTTTTAACATGAAATTTGTACCGACTCTAATTGCTTCCTTTAAATGATTTAGCAGCTTTCAGATTTTATGGGGCTCGAATAGGAATTTCATAAATGGCCTTTTGAACAACAAAAGCAGATCAGCTCTCAGACAACTCAGTGCATTCCTATCGCACGCAGTAAGGGTTTGGCCACGCACGTGGCTGAGTCACCCAGGGTGGGCGCTGCAGTCCACGCGTCAGAGTCCCGTTTCGAGTACAGTCAGCACGGCTTCTGAGAGCAGCAGCAGGATTAGAACTCTCTTTAAGGAGCAGGTTAACAATCACATTTAAAAAAGGACCCAAAGGAAAGATGAAGGACCCCCGTCAAACGAACCAACAACAAGCCCTGACACTGCCCAGGGGAACCGAGGGGCGTGCCACACGCGAGGTCAGCCTTTCTTTTCCAGTCCAATGTGCAATTAATTACAGCTGTATAAATATACAAATACCTTACAGAATTTAATTTAATTAAATAATTAGAGAACAAGCAGCAGGCAACCAAGTCTTTGCTTTGATATATGTGCCAGGAGAAGTCATTTTACTTTTAGATCCCAAAAGGCCTTTCGCAATGATTTATCTTTTCCTCTTAAAAGAGCTAGAAAATATCCAGCAAAACTATGAGTGTCTGTGTAAGTTCTGCAGAGCTGAAGGGAAAGAGATACATAAAGCAGGGGTTTCCTGGTTGGGAAGGTCATTGGTTAACGGTGTGCAGGAATTTGGGACCCGCCCAGCTGCCAGAGCCAGTCCTGGCCGTGTGTGTGCAGGGGCTGGCTGGCCCCGCACAGCCGGTCTGAGGGCTGGCTGACCCCCAGGCCGGCACAGGAGCACTGGCTTGGTGAGGGCTGGTTTGGTGCGGGCTGTGAGGCCGGATTTTGCTTTGGCAGGAGAGAGGATTGGGAACGCGGGGACCAGAGGGTTACTTTTAACTAGCATTCATGCTTCCTTCATTTGTGTAAGAGTTTTCTTTCTTGCCTTTTTTTTTTTTTTTGCTTGTTTCAAGGAGTGATTTGGAAAAAAAGAAATTAAAAACCCTCAAAAGGTGGTTTCCTTAAAAGGTCAAGTCCATTCCTCAACTTTCCTGGCCCCAGGCTTCAGCCAAGGCCTCAGAAGAGGTCCGGTCTGAAAGCCTCTCAGGACTTCAAAGTGGGGGAGAACCTTCTGGAAAGGGAACATCAACCCTGAAACGTCCAACTCGTTTGAAGATGGGCCCCAGAGAAAGGGGGGGTGCCAAAAGGGGCTGCTGTAACCGTCAGCCACGCCAGAGGCCCCGCGGACGGGAGCGCACAGGAGATGCCGCGCCCTCACGTGGGCACGTGACGAACAATCCGGTGCCGCCTGTTCTGAGAGCCGACACTCCAAAGCAGAGACTTTCCCACCAGTTGTGTTTGTTAGAAGGAGAAACCCGTCATTTCAGTGTCTCCCACGATTCCTCAGCCTCCCCACCTGCTGCCACACAGACGTGGGCCTTCCATCAACCTTCCTCCCGGCAGCAGCATCCATGATTTGATTCTAACAGTAACCTTCCAATGTCACTTCCCTGAAGTTGTGTTTAATTCCGGCCCAGGAAGCAGTCACACGGACAGATCCTAGGTCGGGGTATACGCCAGAAGGCCATGTTGTGTCCATTAGATAATGCCGAAACCTCTAACTACATTAAAAATGTCGCTTAGAAAAACTAGTAACATTAGTGTTAGTGACCTATGTTTTAAGGAGAAGTTTAAAAAATCGATAGTTTTACTGACCACTTTTCAGGTGAGGTCACAGCCTGCGGTTCTGTCCTTTCTCTTAGTACCTCTCCCTGCCTCACCACCGCCCCTTGGCAAGGCAATAGTCCCTGTTGTGAGATGAGCCCAAGCGGGGAGGGCGGAAGCAGGGGCTGAGCCTGCCAGCAGAGTGCGTGACCCCTGCCCTTGGCCACTGAGGCAAAGCCACCCAGTTCCCAGCACTGAGAGTGAGCAACCCCCAGGCTGAGACCCGACATCTCCACAAAGCGGGAACCAGCAGAGACTGTCCCGAGTGCCCACGGGGTGGTCAAGCAGAGAAGTCTGAGCAAGGGAGTGAAGGATGGGATAAACAACCCAAGCCGACCAATGGCGAAGCTGC
Organism: Pipistrellus kuhlii; assembly: GCF_014108245.1. NCBI lineage: Eukaryota > Metazoa > Chordata > Mammalia > Chiroptera > Vespertilionidae > Pipistrellus > Pipistrellus kuhlii. The sequence continues at coordinate 4,340,581 of NW_023425534.1, read as the reverse complement.
TCAAGGAAGCGGGCCTTTCTCCCTCCAGGTCACTCTGAAACCCTGCAGGCCTCTGAGAAGAGCTGGCCCTGTCCCGTCAGGGCCTATCAGCTTCCTCCTTCCTCCTCTGGCACCGCCTCCATGCCCGATGGCGAAGCCAGGCGAGGTCACCCTGGGGTCTGGCTCAGGCGGGTCTTTCCTGCCCCCAGATGTCCTTTCGCTTTGTTCTTAGCAGTGGAGCGGCTGAATTTGATCCTGGGGTCCAGCACGCAGTCTGCCAGGCCTGCTTATTTATGAGGATAGGGACAGGCATCATTGACAGTCTTTCCAGTCCGACAGAGGTTACTGAAAACAACCACTGGTTCAGAGGAGACTTCCAGGTTCATACGTGAAAGCTACATTTCTTTGATAAACGGGAGCTACAATCACAAGGTCATTTACTCAGCATTACAAAGACCATCAGGTTCCTCATGAGAAAGCGAAGCACTCCCCCTGGTGGGACATCTGTGTATGACATCACAGACTCCAAACCCATCACCGCCAATGCCAAGAACAGAACAGAGAGGAGGCTCCCTCCCAGACCAGAAGCAAGTTCACAGGAACCCTACTGACCGTCCACCCACCCATGGCCCACCCCCACTCTACGCTCTTCCCTTCTGACAAGTCAGCAGCAGCCACTGCCTCGGGGGTTAGAGGCCCTCTCCTCTCTTCTCTTCCACTAACTGAAAACTGCATACCCATGTTCTAAGCAAGCCCGGCTTCAGAGAACATACCTGCCCCGTTGCTGAGCTCACCACAGCCTTCTCCCTGAATGGAAACGCAGGGACCAGTGAGGGAAGAAAGCAACAGAGGGAAAAAGGCAAGCTTTTCCCTCTCAGCTTCCCAAAAGGCCAATGTCTCCTTGCTTTGTCTCTAAGCCACCAAAGAAAAATTAAAGTGAGAGCACAAACAGAGAAAAGAAAAATGTAGTATGTTGTCTTCAAAAAAGACAGATATCCAAAGACAGCGGGACAGACATCAGGTAGTCACAGGGGGAGCTCTCATACAAAAGGAAGCCGAGATATACCAAAATAATCTGAGAGTCACTGGATTTCCCGCTCTGTGTTTTTGTTTGTTTTGTTGTATGTGTTTTCCCCCGTTTGTTAGGCCACATGCTACCAACAAGATTCTCAGCACAGGAAAAAAGAAAAAGGGTACAGAGCAATGGAGATGGGGAACAGGAGCTAGAGAAGTGCTGGACGAGAGGGAAAGTAGTTAAGCCACAGGATTACATACAAGAGCAACCGTCAAGAATCACAAAGAGAAACAGAGGTAACTTCTTCCTTTATCTCTGGGAAGGCAGGGGCGCAGCGCTCAGTACTTCGGCTGGCTTGAGCCTCTGCGGGAGAGCTTTGACCTGTGGGTGGCACACAGAGAGGCCTGTTAGGGAACCGCATCGGGCCTTTCTCCTCACAGGCCTCTTCTCCCACGGGCCCCTCCTTGGACTTCTTCCCAAACTGCTGCAGACCCAGGTCGCAGGCTCTCTGAGCAAGCAGGCTGGGCTGTGGGCTTCCCGCTAGGGGCCCCTGCAACACGGCCTCTCATGGGCTGGGAGGCGGGTCACAGTGCTGCATAATGACTGGCAGACTGCTAAGGGCCTCCCAATCTTCCCTTTGCTCAGCCCTGCAGACCTGGCTGCAGAGCCCTTGAGAAGAAAAAGTCAAAGCAGATCGGTTAAATGCAAACGTGACCAGCGCCTCCTTAGCTTCTCGGGACACCAGGGGATCGCTTCTGAGAAGCTGAGGCCTTGTCAGCACCCACAACCGCACTTACACCCCTGCCCTTCCCTATTTTAAGTCTGTCTGCAACAAGCCTTCCTTCCCTATTCATGCTGATGTTCCGGGGACCAAAAGCCAAGGAAGGGAACGCAGGACAGCTTCTCACCGTATTGTGCCAGCAAGGAGAGGATTGAAGGCATATAACCAGTCGCTCATGTCCTTGTCGTTGAGGGCCTGCAAAAGGACCCCACGGTGCTTCGTGCACACAGCGAAGATGTTAGGACTCTGAAAGAGATGCAGGCAGGCGAGAAAGTTACGTGGGCTGAGCAATGGAACACCGGCCATGTTCACAGGGCATACGGCACGTGGCACTGGCACTCCAGGAGCCAGATATGTCACACAACAGAACCCAGACCTCAGAGGGAAGGCATGCTTGGCGATGAGAAGCCGAGAGAGGGGGACTGACCTTCACCATGGCCTGCTGGTCCTCGCTGTATTCCACCTGCGCTGTGGACAGGTTAATGATGCCACGTTCCACCGGGTCCTTGTCACTGTTATAGATGAAGACGTAAGGGCGACGGACCACAACAAAATGCTTAGCCCAGTTGCTGGAAAATGGCTCCTTGAAATGCAGGTATCCTTTCTTGGAAACCACTGAGCTGAAAGGGACAATAAAGACAGCCTTGTTTCTCACAGAAAAAGAAAGTGATTATGAGCTGAAGACCATCAACATATGTCTCACCTAGGCCAAGTCCCTCGAGTGAACAAAGCAGGACAATGGTCTATTTGGCCTAGGACCTTATCTGCCAAAGCAATAAGCGAGAGGAGACAGCACCACAGCATGCTGAGCAGGTGGTGCGCGATGGCACAGCTGGGCGGAAACCCAGCCGGAGCTTCCACCCGGACCCATGTGCATCACACTGCAACAGAGACCACATGCTGCTTTAATACCCAGCACCTCTGGGGAGAGGACTCACCCTGGTCTAATTTCTTCAATATCTGGAACAAGGTTGAGAAATTCATTTTTCCCTGCTCGGGCCAAATACGGTGTTTCCACAGTTGGGACAATCTGAAACTGTTCAAATTCTGGGCAGGGACTAGAGGCCCGGGAATTGGCTTCTGGAGTCCTTTAAAAGAGAGGTGAGAGGTCAGGGATAACAAGAGCTTCAGTGAGGAACGTGGACGTGTACAACCATCCCACCAGCAGGAACGAGGCCTGTCCGCCCAGCAGGGCCCTGCAGACATCAGGCTCAGAGAGCGGCCTGGGTGGACAGGCTGGCCCGAACGGTCATCCCACAGGCCGCTGGCTCCTCCTCCAGAGGCCGACAGGAGGCTGCTCACCGATGAGCACATGTCACTCAGACCACCTCCTATCCTGAGGCCCTGATCAGAAGTGTCTGGAACATGACTCCATCCCTCTGTTTCAATTTAGTCCCACGGTCACCTAGCACAGCGGCTCTCACAGTGAGGACCCCTGCCCAGCAGCGTCGGCTGTTCCTGGAAACACGTTAGAAATTCAAATTCTCAGGCTCCAGCCCAGACCTAGAGGACCAGGAACTCCCTCTGGGTGGGTCTAGCCACGGGGGCTCGAACAAGCCTCCCTGGATGCACTGATGTCTGAGAACCACAGCCTGGGGGCCGAGAGAAAGCAGATCAATGGGGGAGGGGTGTCTCTGAATGCCCATGAGGTGCCCAGCGGCACCCGCCCCGGACCAGTCCCGGATGTCCGGGAGCGGTCACTGCTCTGCTCTGCAGGGAGAGTCCTCTTCGGACAGCAGCCTAGCCTAATTAACTGTACTTCACCCATTACAAAAAGCCCATCTGCAAATGCCTTCCCATCCCTCAAATTGGATGCGTCTTACACTCCACAGTGTGTCACATTTAGTTGGCAGTGCTTTGTCTTTCTTAGTGGCACATTAAATAAATGTCTGACGCCAATGCGGCCTAGAATTAATTAGACTGCTCTTTGTTATTTCCTCCAGCCACATTCAATTGTGCGAGTGCTGGTCCAGTCAGATAGACAGCTGGCTGATAATGAGGTGGGCTCTGACAGGGGAGCGGAATGAATGGAGACAGGGCAAAGGAGTTTGAGGTGTCCTGTACTGATGAGTTCACATTAAAGTTGTCTCCATCAGTCTTATCTATTCATTTTTTTTTATATCATTAAAATATTTTCCTCCAACTTCATTTTAAAATATTTTCCCCAAGATGGGGCTTCCTGTGTCGGATATGACTGAGGAGAGAAGCAGGGTGGGAGCGGAAGGACAAGTGAGCGGAACGGGACTAAGAGGAGCCAATGACTTGGTGCAGGAAGTTAGGGAGACGTGATATTGAAAGATGTCGGTAGCATCTTTCCAGACTTGTGACATCTAGAGAAGGCTTCCCATATTTCCGGGTGCTGCCTGGGGGGTGGCTGAGCTAGAGGAAGACTGGCACTTCCCCCAGTTCTTAGATTAGCTTCTCGCGGAAAAACCTGGCACCTACTTCTGATCCAGAGAGCTGCTCCTAGAGTCTACCAGAGAGGGGCAGGTGGAGGAGGGAGTGAGGGTCGAGCTGCTGAAACTGGACACAGAGGGATCCCGTCCAATCGGAGAGATGTCCGACAGCTGGAAGAAAAGAACAGGGCGAGTGAGATTCAGGTGGAAGAAACTGCCTGTGCAATGAGCAGCTTTGACAACCAGTGACCTCGCTTTAAAAAATATCCTGCTTCAGGTCATTAAAGAAAACAAGCCTTACAAATACCTATTTTATGGCCCTAGTGTCCTGGTAGGTATCATGACATTTACAAAAGAGGCAAGGCTGGCTTTTTCTTTCTTTTTTTTTTTTTTTTAAATATATTTTTTATTGATTTTATACAGAGAGGAAGGGAGAGAGATAGAGAGCCAGAAACATCGATGAGAGAGTCATCGATCAGCTGCCTCTTACATACCCCGCACTGGAGATATGCCCGCAACCAAGGTACATGCCCTTGACCGGAATCGAACCCGGGACCTTTCAGTCCCCAAGCCGACGCTCTATCCATTGAGCCAAACCGGTCCTGGTAGGTATCATGACATTTACAAAAGAGGCAAGGCTGGCTTTTTCTATTGCCACTGCCCTCCTGCATTCATGAAATGAGCCAAGCACCTAGCACAGCAGACAAAATTCTAAGAATATGGCAGAGGACCTGTCCTACTGCAACTTATACTCTAAGTGAAGAAGGTGGACAATAAGCCAGTCAACACACCCATCAGGCTCCGGCTGGTTGGAGCGTCACATACACCAAAGGGTGAGGGTTCAATTCCCAGTCAGGGAACATACCTAGGTTTCAGGTTCGATCCCAGGTCAGGGCATGTATGGGAAGCGACCAATCGGTTTTTTGTTTTTCTCTCCCTTCCTCTCTCTCTCAAATCAGTAAGAACATAGTCTCGGGTGAGGATTAGAAGAAATGTCAGCGAGTGGTAAGAGCAATAGCAAAATATGAGCCAGGGAAAGAGACGTTTCAGGGAGTTGTTGGCCTTACAATGTATGGTTTACAATATTTAAACTAAAAAGGAAACATCTGTGAGCCAATCTTGGAAACATCTGGAAGAAGACCATTCTGGGCAAAGGAATGGCAAAGGTGCAAAGACCCCGCTTGGCGGAATAAGCCAAAAAGGTCCTGACTAGAACTGAGCGAATGACCCAGAAGTTCTTTAACGTGTCCACCTCACTCTGTGTGGAAGGCAACAAAATCTCATGCCACCAAGAACCTCAGGCCTTCTGTGCCCTGTCACACATGACAAATCACCCCCTACAGAATATTCTCCAAGCGGTTCAGGGGAAAGCCAAAATAGTTCCCATGTGATAATCCCTCTAAGAGACACAGAGACATACTTTCACCTCAGAAGTCAGTACTGCGGGAAAATCAGAAACAAGAGCAGATATGTCATGCATCCTCAAATACTATGCTCTGCCCACGTCAAGCCACCTAAAAGCAGCATGAGCTGGGGACAGGAAATGGGAGCGGCTCACCTTACAGTCACTGATGCTGCTGTGCACCTGGCTGAACTCTCGGTTGAAAGTGTGGGTGAGAAGTTGCAGACACTAGGGAAAAGAAAGGGAGCATTAAATTTTTTTATTTTATTTTTTTATTTTTTAATGTGTTTTTTATTGATTTTTTTACAGAGTGGAAGGGAGAGCTAGAAATGTCGATGAGAGAGAAACATTGACCAGTTGCCTCTTGTACACCCCCTACCGGGGATGTGCCCGCAACCAAGGTACATGCCCTTGACCGGAATCGAACCCAGGACCTTTCAGTCTGCAGACCGACGTTCTACCACTGAGCCAAACTGATTTCGGCTAAATTTTTTTTTTTTTTTGAAATAATTCTTTATTGTTGACTCCCTCCAGCCCACCCCCACCCCCTCCACCCCAGGCCTTCAGCACCTATTGTCTGTGTCCATGGGTAATGCATATGTGTGTATACAAGGTCTTCGGCTGATTACCTCCCACCTACCTACACTCTCCCATCTTCCCTGAGATTTCGCACTCTGTTCCATACTTTGATGCCTCTGGATCCACTCTGTTCATCGCTTTATTTTGTAACTTAGATTCCACATGAGTGCGATCATGTGATACTGGTCTTTCTGACTGACTGACTTGCACCCTCCTAGGCCAGTTCATGATGCTCTCCAGTGGAGGCCTCACCTCTGGCTCCCACGGCACCTAGACATACACCTCTATTAAATGCTTGTCACCATGTGCATGGAAGCTAACTAAGAGTAGAACTGAGCCCTTTGTTTCTATTTCACAGTGTTGGTGCAGCCTGGAAACAGGCGCTCAAAGAAGGAAGATGGAACGGAAACTGACTGATTAGTCTCACGGCAAATGCCCAGCCGAGGGAAGGGAGTCACACCTTGGTGGCCAGCTCTTTCTCGCGGTCCACCAGGCTTTCAATGTCTGTGGAGTCGTAGCCACTGCTCTCGCTGGGCGTGATGGCACTTTCAAAGGTGGTGGTTGAGATCTGAGAGGAGATGCTGGTGGAGGTGCTGAGGGTGCCACTGCTCAGGCTGGGGGACAACGAGTCGCTCAGGGATTTGGGGGTGCTGTCACCAAGTCTCTCACGCAGAAGCAGGAAGTGGCGGGTTTTCTCCACCTAAGAAGAGCAAACACAAAGCTCATTATGATTTTAGTAAGTACAGTATAATGCCTCATGGTGATGGAACCTGGAGAGCCAGGATCACACAGAAGTGGTGACGGAGAGTCTCCGGCCCGAGCTTTCATCTGAGCACCTTCTCCTCCCCCCCACCCCCCATCCCATACCTCATGGATGAGCTCCAGCTTCTCCAGCTCCCACTGGTGCTCCAGGATGAGGCTGTCCCCACGGGGCCGCCAGCCAGCCAAGTTCTCCTCCCCCCGCACATAGGCCACTGATGTGTCCAAGACTTTTCTCCTCCTCCTCTGCATGCCTGAGGCAAGAGGAAATAACTCTTTTTGAGAAAAATCCCATTCCAACGTTACCTCAAAATGAATGGATAATTCATATACATGATGAACTGGTCTGTAGATACATGGGATTTTGTTAATAATTCAATCCCTTTGAATTCAAAGAACTCTTTAAATTCCTTTTAAAAGTGAGATTTATATTATTTGATAATTATAAAGACTGCAATGCAACTTGAGAAAAAGGTATTATGTTAAGTGAAAATATAGAGGTGATTACATAGTCTGTACATGATGGTCCCCAAAATATTAAAATACACCTGTACATACATACACCAACATTCAGTAGTTCAGATGACAGATGGCTTTACCCCATCATCTCCCATTAATTTTGTAAAACGTTAAACTGTTTTTATTATACATATAAAAGACATAAATTCATGTTAATTAGATAATCCTCAAGGAACTCTCTGGACACTATAATTAGCTGCTATTGGGTCTTAGAATCATAATCAAAGTCTTTTTTTTTTTTAAAATATATTTTATTGATATTTTTTTACAGAGAGGAAGGGAGAGAGATAGAGAGCTAGAAACGTCAATGAGAGAGAAACATCGACCAGCTGCCTCTTGCACACCCCTCACCGGGGATGTGCCCCGCAACCAATGTACGTGCCCTTGACCGGAATCGAACCTGGGACCTTTCAGTCTGCAGACCGACGCTCTACCACTGAGCCAAACCGGTATCGGCAAAGTCTTCTTTTTTTAAATCTAAATCTTACCTGTGAGCCCTGACCTCTTCCACATATGTTCTCTAAAATGATTCAGACTCATATTAACCAAATTTTTTTTTAAAAGTCCTGACTTTTATGCCTTGGTTGCAGGCTTGATCCCAGTAAGGGGGTAATGCAGGAAGCAGCCAATAGATGTTTTGCTCTCATATAGATGTTTCTCTTTCTCTCTAAAAATCAGTAAAAATATTTTTAAAAGAATGACTAATATTAAAAGCAAAAACCTTTTGTCTATGTTCCAGTTTACAAACATACAAATCCAAAGTGCTGCTTAAGACCACCGAGCTGAAGGATCAGAGCCCAATGAGACATCAAAAAGGACACAAACAAGTTCAATTAGATTTGTCTTCTCGAGCACAGGAAGTTCAAATTCTAGTTTGACAGAATTCATTCTAATACACTTGACTATTTTATTTTATTTTATTATTATTTTTATTTTATTTTTTTATTTTTTTAAAATATATTTTATTGATTTATTTTATTTTTTTTACAGAGAGGAAGGAAGAGGGATAGAGCGCTAGAAACATCAATGAGAGAGAAACATCGATCAGCTGCCTCCTGGGGATGTGCCCGCAACCAAGGTACATGCCCTCGACCGGAATGGAATCTGGGACCCTTCAGACCTCAGGCCAATGAAAGCTCTATACATTGAGCCAAACAGGTTAGGGCCACTTGACTATTTTATAATATTACATATCCTAGGAACATTTTGTTCGGTAAAGTTTTTGTTTGTTTGTTTTAAAATATATTTTATTGATTTTTCACAGAGAGGAAGGGAGAGGGATAGATAGCTAGAAACATCGATGAGAGAGAATCATCGACCAGCTGCCTCCTGCACAACCCCTACTGGGAATGTGCCTGCAACCAATGTACATGCCCTTGACTGGAATCGAACCTGGGACCTTTCAGTCTGCAGACCGACGCTCTATCCACTGAGCCAAACCAGCCTCAGCTCGGTAAAGTTTTTATAACTGTATTGCACGTCACAAAACAAAGTGATGTAACTGAGAAAAATATAGCACCAAAAACCTGGCTTGTAAAATATGCTTGGTTTCTAATAAAGTTTCTCTCTCTTCTACATGGGTAAGGTAGATTTTTTACATGATACACTCTAAACAGATGCAAAGACAACTATCACCTCCCCATCCATTAGCTCTTACCTGGACTACCTGTGTCTGCCATTTTGCATAAACTGAGTTCATAAATTCCAGTGACTCGATTGCTATTTAAATTAAAACAAACAATTACTTAATATCTTATATCACAGAAACAGGAAAATCTGAATTCTCTCTACTTAAAGCACTGTTTCCTCTGTAGGGACTGCAACCCACCCTCAGATATAAGTATCTTATTTCTTTTCCTATTCGGAACTTAATTTTTTCATACAAGGAATCTGTTTTCATTGCAATCTTTTGAACATTTTTATTTTAATAGGACGAATAAAGTTGAATGATAAAGTTTACAATATGAATATAAAAATTAAAAATGTGTCTTTTCTTATTGCAAGAGAGAAAAGTTGGAGGAAGTCTGACTAGAATGACCATCAAATTCTGGGGAGTGTGACTAGGGAGTGGTACTGACCCTTCTATTATATCTTATGCTGGGTGGTGATGCGTAAGATATATTTTTGTATATCTTAACTATGAACAAATCTTTAAAAGAGAAAAATTCCAATGGTACTCTGTTAGAATAATGTTGACACTTTATGCCAACATTCAAGTCACTGCATCCCAGGTGTCAGTACCATAATGGCTTCCAGGTTGTGAACTACCTTGAAACACCAAGCAAGGGCTACCTAGAGCTCTGCTGGTCCTGTACTGGGCAAAACAACTGGAAGCTAAACTTGTCTCAAAAACTTACGAGTCTGGTGACTTCGAGTAGCCGCTGCCAAAGAGGCTGCGCAGAGAGCGTGGGGGTGAGATCTTGGCGTCCCGAGAGTAGAAGACCATGCACACATCCTTGGTGATGACAGCGGGCTGGATGCAATGATCCAGCTGAAAGCAGACAGGAAGGGACCCATTAGATACAGACGGAGCATCTGCGACAGAGTCTGTGCCCTGCATTTAGAATGCTGGTCCCGGATGTGGGGCTGGAGGATTCCAGGTCTACCAACTATTTCAGCAGCAACCCAGCCCATAATATGTGGTGGTGTCCCTTGCAGATGCATTTATTTTCAAATAATGGCTAACATGTGTTGTTCTAAATCCTTTTATATAGCATCTTAACGTTCGGAGGTAAATGCTACTGTTCCAGCTTAAGAAAGGAGGAAGTCAAGGCACAGAGAGGTGAAGTCACTTGACCAGAGACATGCAGACAGCAGTGGCAGCACAGGGATTTAACTCAGACAGGCTGTTTCCAGAGTCTGCTGTTAGCCACCACTCGGCTCTGTCCATGACTGTAAAAGCAGGAGGCGAAGTTTTCTTAAAATCATACATTCTTTGAAGAATGATGATGAGGGTACTAATGCTGAAGCTATAAGAAAAATAGATTGATTAAATAGAGATTAGGAACAGAAACTAATATAATCAGAACAGTTAGCAAAGCATAATCAAATAAATAACTTGTCCTGGCCGGTGTAACTGTTTGCAGAGCAGCGACCTGTAAGATGTGTTCGATTCCCGGTCAGGACAAGTTTGGGAGGCAACCAATTGCGCTCGCTCGCGCTCTCTCCCTCTCTCTCCCTCTCTCTCAAATGAATGTTTTAAAAAGCTTATCTTTTAACAAAGCAATTAACTTCAGATGTGGAGGGAAAAAGGACCTTAGTGGAATCTTTCCTCCTCGTTTCCTTCTCTAGCCCGTCCACTGTTCCGGGCTGCCTGTTCATAGAAACTCAAGATTTGGGTCTCCTCACCTCTAGGTAGGCCGACAAGGTCATGTAGATCTTTTCCCCGTAGGGTGTCACTCGGTTGAGAAGGAGGGAGTTGTGGAGGGAGCTGTCCCACACGGCCTCAAAACGGTAGAAGGTCCTAAGGGCAGAAAGGCAAGAGAAAGTCATCTGACAGAAGCTGAAGTCACCTTAGCCCAGGCCTGTCCCTGTCATACATCACAGAACCCAGGCCAAGCAGCCCTCAGTTCACTGATGTCTAGCAGCAGAGTGGGACCTTCACTCCGGGAGGAAAGGTCAGGACTCCTTTGTCCCCGCCCACCATCAAGGGGCAGCTAGCTATACTCTTTTTTTAATTTTTATTTTGATGAGCCTGCTTCTCCTCTGCCTAAAACAGAAACAGTGAGATCAGCCACAGGGACTAAGATGAAAGGATAAGTGAGTATGGACAGAAAGAGAAAGAAGAAAGAAAGACTAAGCATGATCCTCTGCTGATCGAGAAAAGGAAGCAAATACTTGGTCATGTGTGGGCTGCAGTCTTCATGTCACAGCCCCCTTCTGCTGGCCTCACAGATGTCACAAACGTATCTGGGAGAATCACTGGAGGAAACAGTACAGAAAGCCTAGCTTTGAATAAAAGAACAAGAGGTTCTTCTTAGCTGATGTGTCAGTAAAATGATTTTTAACACCTGAGATAGCCAACTACTGTGTGTCAATTAAAAAACACACACAACTCACTTGAAAGTCAATCTTACATTTAATAACTAGAAGTGTGATTTAATGACTTTTTATTTATTTATTTATTTATTTAAAGAACATAGATTTGGCTCTTTGTTTGTTTGTTTGTTTGTTTATTTATTTATTTATTTAATTGATTTTTGCCAAAACCGGTGTGGCTCAGTGGATAGAGCGTCAGCCTGCGGACTGAAAGGTCCCGGGTTCGGTTCCGGTCAAGGGCATGTACCTTAGTTGTGGGCACATCCCCAGTAGGGGGTGTGCAGGAGGCAGCTGATCGATGTTTCTCATCAATGTTTCTAATTCTCTATCCCTATCCCTTCCTCTCTGTAAAGAAAAAAAAATCAAAAAAATATTAAAAAAATATATATATATATATTTTATTGGTTTTTTACACAGAGGAAGAGAGAGGGATAGAGAGTTAGAAACATCGACGAGAGAGAAACATCGATCAGCTGCCTCTTGCACACCCCCTACTGGGGATGTGCCCACAACTAAGGTACATGCCTTTGACCGGGAACCGAACCCGGGACCTTTCAGTCCGCAGGCTGACGCTCTATCCAATGAGTTAAACCGGTTTCGGCTGATTTAATGACTTTTTAAAAAAATTAAATTTATTGGGGTGACATTGGTCAGCATGAACATATAGGTTTCAGTTATAAGGTTTGTATATTGTACCATGTGGGAGGAGTAGGGGGTTCTAATATATGGTGACAGGAGATGTGACTTTGAGTGGGTGCCATGATTTTTTAAAAGTTGTTCTAGTACCGTTTCCCCGAAAATAAGATAGTGTCTTATATTAATTTTTGCTCCCAAAGATGCTCTAGGTCTTATTTTCAGGGGATGTCTTATTTTTCCATGAAGAAGAATACAGTACACATTTACTGTTAAATGAAAATAAAGGAAATTTATTACCTGTATACGATATGGTAGTATGGTAGTTGTCAACATAAACCAGACAAACTGTGAATCCTGCAGTATCAAGAATTTACTCATTTATTCAATGACAATCATGTCATCATCTTCTGGAACATCATCATAACAATCCAATTCCTGAATTTCCTGGTGAATTTCTTGTGACTCCATTTCTTTCAGAATCAGTGGACCAAATCTCTCATGTTTAGCCTAGGGGAGGCCTTATTTTCGGGGGGAAGCCTTATATTTCACTCAGAAGGAAACCTCTAAGTAGGTCTTATTTTCGGAGGATGTCTTATTTTTGGGGAAACACGGTAGCTTTCTTTTTCTACGGGTGAAACACCATAGACCCTAACTGGCATTAACCCTCCAGTCCAGCACGTCTCCTCTGAAGCACTGGACAGGAATGTAGTTACATAGCAGCTCCTAATGCTACGGCAGTCTCCCTTCTCAGACCCCATAACGAGCGTGCGGGAAGACACCCGTCTACCCAGCAGAGTGGATTTCCCTTGCCATTAGCTCTCTGCATGTGCAATACACCTCACCCGGCTCAACAGAAGTTTTTATTTTTAAAATTATATGTTCATTGATTTCAGAGAGGAAGGGAGAGGAAGAGAGAGATAGAAACATCAATGATGAGAATCATTGTTCAGCTGCCTCCTGCATGATCCCCACTGGAGATTGAGCCCCAAACCTGGGCATATGCCCTTGACCAGAATCGAACCCAGGACCCTTCAGTCCGCAGGCCGATGCTCTATCCACTGAGCCAAAACAGCCAGGGCTCAACGAAAGTTTTTAGACACTTTGTTCCCTGTCCAATACATTCCTCCTGCCTCCTTCCCCAATGGTGACCTCACTGTTGGTGGTATTCTTCTCTCTAAATATGTTCCCATGCTTCTTCCTTTAGAAACGACCACAGAGAAAACAAACACACTTCTGACAGCACTCCCTAACCACCCGTCCTCCAAGTGCCTGTCTTTTCCATTTGTAGCTTCTAGATCCAAGTCTTCTTTTCTTTCTTTCTTTTTTTTTTTAAATATATTTTTTAATTGATTTTTTACAAAGAGGAAGGGAGAGGATAGACAGAAACATCGATGCGAGAGAATCATCGATTGGCTGCCTCTTGCACACCCCCCACTGGGGATGTGCCTGCAACCAAGGTACATGCCCTTGACTGGAATCAAACCTGGGACCTTTCAGTCCGCAGGCTGATGCTCTATCCACTGAGCCAAACCGGCTTCGGCTCTTCTTTTCTTTTTTGATGGTTTCTTTTCTTTTCTTTATTGATTAAGGTATACATATGTGCCTTTATTCCTCAATTACCCCTGCCCACATCCCTACTCATGCCCTCACCCCCCTGGTGTCTGTGTCCATTGGTTAGGCTTATATGCATGCATACAAGTCCTTTGGCTGATCTCTCTCCCTTAACCTCACCCTCTCCTACCTTCCCTCTGATTTTTGACGGCCTGATCAATGCTTCTCTGTCTCTGGATCCTGTGTTTGTTCATCAGTTTATGTTGTTCATTATATTCCACAAATAAGTGAAATCATGTGATGTTTATCTTTCCCTGACTGGCTTATTTCGCTTAGCATAATACTTTCCATGCTATTGCAAATGGTAAGAATTCCTTCTTTTTTACAGTAGCATAGTATTCCATTCTGTAGATGTAACACATTTTTTTATCCACTCATTTGCTGATGGGCACTTAGGTTGTTTCCAAATCTTAGCTATGGTAAATTGTGCTGTTATGAACATAGGGGTGAATATATCCTTTCTGATTGGTGTTTCTAGTTTCTTGGGATATAGAAGTACTCCTTACTCTCTCACAAGCTAGTTAGTAGGATCAAGAAAAGTCTTTACAAGGCCACCAAAGGAATGTAGACACAATTAACAAGACAAAGACGGAGATAACAAGGAGACAAAAATAGGATGGAAGCCTGTGCCACTATTTGGGTTTCATGACTTTTTCAACAGAGGCTAAAGATTCCAATTTGTGTAAGAAAGCTTCTTCACATTTTTGTTTTCAGGTTGTTTTCATTTAACCTAAAGAGAACATTTCACTGGTAGCAACTTGGCTAACATAAAGGAATTTTTGACTCCACCTAAATCTTCGGGTATCGGGGAGGGTGGTTTTGGTGTGTAGGAGTTACTGCAGTACATTCTTTTGGAATACCCACCAGAGATGGCAGTTCTTGAGAGGTGGTGGTAAGAAATACAACCAACACTAGTAATGTCAACTGAATCAAGCTAATAAGAGAATTCAGAGTTAGAAACAAGGCTGAATCTTGAGACATATTTTCCTGTATGGCTCCTACAGTGGCTAGGAAATGATTTCAAGTGGATTTCCAGAAATGTCTGAATAAAGGCCTCGTGTGTGTGTGTGTGTGTGTGTGTGTGTGCGCGTGCGCGCGTCTCTTTTTTAAAAAAAACATTGAAACGTTTTAGGCTATACTGTCATGTATCATTTTTCTCTTCTCTAAATCAGAGAGAGAGAGAGAGAGAGAGAGAGAGAGAGAGAGAGAGAGAGAAAGAAAGGAAAAATTTCATTCACTATTGATTCAGGATTTTTTCTATTCCAAAAGAGAAAATAAACAGATGAGATAAGCAGCCCTGACAGGAGAAAGAGAAAAGTTTAAAAATAAACAAAATATTTCTCACAGACTCAGCTACCCAAATGGTTAAATAGACCTCTACCCCCACACAGGACAAACACAAAGAAAAAAGTGAACGATTATGCAAAGCTACACACAGAGCAGCAAACCTTTCAAGCTTCTAAGAGAGAGAAGACAAAGAGGAAAAACACAAAGCTTGAGGTTCTCTATGAAGTGAGGGGAGTGACATTCTATTCTGCAATGGAGGAGGGGACCTCGTGGGCATAAGAATAAAACGGACAGGCTTAATAAATGGAATAGAAAATAATGAAAGACTACACAGCGTTGAGGAAGCTGTATGTGGAAGTGCACACACATCAGAAAGCCCTGGGCAAGATAGGCAGCACAGTCTCTCTCTATTCCAGGTTTGCTTAGGTTTGGGTGGGGAAAACACAAAATTAAAATAGCAGTCAAAGCAACAGAAGACATCAAGCATCCTGATAAACTAGAATCTCTATGCGCAAAAAAGCAAACAGAAAATACCTAGGAATATCCTTATCAAGAAAGAGCCTGAAGAAACATAGGAAAAGCTTTTGTTAGTGCAGCAAAAGAAAAAGAAAAAAAAAGGGGTGAGGGGGAAAGGGGGAAAAAAAGGAGAGAAAAGCAGAAGAAAGAAAATAAATATATAAAAAAATAAAAAAGACAAATTTGCTGTTTAGCAAAGTGAATTCAAGTGGACAGACAATTAACAGAGAACTCCATGGGACACAATTTATAGAGGGGTTATAATGATACTAGGGGCCCGATGCACAAAATTTGTGCACTCAGGGTGGTACTCCATCAGTCTGGCCTATGCCCTCTCACAGTCCGGGAGCCCTCGGGGATGTCCGACTACTGCAGAGGGGGGAAGGCGTGCCAGCCATGAGCTCAGCTTATAGCTGAGTGGCACTCCCCCTGTGGAAGCACACTGACCACCAGGGGCAGCTCCTGCATTGAGCGTCTGGCCCCTGGTGGTCAGTGCACATTATAGCGACTGGTCATTCCCCTATTTGGTCAATTTGCATATTAACCTTTTATTATATAGAATGGGTCCCTCTCCCAGGCATTCCATTGCAGAAAATGCTGGGCAGAGGAGGGAATGTGGAGACTACCTCCATTAACACCCCTCTCGGAGGTGACTGAGTATAGGAATGGTAGGAGTTACTGTGGGAATCAAGTCAATTATGTAATAAATGTAGGACTTGAAAGGAAATGAGCCATGGCCTTTGTGAGTCACACTCCACTACCAATGTATCAGAAGAGCCCTCAAACGTGCACACATGATAACACCCAAATTGGAGTTCTGTAAGTTCAACTGTAAACATGAAATAGAAGCTCTTAACCAAACTCCATTTAGTAACTTACCGCATGACTTACATTTTCATGTCCCTAAAGTATAAAGACTGATGCCCTTTTCTCATTGACCATTTGAAACTAGAGATATCTCTCATCTGTCCAGACCACCTGCTCCAGAGAGGTGAGCTGCAAACTTATCAAATGTCAGTAATATCTGGTCCCAAACCTATTTATGTAGCTACCTTAATGTAATCATATAATTTAATCAATTGATAGGCAAATCAGTGAGACATTAGGACAAAGAGAATTTCTGTTTATTGTAAGTCAAAACTAAGTGTAAAAACTCAGTGGACTGTTTTGATAATGGTGAGTTGTGTAAAAAAACAGTTGTAAAATTAAGTGTGGGTGAGTTCAATGTGAAAGAGAGGGGAAATGACAAGATTTTACTGCTAAATGATAAAAAGTTTAAAAGATATGGCTCTTATATTTTCTTTATAGGTTTCTAGATCTTGCTCCACGAAAGTAAAAGTCACAGATGATGAATTATGGATATGGTTTTGCAAGAAAGACAACCAGACATCCAATAAATGATCCTACAACAAATGAAAAGGCTTTTGGCTTTATAGTAAGTGCTTGACAAATCAATGTACATTTATGTAGTTTAAAACAAAAATGTTTAAAGTGTGTATCTTTTCATTATTTTTGACTTCAGTCAACTTTTCAAGCTTCTATTGTGAAAGGTAAGCTGCTTGGACAAAACCTAATCCGTCTCCTCCAGCATCTGACTTGCTGCGGGGCCCTGTCTTCCCCACAGCCCCTGCCAGCGGCTCTCACAGGCAATAGCAGAGGCTGGTTTCCTTTTCTCCCTCCTATGCAAACTGCAGCTCAAGGAAACAATGGGAAATTAATTCTGGCCCAAACTTTTAATCCCACTTTTTCCTATTGTCTTATTTTCCTTCTCCCTCTTCTAACATAGCTGTGAGCAAGTTTTCCAGGAACACACAAACACAGAGAAATCCTCTGCTTATTTGGGGGGAGCAGGGTGGATAGGGGATGAAGTGAGAAGAGAATTAGTTTCTTCAGCTAAATAGAGTCACTAATGAATGAAGAATCTAACAGTGTACCACTCAGTCCCCCGGGGGACTCAGCACCCCCTGTAGGTGCCCACCTGCTGGAGTTGTGGGAAGACTTCAGGTACTTGGCAGAGATGATATTTAGGGAGAGGATGGCGTCAATCGCAGCTTCATCCACCTCAGCCTTATTCCTAATCCGCCCTAAAAGAAATAAAGACACCAGAGCATGGGTATATTTGAAAAAGAAAGCATCACTCTGTTCTATGTAATAATATTCCACAGAAAAATTAATTCTGAAAAAGCTTATCAACCACTGTCCCAGATAAGAGAGTATAATCTTCCTTCCAGGGGTTCTTAATCTCATCCACAGACACCAAAGGGGAGGGCCTATGAATAGAATTCAAAATGTCCATGAACTTCACCAGGGAAAAAATGACAATTTTATTTTCATGAACCTCTAACTGAAATTTGGGATTTTCTTCCATTATGAAGGGAGGGTACAAACCACAGAGGAATCAGCAGTACTATGAATTCACCCTCAGCAGAGATCACAGATGTTTTCATATCACACTAATGTAAAATATCTAGATATTCATCACTACTTTGGAATAGAAATTCAACCTGCTGCTTATTTAATGTATCAATAAAGAAGAGCTTAGGTTACACATTTTTTTTTAAGTAGTTTAACAACTGGATTTCAATATTATATAGTTCCCCTTGTAAGCCCAAGTACTTTCTACATTTAAAAACCTAATTCTGAGGCTTCACTACTGCCAATGGGTCTTAGGCAATAGAAGGCTCAGAACCCCTGCCATGCATTCTAAAATTCATACTATTTGGCGAGTTTTCCCTTCTCACTATACCTTAGTTCAGTTTCTCTCCTCTGCCTATGGGGTGCTGGCCATGTGCATATTACCCAGATTCCAGACTATCGTACTAAAATGTTTCCTTGTGTGGAAAACAGAACAAAGCCCCTCTAATCGCTCTGGAACCTATTCTAGCCCTCTCTCACAAAGCTAACCCAGCCCTCTCGGATTCTTGTGTTGTGAGCTCTCTTATCACTGTCTGTTCTCTTTTTGGCATTTATTTATTGAACTGCTTTGTACATTTATATGTTGTCTCTTCAAGTGAAGGGCAAGCTCACAATGAGCAGAGACTTCCGGCACAGAACCATTCCATGGTACCCGAGTAAAACAATGGTTAATCACGAATCCCTGGCGGTGGAGCTGAGAGAAAGAGTAGCTTCAGGGTCGAGGCGTCTGCATTCTCCGTGGGCCACACGCTGAGGCCAGCCTCCCACCCAGTCCCTGTGGGCCACCAGGAACGATGGGTCTCCACAAAGCCCGGCTCCGTCCCCAGCCAATGCAGCGTACTCACCTACCACCAGCTCACGCACATCTTTCCAGTGGAGCTCGCTTCCCTTCTCATGGACGATGGTCATTGTGATCCTTCGCTGGATGCCCTAGGGAATGGAGCAGGACTGGGATTTAGCTGGGACAAACTATTATTTCCTCCTGTTTCTGGAATGTTTGGTGTGGCAGAGGGCAGGAAGGAGAGGTACGGAGAAAGAATGGAAATGCTACCAACACAGTTATTCTATGATAAACAATGGGACACAGGTCAGGGACCCAGAAAGAGCCAGGTTCTGATATGGCTTTAAGAATAGATGCTTAGCCGAAACCGGTTTGGCTCAATGGATAGTGTCGGCTTGGGGACTGAAAGGTTCCGGGTTCGATTCCAGTCAAGGACATGTACCTTGGTTGCGGGCATATCCCCAGTGGGGGGTGTGCAAGAGGCAGCTGATCGATGACTCTTTCTCATCAATGTTTCTCTCTATCTCTCTCCCTTCCTCTCTGTACAAAATCAATAAAAAAAAAAATATTAAAAAAAAAAGATTGAAAAAAAAAGAAAAAAAAAAGAATAGATGCTTAGACCTAGTCAGTTTTGCTCAGTGGTTAGACAACCACTGTCTCTCTCTTCTTAAAAAATATATTTGTATTGATTTCAGAGAGGAAGAGAAACATCAATGATGAGAGAGAATCATTGATCAATTGCCCTTGCATGTCCCTTATTGAGGATTGAGACCACAACCTTGACAAACCTGGGACATTTTAGTCCGCAGGCTGATACTAACCACCGAGCCAAACCAGCTAGGGCAATGATTCTCTCTCATCACTGATGCTTCCCTCTCTCTTACCCTCTCCCTTCCTTTCTAAAATTAACATATATACACATACATATACATATACATATACATATACATATACATATACATACACACATATATAGAATGGATGCTTGGAATGTATGTCCCAAAATATGAGATTCCCAGCTCCTCTGCCCATAGGGGTCAACCTACATTTCATGGCCAGGTTTTTCTCTCACTGAAACCTTTATCCTCTATCTCCATTAAGAACTTTTCGCTGTTGCCGAAACCGGTTTGGCTCAGTGGTGGAGCGTCGGTCTGTGGACTGAAAGGTCCCAGGTTTGATTCCGGTCAAGGGCATGTACCTTGGTTGCGGGCACATCCCCGGTGGGGGGTGTGCAAGAGGCAGCTGGTCGATGTTTCTCTCTCATCGACGTTTCTAGCTCTCCATCTCTCTCCCTTCCTCTCTGTAAAATATCAAAATATATTTAAAAAAACAAAAAAACAAAAAAAACTTTTCGCTGTGGAAGCAGTTTCCAAACATCATGAAATAAAAATTGTATAAAATGACATTGATGTTGCATGAATTATAATAATTCAATGAAGCAAAATCTTTTAATAATATAGCTCTTCTATTATTTATTTATTTATTTATTTGAAGCCCAGTGCACAAAATTGTACGGGTGGGGTCCAGCTGGCAGGCCCAATGGGGCCAATTGAGCTGAGTCAGCTGGGGGAGGGGATGAGGGAGGTTAGCTGGCCAGCCAGCTCCCAATAGGTGGGGAGAGGCTGACTGGGTACAGGGCTGGCTAGGGGAGGGGCCGCAGGCAGCTGGTGAGCCAACCCCACTCTCTGGTTGAACTCCCCAGTAGAACTCCCTGTCAAGGGGACAATTTGCGTATTAACTTTTTATTATATAGGATTATTTTTTTTAATGTATTTTTATTTTTATTGATTTCAGAGAGGAAGGGAAAGGGAGAGAGAGAGAGTGCAACATCAGTGATGAGAGAGAACCACTGATTGGCTACATCCTGCACACCCGCAATGCAGGCATGTGTCCTTGACCAGAATTGAACCCAGGACCTTTCAGTACGCAGGCCGACACTCTATCCACTGAGTCAAACCGGCTAGGGTTGTATAATATATTTATATGTAAAAGCTTATATATATATATTTACAACCCTAGCCGGTTTGACTCAATGGATAGATATATATAAGCCAAAGTCTGAGGAAGAAATTAAAAAGCATATAAAAAAGAAAAATAAGAAAGAACAGGACAATGTCCTGCCACCTCCACATCCCTTAGAAATGGAGAGGAAAAGCAGAAAACCAGAGTTATGGTTCTTCTTCTAACTTTTATTTTGTGTGTGTGTGTGTTTCCTCCTAGGTCTCCTTTGCCCCCTCATTAGTACCTGGTGAAGCAGGAATGTCCCCTGGCAGGGCAAGCCTGCTGTGTGGTCCACCACAGCTGGGATATACCTGTAACAACAGAAACGCACGGCAAAGAGTGAGACAGACGCTCAAGCTGACGAGTGCTACTTCACCACAGGTCTTCCCTGGCTGCTGTCCCCTGCTGGTCTTTGCTTTACTAAACTCTGATCCATGTTTTCTCACCGTTCAGGCATTTAATCGCACGGTCATTCACATCCAATAAATGTTTCCACATGTCTACGTCTTTTTATCCTTACTAGACTTAAGTGCTCACAGGATAGTAATGTCTTTTGGCTCCATCCTAGCCCCTTGCATAACAGATATTCCATAAATAATGTATACTACAATAGGGAGTACAAGGAGAGAGGAGATCATTTCAGAGTCTACATCATGTTCCAAGAATCAGAAAGAAATTAACTCAGTCGAAAAAATTACTGTAACTACCTCTCCCTCACAATGCAAGCCATAATCACATGATGGATCTGTCTATGGGAAGTCACATTCCTTAAAGCGATGTCTCCACTGACAATTGCAAATAGAATCGACAGCTGCAGACCTCACACATAGTGGGAACTCAGTAACTGTTTCATGGAGATGAACATGATGGTGGTGGTACTCAGCATTACACACAGAGGGTCATCAGGACAGCATTCATCCCCTACCCTCTACATTAATAACACAGCCCCTTGCCTCTATTTCAGGAGGGGGATCTTTTTGGTGTGTTTTTCCAAAAGCATTTTAGAGAAAATGATAACTGGTACATTTACCACTTGCTCTAACAGCTCATACAGAGAAAGTAGGCTGATGCCCATCATTCTAACCTAGGACAATGGTCCTCAACTGGAGGTGGTTTTGGTCCCCCGGGGACGTTTGGCAATGTGCTACTGGCATTTAGTGGTTAGAAGCCAGGGTTGCGGCTAAATATCCTACAACACACAGGGCAGCCCCTGACATCAGAGAATTAACTGGCCCCAAATAGTGCCGTGGTTGAAAAATTCTGGTCTAGGGAAACACCGCCCTCACTCCCCTCGCTGAGATTATTAATGCAAGTCTTGACCATATCAGCAAAATGCTTCTCTCTTTGCTGCTGATAAAACTCACTATGTAGGCTGTCTTCCCTCCTAACTAAGTGCTAGGCGCTATGATCTTGCTGTTGCTAATAAGAAGGTAAGTTATTACACTAAGTAGTCAGTTCTCTGACAAACATTCGATTCAAAGGATAATAGCAAGACTACCAACATTCAATTCGATACTGGAATTTGAAAGTGATGATGATTCATGAACAGCAATAGAGACTCAAAATTACATTTTCTCATTTTGAAAAAAGTGACCTTATTTAAAGTTTAGAAAGTTGGACTTACTCTCCTGTAGGCTCCAGTTCGCTGATCTCAAACCAAACCAGAAGATCATACTTGCTCATGCTCTGGCCAAGGCTGGTTTTGCTCATGGTGTTTAACTTGGTGGCTGGAACTTTTAAAAAAGTTTTAGAAACAGTCAAAATCTGATCCAAGTCTACTTAGTAAAGTATAAGCTTCTCTAATGTCAGGCTTCAAGGACACACTTGGGAAGGGCAATAAGAGTCGGGATAGATTTCAATGTGGAAGACCCAGAAAAACGCCGACACCAACTATGTCAGGACCTCTAAATTCAGAGGACAAGGAAAGGAAGAGTCAGCATCTTTCTCCCTCTCAAATTATCCAACGATAAGAAAACAAGTTTCACCGAAACAGGTTTGGCTCAGTGGTAGAGCGTAGGTCTGCGGACTGAAAGGTCCCGGGTTCGATCCTGGTCAAGGGCATGTATGTTGGTTGTGGGCACATCCCCGGAAGGGGGTGTGCAAGAGGCAGCCAGTCGATGTTTCTCTCTCATCGACGTTTCTAGCTCTCTATCTCTCTCCCTTCCTCTCTGTAAAAAATCAATAAAATATATAAAAAAAAAAAAAAAAAAAAAAAGAAAAGAAAAGAAAGAAAACAAGTTTCGCCCTGGCTCGTCGCTCATTGGTTAGAACACTGGCCCTTGGACTGAAGGGTCAAGGGTTCAATTCTCCATCAAGGGCATGTACCTTGGCTGCAGGTTTAATCCCTGCCCCAGTAGGGGCATGAGTAGGAGGCAACCAATTGATGTTTCTCTCTTACCAAGACGCTTGTGCTTTGTGGCAGGCAGAGCAGCGGCATCACGGGAGACAGACCCATCCTCCAATGCAGTGGCTCCTGAACCTCCCTGTCCATGAGTCACCCGGGGTTCTCAAAGGTGCAGAGCCCAGGCCCCCCAGGCCATGGAAACCACTCTCTCTCGGGGCGGGACCCGGTCCTCTGAGAGGTTTGAAACTCCCCAGGTGATTACAATGTGCAGACAAGTTTGGGAAGCACTGGTCTGATCTCTAAACACAGGATTCTGTAACTCTCTTGTTACACATTTTCTTCAGATTTAAATTTCATACTCTTAATTATACTGATGAAATACATTAACCAAAATCCAGTATTTCCAAGAATTTTAGATTCTACATAATGGGCATTTTGAGACACTGTGTAGAAACTCTAAACTCTGGCCATACAAAGAGAGTCCTCTGCTCAGAACATGGGAGCACTGGAGTGAGAGTCCAGTGACTGGGGCTCGAATCATTGCCCAATCACTAAAGAGCCATGTGGCTGTGGCTGAGTCACTTAATCTCTGTGAGTCTGTCCCCTCATCTATAAAATGTAGATCAAAATATTCCGCCTGCTATCTCAGAAAGGCATTATGAGGATTCACGACAATGGATCAGAAGGGGCTTTCTGAGTAGCACAGCGCTGTTCATACAGGTAGCCTGTTGGCACTGTCCACCCCGTTGACTGAGTTGGTGACGTGAGTAAAGAGGAAAATAGGGTTAATGCTTCTGACAGTCATCCAAGGGTCAGGAAGCAAAACCAGAAGCATTAAAAATCCAACCCAAAAACATGTAGTAGTAAAAATCTTTACAAATACTCTCATTGCAAAGACACCAAACAAACAAATATAAGGAGCCCTACCCCTAGGGTGAAGTGAAAAAGGTACAAGTAGACAGGGTGCTTCCTGAAATCTCTCGTCAGTCAGTTCAAGTAGCAGAGAGGTCGGTGTCTCACACAGAAAGCCAGGCTCTAGGACAAGCCCCTGAGCTATTACATCTAGGCAGAGCTAATTTACCTACTAACCATCTTGTTTAGGTACCCTCTCGCTCTGGCAGCTGGGAACTGGCAGAAAGAGAAGAGGCGGCAGGGGGTCCGCCCCATCCTGGAAGGTGGCAGCAGCAGAGGAGGCAAGCACACTGGCGTGCTCAGAAAATGTGTCCAACGCATGCACATTCACATAGCCAGACACGAGAAATCGAATCAGCTCGATCTTTCTCTCATGGTCTGAAGGCAGGATGGAGATGAGGAGGACAGGGGAGGAGAATGAGCACAGGGAGGGGTGGGAATGTGGGCAATGAGGAAAAAAAATGAAAATAAACAAAGAAAAGTCAAAACATGATAAGTGAACATGCAAGATAAATTTAGTATGCAAATGCCCAGGCCCGACAGTTACGGGGAGTTACGTACAAAGCGGAGAGATTTGGGAACAGGGAGCTTATGAAAACTGACAATAAGACCAGAGAACTGGCAGGAATAGAGTCCTATTGTTTCTCACTGCTAATTTTAAGTCAGGAGCTAAGAATTCCAGTTCTGGCTAGATACAAGAATATGTAAGGATACACAGAAAAGGAGCAGGAATTTGAATCTGATCTTTGTCGGAGGAGTCATTCAGAGTAAGAGATGTACTCACACACAGAACATCATGCAGAGCACGCAGCTAGAGCTCACCTGGCTTGGAGAGCGGCATGGGCGGAGGGAAGAATCGTCGAGATGGCTGAGGAGGACTGTGAAAAAAGGAAGACCACATTCTTAAGATAAAAAGAGTCCCTTGTAGCTAATAATGGCATCTTTAAGTACCCTCTAGACACAGATGGCTTGTACTTTCAGCTCCAGCATAGTATCAGATACCACACATAACTCCACAGTGTAAACTGAGGCTAAGACATTTTAATAAAAGTCCCCTTCTAAGTCTTAGCTAATAAATGAAGCAGGGAAGTTGTTCTGTTACCACTGATACTCTGCCATCATCCTAGAGTCCCCATTTAGAACTTTTTGCTTCATAGAGTTTTGGGCCTTTAGGGACAATTATACACAATTTCATGGTATAGCCTGTCACGTCAACTTTCAGTCCTATTCAAATCTCTCCTACAAAAAGATGGTACTCAAGACCACCTGGGCAAAATTCAATGTGCTCTGCCTACAACTAGTGATTAGGTGGGTAGGGAAAAAGGTGGTGAAGTTTCTAAAAGAGAAAACATCAAGTAACATAAAACTGTTATTATCTTAACCCCTCAAAAGATTTCCTCCTTTCCAGCAAGTGATAACAACAACGATGATGATAATAATATCAACAGAAATATGTGCTCATCTGGCCCAAACCTGTTCAGATCCTGTCCTTGCAGGTGAAGTGGGTGCTGCTGATAATGCCCGAAGACTTCAAATACTATCGGCTTGGTTTTGATGTACTCCACAAACGACTCAGTGACCTCCACTGCAATCTAGTAAGGAAGAAAGCCAAACCAGGTTAGGGAAAGATTTGTTATAAGACGAGACATTTTGGCTGCAATCGGAACTTGAGCACTTTAGAGCTGGGTATGTGCTGCGTATCTCACTCTGCACGCTTCCCACAAGAGAAGCTGGGGCTCCTCTCTGTTTTCATTCTGGGGTAACTGTACTGAGCTGCAGGCATATGAGACCCTCCGCCATCTGCCTGAACCATCTCTGCCCCCGGCTGCTCTCCATACCCTTGTTTCCTCTTAATCCAACTCAACCGCTCTCTCCTGTTCCGCCCTTAGCTGGCCCGGCTGCAGCCCTGCCTGGAGGCCTCCCACACCTCCATGCCGCTAAGTCATTCCTAGACTTCGAGGCTCAGCCCAAACAGTGACAACAGGAAGGAAACAGGGCTGTTCCCCATGTGCCAGGTACAATGCCAAGTCTGACCCACCTTTCCTTTTTTATACTCCATTCTCCAGAAGTGCCCTCACCTCCTTTCCACACCCAAACATCCACACCCAACAAAAAAAGTAACTCCAAGTATCTCTCCGTTCATGGAAATAACTTTGCCTTCTCTGGACTCCACTGCATTTAGTAAGTGCCTTTCTGATGTCTCTAGATCGTGTTACTTAAATAAGCATCTATTTCCCTATCGGAATTGTGAGCTCTTCAGGAACGGCTCATCTGTGATTCTCCTGTGCATCCCCCAGAGTGCCAGGCACAGTCCTGTGCGCAGCAGCCAATGTTTACTGGATACATGCATGCTCATGTTCTACAGATAAACAAAAAAAGAAAAGTGTTTTGTGTTTGCTTGTTCCACTTCTGGAGCTGTTGTTTCCCTCCGTACTTTAGAAAGTAGGTATGCCAACAAGATAATGAGAGGCTGTCTCGTGTAGTAGTGAAGACCCTGGAGCCAGAGCAACGTTTCTGTGTGTTCAAACCCCATCTCCACCTCTCCCTAGCTTTGGAGCCTAGGTCAGCGTTTTTCAACCGCTGTTCCGCGGCACACTAGTGTGCCACGAGATGTTGCCTGGTGTGCCGTTGGTGCAGACAAGACAAGAATTTTATAATTTTTCACTATTTTGTTTACTTAATATTTCATAATAAAGTAATTATAAAATACTTTCTTTGTGTTTATTTGATTCCTATTCAAGAGAATTACTTTATATATAGTCAATATAGGCACAGAGTTAAATTTTTTAACATTTTCTAATGGTGGTGTGCCTCGTGATTTTTTTCATGAAACAAGTGTGCCTTTGCCCAAAAAAGGTTGAAAAACACTGGCCTAGGTGAGTGGCTTTAACTGCTCTGCGCCTCAGTTATCACAGCTCTAACACGGGGATTATGACCATCTATGGCAGAAAGGTGAGGATTAGGTGAATTAAGACATGAAAAAGCACTCTCAACAGAGACTGACACAAAATAAGCTCTCAAGGAATGCTGGCTATAATGAAGAGGATGATGCCTTGTGAACAGTTATAGTGAATCTTCCTAGAGGAGATGGAAGGTCTATTCTCTCTCTCTCTCTCTCTCTCTCTCTCTCTCTCTCTCTCTGTCTTTTAATTGCTCATTTTATTTTTAATTTTTAAAAATCTAATAAATCTTTATTATTCAGATTATTACAATTGTTCCTCTTTTTCCCCACACAGCTCCCCTCCACCCGGTTCCCACCCCACTCTCTGCCCTTACCCCCCACCCCAGTGTCCTCATCCATAGGTGTATGATTTTTGTGCAGTGAAGATCTATTCCCTTACTCCACATATGAAAGAGCTGTAAGGGGCATTAATGGATCATCACAGTATCAATTGCAAGGAATACAATCTGAATCTTAGTTACAAAGGTATTGAATAGTTTTTATCTTATTTGCAACTGAACAATGTTAAGTACCTTACAGTTTAAGGACAATAAATATATCAGCTTTAACAAAACTCATACTAAAATGCTTACTTTTCTATGAAAGAAACACTAAAAACTACATTCCCAGTGATGGAAGTTTTTTTTTTTTTTTTAATTTTTAAAAAAATATATATTTTATTGATTTTGTACAGAGAGGAAGGGAGAGAGAGCTAGAAACATCGATGGGAGAGAGTCATTGATCAGTTGCCTCTTGCACACCCCCTACTGGGGATATGCCCGCAACCAAGGTACATGCCCTTGACCGGAATCGAACCCGGGACCCTTCAGTCCCCAAGCTGATGCTCTATCCATTGAGCCAAACCGGTTTTGGCATGATGGATGGTTTTATTGGCAGATGAACCTGGGCAGGACTCCCGGCCCTCGGTAACTCTCAGAAGGCCAGCTGCTCCGTCCTGGAGGAGGGCTCACTGCACTGGCCACTCCCTCCACTGTCTATTCTCTCAGATTCCCTCGCACAGCCGCACAGCCGCTCTGAGAAAGCCCAAGGGAGCCCATACATGCCTGCCTCACACCAGCCAGTTCAAGGTACCACACACCCGCAATACATCTGGCAAAAAGTCACGTCACTTACATTCTGCACATGGTAAAAGCCCAGAGGACTTCCTCTGCCGTTGTTTTTGAGGGGTTCAGTGGAGAATGCTTCATCATGGCGATGCAAAAAGCTTAATGGAAAGATAAGAACGAGAATGTTTCATTAGTGGTTTCATCAGGATCTATGTGGTAACAGCTCGACTTGGATGGTATGGAAACAGCCTACTTAAGCAGAGTTTAAATTGAGCGAGTTATTTACATATCCTTGTCAGACATTTTCCATATCAATCAGATAATATTTTACACTTTATTTCAAAAATGATTAAAAATTATCTGACCCTGATCACGTAGCTAAGTGGATGCATATGCAAGAATGCATTAGAGAGCAGGGAGAGTGAATTCAGTGAACTCCTGTTCCTTTGTGGTTTTTCACTGAGAATAAAAATTATGAAGTTGTTTTGTGTAGAAAAGATTTGGCAGGTTGAAGCTTCTACATGGTAATACTACAGCCTGTGGAGGGCGTACTAGCCTAGGAGACTCTCTCAGACCAGCTATGAGTAGATGCAAATGCCACCTCTTGCAAAGAGTCTGTCCTGACTCATGGAAATAGTTCTGTGTCCCCACAGCACTAGAAATGTATGTTCTCAATAGTGATGATTTCACTGTTTGTAATAATGTATTGATATGCCTGTCTGCCCAAAAGACAGTGAGTGTCTCCCGCAGGGCTTGAGATATATAAGATACTCCTGAAATATCTGTTGAATCAGCAGGCTATGTTTATTTGTTCTCACAAATAGTGAGGTTTTATTTTTCTCTCTCCCTCCCTATTATAAGTCTGAAATAAAAATAGAAGAACTAAAGCATCCTCAATACAAGGATTTAGTGCGGGACAGAAATATGCATCAAAAGGACATCCCACATTGTCCTAGCCCAGCGGCTCACAAACCACAATTTGCCACTCTGCTGACTAATGAGTTTGCTGACCCCTGGGATAGGGGCTTAATCACAAGGAACAACAGCCTGTAATTAATGGAATCAAGAGTCGGTTTGGTTCAGAGGATAGAGCGTCGACCCATGGACTGAAGGATTTGGGGCTTAATTCCTCGGTTGCAGGCTTGATCCCCAGCTTTGGTGGGGGCTCATGTGGGAGGCAACCAGTCAAGGTGTCTCTCTCACTTTGATGCTTCTCTCTCTGTCTCGTGTCCTCCCTTCCACTCTCTCTAAAAATCAATGAAAAATATCCTCGAGTGAGGATTAGAGAAAAAAGAACATCTCACACTCTCCCAAGAAAAAAGGGAAAAAGAATGCTGTGAATAGGGGTAGAGAGAGGAGGACAAGGAACTCCTTGCTTCCCACATTAGTTCACTGAGCCTGAGGACTATGCATGGTACCCACCAGAGGTGGGTGACCTCTGATCTGTACTCATCCGCTGCTCTGCTTGGAGCAGGTGCAACCATCCTGGGGCTCCTCATGAGCGACAGGTGAAGCCCACAGCTGTGTCTTCCCTATGCAGCCAAGTGAGAGTTCATAGAAACTCAAAAAGGATCTGCGTCTTCTCTCAACGTGAGTTCATCTGCCCTTTCCCCCAGAGCTAACGCCAGGTGCACATGCTGCTCTTTCTAGTAGGTTTTAGGACAAAAGTCAACATTCCACTGTCATATCAGACATCCATTAACCAAGTAGGTTTTTTCCATAAAATACATCAGTTGCCTAATTAGAATAGTGAAAGTTCAAAAGAATTGATTCATGTAGGCAATGCCATCCTACTCCAAATTTGTGGCTGTTAGTGAAAATATGTTGTTAAGTGGGCAAAACCAATACTAGATGGATAATATTTTAAAGATTATTGGAGACTTAATATGTAGTAGCCACATTTAATCCAGGACTTGGCTAAATGCTATGTAAAAGCAATGCTTTGTAACTGCATCAGGGACCCTGGGAAGGCCACAGAATGCGGGATGGCAGGCTCTGAGGTGGCCTTTTGGTGGCACCTGGGCTTCATTCTCGAGTGGCCCTTCCACATACCGCAAAGATACATTGATGCTTTGCGATATTAAAACTTAAGATTCTCAAAAAAAGTGTTTTCCTAGGGAGGTTGTGAGAAGAAAGCACTTAGAATATAGACTTAAGAGGGTTAAGGAGAGAAAAAGCTTGTAAGTGGAAGAGAAATGAAACCTGTCACATTATCTCTACATACTATCTTTTCTTTTTCAATTGATGTAAAATATTACTGTTCATTATGTTACTTAAATTTTCTTTCCCCCAAATATTAAATAGGCATAATTGGTGACTAAATTATTCATTGCTTTAAGGGAGAGGGAATGGGGACAGAGAAAGGGAGGGACAGAGGCAGAAAGAGGAGAGAAACACTGATGTGAGAGAGACACATTTATTGGTTGCCTTCCACATGCATCCAGACCGTGGCCACGGATCAAACCTGCAATCCAGATATGTGCCCTTGACCAGGAATAGAACCTGTGACTCTCTGGTCCACAGTTCAACGCTGTAACCACCGAGCAATGCGGGTCAGGGTGAGATTTGTTTATTAATACATTTCAGCATGAAGAGCATTAAAAAGACTAACAAATAGGTGTGTCTGGATCAGACCCTATGTTCCTAGCAGAGAGCGATGGCCCACAATAGAATCTTTTAGCGGGAGGCGTGGCCACACCCCTTCCCACAATGAACTCTGTTTCATTCCATTGTAGGTTCCTGGTTCTTACTCCCATCTTGAGGGAAGCAAGCATTTTATTTCAGAGACCGGTAGTTGTCATTTCTCAGGAGTGTCAGGGTCTCACAAACGTAAAACAGTCTACAGAGCACAAAGGACGGCATCGGGTGGACAGCTGAGTAGGCAGAGCGAAGGGACGGCTTACTTGAACTGACAGAAGATGTCTGCGTACTCCGGGAGGATCCCGCTGGCCTGCAACACGGTCACACGGAAAGTGAAGGCACTGCCCAGTTTCAGGTGGTTGCCAATCTCTTCAGAAAACCCTTCCATGACCATCTTCCCATCCAGCAAAGTACTCGACTTCAAATCTAGAGGGTCAAACACACACATACCTGGCTCAAACAATGCACAGACCACCCTTCAATGAGGAGAGAGCAGGATATTCTTTCCATTCCTAGTGAATGACAGTGACTATCACATTGGTCAATGCAACTGTCAATATGTTCCCCTCTTTGAAAATGTCCCCAATCACAGTAAACTGTGTCTACATACCCAAGTCATTCATTCGATTGATTTCTTCTGGAGGACTGATGACCTCAGAACTCTGACCCTGTCCTTCCACAATCCTCAGCTCTTCCAAGGACAGGCCAGAACGAGTCATTGCAACGGAAGAAAAGTCACTCTGAAATCAAGGCAGGGGGGTTAGATGAAGTACTGCCATAATGCATTTCCCCCAGTTTCCTTTCTTTTGTTTATTTGCCTAATGACTAATAGTGACTGTAAAATTATGTGGATTAGAGCTGCCTTTATTTTATTTTATTTTTTAATATATTTTATTGATTTTTTACAGAGAGGAAGGGAGAGATATAGAGAGCTAGAAACGTCAATGAGAGAGAAACACCAACCAGCTGCCTCCCGCACACCCCCCACCGGGGACGTGCCCGCAACCCAGGCACATGCCCTTGACAGGAACCGAACCCAGGACCCTTCAGTCCGCAGACCAACGCTCTACCACTGAGCCAAACCAGTTTCGGCTAGAGCTGCCTTTAAAAAGGCAATATAAATATTGGGCCTTTACCCTTACCGTTGTAATTTTTAGACATGTCCCATATCCTAACAAACACCCTGTGGTTACCTATACTTTTTAGTTGTAGGTAAAAGAACTGCTCTTCTCCCATGCTGAACATCCTTTTTATAAACCTGACTACTTCTCCTTCCATTAGATTTTCCTCTTCCGGAAAGGTTTCTCACCTGATTAAAGTACTCGTTATCAAAAGATATTTTAGCAGTTCCTGACTGTCGAATTCCAGAGCCATAATCAGGAGCTTCTTCATCCGCTAGGTAGAGAAAAATAAAAAGAAAGAAAGAGAAAAGCAAAGACTACATATGAGGCAGAGGGGGACGACTCTTACTGGATTATAAAATAAATAATGAAGTAGTGGAGCCTTAGGTTCTGAGAACTTTGATATAAGAGGAGATGCCAAAGGACATGTCCTTTTGCTTAAGAAGGAGAAAATGAGACCTAAGCAGTAAAGTCACAAGGGCTGCTTCCAACTCTACTCAGGTAACCTTACCGATCCCCTTAGCTCAAATGAGCAAAAAATCAGCTTTATTCTTGGTATTGTTTACATGCCATATCTAAAATACTGATCTCTTCACTTGGCAAGGTTATATTCAATAATACTCAATACATATTTCAAAATACTACACTGTACTTGTCAAGACTTCAACAATAGTGAATATGTCACAGATTTCCACGGGTAAAGGTGAAAGGTCACAGCATAGCATTTAGAAATTAAAACAGAAAAATTACAAGAAATGGCCACATTCTTCCTCAGAAGGAAGGCTGGATCATGGAGAAGCATCAGATTTTCAATCCATGTCTCTCTATATATAAAAGCTTAAGCGATCAGTTGACTGGCCAACCACAAGGGGGCAGATGCTCAACATAGAAGTTGTTGAGTTGTGGTAACTTGGCAGCTGCGGTTCTTGAGTGATGCACCCAGAACCAGAGAGGAGGGAGCCCGATTTTGGGATGCGTTACCCAAGAGCTATCCTCTTGCTTTGGCACCCCTTTGGGGGATGTTGGAGGTGGTTTTGGCCCAATCCCTGCAGGCCAGGCCAAGGGACCCCACCAGTGCACGAATCCATGCACCGGGCCTCTAGTTACAAATAATAGCCGAAGGACAGAAAGGCCTAGAAGTACTCTTAGAGAAAATTAGGCAAAAAAAAAGTACTGAAAGTCCTTAGTTACTTCTGGGGCGGTTAATATACATTATTTAAATGCAAATGGCTTTTATAAAGTTAATCCAAGAGTTGTCTTTCATGTTAAAGAAAATCCCTTTATCCCATTATTCCAAAATAGCAGTAGCTCAGACTAAATAGAATCTATTTTTGATACTTAGTAACAACAGTTAGAAAGGAAGCAATAAAGGCTTTCTCCAAGACAAACAAAACCGCACTGCAGTCTGTATGTGCAGCTGCAGCGTGACCCTGCAGAACGGGCCTGCTCCATTTCCAAGCACAGAGTCCACAGCTCTGTTTCAGAAGAGGGTCACCTACCTGCAATGGCCTGGACCGCCACCCGCAGAAATCCCCGCACTTCACCCTTCTCGCTAACAATGGCCACCCTGTGGATCAGGGGCACGGGATACAGCAGATTGCTCAGGTATACAAATGCCCTAGAGAATGAAACCGGAGACACATCTGAGCATCCCACCGAGAGACAAGCTGGCTGTCAGATTTATTGAAAATACCTTTGTGAAACTGAGCTGGCTTTTAGGCTCTGTCTGAAGGGTACCTTTCTCTGCTCTGCATTCTCAGGCTACCTCTAATTCTTTCTTAGCACAGATAATACCTAAACCAATGCAAATGCTTGGTAACAGCTGACAGAGACCAATTTACACCAAATTAGTCAGGCCCTATAAAAATCACTACTGTAGGTAGAAGAGTAACAATTGGAAGCAGACTTTTAAGATACTAGTCTATCAATAGTGCTAAGGGTGGGGACAAGGGAGCCCAGTAAAGAGATAAGCCTTTTAATGTAAGGAATTATAAAGAGGTTTGTTTTGTTTTTCCTGATATAACAGAAACCAGGAGACGAAAAAGATAGAAGAATGTGACTGAAATACAGTTAATAGGTCTAAAATAGATTTCAAGTCACAGTGTTATGGGTCTTTATCTTTACTCTAAGAAATGACTGTTATCTTTAGGCAGGGTTACAACACATATGGGTGGAAAGGCTATGTAGCCAAAAGTTTTTGAGTAGCCAGCTTATAGGAAACTCTGAATGGGAATCAAGATAAATGGCCAGGTGGAAGGCAGCTAAAGGCTGCTTTTTTACTCCCAGGTCCAAAACCTAATTCAGAAATGCATATACAAAAGGTAAGTTACAGATCTAACATTTTCTATTTCAAAGAAACTGGCAAAGTCCGATTTGTATTCTTTTTCCTTTTTTCATCATTTTGTATCTACTGATTTTATTTTCATGTACTAAAAACTGGTGACCACAAAACTTGAGAGTGTTTATTTCCATTAGTGAATGGAAAATAGCATCTAGTTCCTACTGTTACTCCTGCCTTCCCACTTGGTACATGCTGATCTTTGAACATAAGACAAGACAAAGAGTAAACATTTGCATCAAGAAATGAAACAACTAAACGTGACACATATGTCTGCTTGCTTTTATTTCTGCTCTGAAAAATCTACTTTAAAACAAAGAGAAAAGGAAGATGAGTGTATTTGTGGGATTTCAACTCAAAGTAATGAAAACAATTCTGAAAATAGAAAAAATACAACACAGAAAAACAAATGTTAAAACTTTAAGAGCATAAATGAAATATGAATGAAAAGTATAACAAAATAACAGCAAGTGAACATTAAACCAGATCTAATGATGTCTACTTCCCTTTCAGTCTGCTCCAAAGGTGGGGGAGGGCAAAGCTAAGAAACAGAGGGTTAAAGCTTTGTTGCACAAAAAATTAAAAACTGAAGTCTTCTTAAAAAATTACAAACAAGACTCTCAAACATCAACTATGTGACAGAAATTAAAGACTAAGAATTTGGAATAAGGAACCATATAGACAGCTTCACTTCCAAGTCAGTGTACATACAGGATGATACTCATCATCTCTTAATGGCATTCCTGCCAGACGTGCCCACTCTCAAAGCCTTGGCCATAAAGAGCCATCGCATGTTCATCTCCTGCCTGAAGTCCTCTCTGAACTCCACTACCAACCTCATGCCTTTAATTCCACATCTGAGGTCTGATCTCAAATACCAGTCTCTCATGATAGGTCCCGCCAATGTTATATGATCTCAGTAACACATGATTCCACCATTGCTTAGGATTTACTTTTTTTTATGTATGTGATTATTTAACTTGTCTGTCTCATCCACCAGACTGTAGGAACCACGTCTGGTCTTGCTGGTCACTGGTGGGTGATCAAACATCTATCTAAATATATAATTAAATGGGAAGAGAAATTGTCCTGTTTTTAAGTACAGGTAGAAGATTTTCCAGAAAAATGGCTTCCACCAGAGAGAGAGAAGCAAAGCCATCCAACTTTATACCATGTTGATTTTTCCAAGCCTTACTCACAATGAACAATGACTACATAGAACATGTTTAGATTCTTAACTCAAGTTGTATGGTCATCTTTTTATACTTAAAAATAGCTACTCAAAAACAGTAACTCCTGTTTTTAATTTTAAAAATGCTTACCACTTGAAGGCACAGCATATCATGTTCACACACACGCATTATATAAAGTACGGTTTGAGCACACATTAAACATAGGACTCTCCTTTCTGCCTATGGCAATGGCTATCCCAAATGTGGAAGAATGGAAGCATTGTTATAGATGTCTCCTTTAGAGAAATCTGTAATTCTATGTGAGTGGCAGTCAGTATCAATGCTGTATAAAAACTCAATGAATATTTTGAACTGGTATTTTAATAATTACTCCATATTCTTGAGAGCCCTTATACTCTGACCTAGCAGACTGAAGGAGAACAGGAATGAAAGAGGGAAAGATAAAAGATATATTAGCAGAAAGTTCTATGAAGTTATATAAAAAAAGTAAACAAATTTTGTCAACATAAAGATAAGAAAACTCAACATGATTATGGTTCTAGTTACAGAAAGAATGTCAATTCAGGTAATTAGATCACAAAATAACCATCCTTTGCTCACTTTTAACTACATGTCATCCCAAATTATGATGGATGATTCATAATATCCAAGCATGCCATAAGAGAATAGGTAAAGGGACAAGCTCTTTTTATTTTTCATATAAAAATTTACTGGAGGCAGCCAAAGAACAAATGGAATTTCACAAGAAACTAGAAATTTCAAAAAGTGAATTGTATTTGCGATTACACGCCAATAGAGAAACCCAATCCTGAGTCACAGAGCAGGGAGAAGTTCCTCCCCATGCATGCACAATGACCGTTGTAAACTAGGGGATGTTGCACTTTATAAATGGTTTGCAGATGAGAAATGCAGGCAAGAGAGAAAATAAAGAACTATCCTTCACTTTACTGACTGCTGTGATTTCACTTCCTCCTCTAACAGCTTCTTGCAGGCCAAAGTTGGTTTTAAAGAGCCTTAAGGCCTTTACAGAGCCTCAAGTTTTAGGACCTGGGAACCCAAACAAGTGAGAGGTCCATTCTTGAGCCATAGCTCCATAGAGATTCCGTTTGAAAATCAAAGTAGACTTCACTGCTTTCTATCTTCACTTAAATCTGATATGATTAAAATGAATAAAACTATAGAAAAATACATAAATCTTAAGCCAGTAAATTTCACATTAAATGGGCTTGTGACTTGAGTTTTCTAAACAATTGGCTCACAATACAAATGCTTTTGGGTAGCACCCTTAACCAGGATTTTGCCAGTGTGGATGGCAGAATCTGAAAGAGCCCTAACTCTCGGGCTCTTTGAGAATCCAACAGGCCTCAGTCTAAGTAGCCTGTCCGAAGCTAGGACCCAAGCTCCTCCTGACAATCCAGTCAGTGTTCTTCCCATTCCTCACTGCGCAGCGGTGCAGAACTTAAGTGAGCGGAGTTAGAAGCTGAGCAACTGGCACCAGGACCGAGCTGCTTGTGGACAGAAACTTGGTTCTGTCCGAACTTCTGACCCTCTTAGTGGAGGAGGAAAATGTGTTGAAGGACACATGTAGCCATAAAGTACAGAAAGCATCCTGGTCCCATTATTGGTACACAGAATGGCCTTTCTCAGTCGTAAAACAGCTGAAACTGGTTTGGCTCAATGGATAGAGCATTGGCTTGGGGACTGAAGGGTCCAGGGTTCGATTCCGGTCACGGGCATGTACCTTGGTTGCGGGCATATCCCCAGTAGGGGGTGTGCAAGAGGCAGCTGATCGATGACTCTCTCTCATCGATGTTTCTCTCTATCTCTCTCCCTTCCTCTCTGTACAAAATCAATAAAATATATTTAAAAAAATAAAAGGGCTTCTCTGAAATTCTTAGCATCTATTCCTGGCAATTCGCCAGTAGAAAACAAGATTCATGACTACATAATCCCTTTATTCCTGGGTAAACTGAGTAAATGTCTCCTCAGTACTGTTAACCCCTGAGACTACCAACAGTCATAATTCAGACTTTCATTTCCATCAGAAAGCTTTCATTTTCCCTCTTTCCATAATAGGGATTATCTCCTATGCTATTTATTTAGCTCTCACCAACCAACCAATGCCACACTATGAACTAAATGATAGAACCTTATGTTTCTATTGGGTCAGGAGACTCATTTGTAGGTAACTGGTGCTTATCCATTTAACACTGACATAATTCCCTTATTCTGAAAGGGTTTAACAATACGTGGTTCTAATCAATCATTAAAGTTAAACTTATACCTTAAAACCTGGACATGCTTTTTGGCTAATCCAGTGTGTGCTGCTCTGTTGAGTTTGTGATTAAAATTACTTCAGCATGAAGACGGGATAGAGACAAAGACACCAGTATTAGGAGCAAGAGCAAGGGCTCTGCATCGCGGACAGATTGAGCCAGAGACAATGCCTCAGTTTGGTGAACTAAACTTAACACAAAGCAGTCTCATGTACTGGTGAACAAGTATCCATTGTTGATGGTGCCAACAGATAATTTTATGAGATTCGTCATCACAAAGCCTATAGGTGAAAGTTTGGCAGAAGCCAAAGATCTATAGATAGGCTCAGTGAAACTGGCCAAAGAAAGGCATCTGTTTTAGATGAAAGGAAATGTCGTGTTCTTGATTCCTTTTTGGACTCACAGACAAAGCAAAAAGTAGAACCTAGTACTACTCCTGTTTCATTTTTGTCCTCTTGATTCCTGCTGATGCCACAAGTCAGTTAGCCTAATGTTGGATTTCTCTGCTCTCTTTCTCAAGTTGTCACCTATGCTTCCTTACTTGCATTCCTACAAAAAAGGAAACATTACTAGATCACAGTATCATTCTTCAACCCTGCAACCTGGCTTTAATCACTTCCTCCTCTGGGATTTCCTCCTTCACAATATTACTGGGCAAGGGAAAATGAGGGGTCCTCCAGGGAGATCAGAGATGGGGACTCTTTCTCCTCCCAAGGGCCATTTGGATATTTATACCATCATTTGTGGGCCATTCAAAATTACCAAATTAGCCTGCTATCTTCGGTCAAACATTTATTAACCCACCCCTAATGCCTTGGCAAGGCCAGATCAAATGATTTCTTGGGCCTTATGTGGCCTGCTGCACCAAGTAGACCCAGTACCTTACAAACACTAGCCAGATCAGTATGTCATGAATTGAACTGGCTAAAGCAAGGTCATCCAAAATTGCACAAGGAGCCTCTTTAGAGCAAGAGCTGGTCCCTTTTTGCCTTTCTCACAGTAACCTCACCAACCTTCCCACTAAAATGAACCATGGGGATCGGTCGTAAAACGGGTCATGCCCGTCACTGAAGAGATCTGATCCCTCCTCCGTCCCTGCGTCAGAGCCGGTGTCATCCACGAACGCCTCATCATCAAAATCCTCCATCTCATCTTGCTGCTCGTCAGCCAGCTCAGTGATGTCGGAATCAGCCGTGGAAAAAGTGGGGGAGGGTGTGCGGTCGGCAAGGCGCTCATTCACACAGCCATGGAAAATGGGGGAGCTAGACACCAGGTAAGACGCGGATTGACACAGCCAAGGAGAGAGGAATAGTTGGTTAAATAGGAAGCTACAGGTGCCAACGGCACAGAACCCGCTGAGGAATCAACACAATAAAAGCAAGTGGAAAAGCAAAAGAATAAAATAGGCATAAGTCATCTGGCTCAGGTGAAAGGGAACAAGGACTGATCCTTAGAATAAGAAAGCAAAGGAAACACATGAGTAGAATATCCCAGGTCAATACTGTGCTCTGGAACGTTTTTATTCTCCGGTTACACAAAAGTTCAGCAAACAGGCCTCAAAAGAGCCACTCAATATTAGGCAGAATAATAAGGCCTAAATTTTTATTCCAATTCCGATGTCATCTGGGAGCAGAAAACAAAATGGATGAACTGTATATAGCAAAGCAAGGATGTGCCTTGCATGGGTAAACATTTGGCCAATTGGTCTCTTCAAAAACAGTCCACTATCAGAGTGGAGTAGAAAAGACCTCATCTTTTTCAAAATCCGATGACTGCAGCTCTTCCTTTTCATCAAGGTCCTTTAAAACTATCAGAAAGGTTTTGCAATCGAAAACAATTTAAATTCTGAAATCATTAAGTTCAAAACTTATATTTCTCTGCTTTTTAAATTCTAAACCTTGAAGAACTTGACTCAATATGGACTCACAGGGCACTATTTGTTTCCCTTAAACGTTGAAAGTATGTATATGATAAAGAGGTACAAGGGGACTACTAAGATGTGCAACCAATTCACCGTTGGCAAATACTACAGTGAGATGAATTGCTTTTTTTTTAAAAAGTGAGGACATTTCAGCTCATGGAGAGGGTGCAGTATGTTAATTTATCAGTCACATTACAATATTAAACTGTGGGATACAGATACAGGTTGTCTTTTTCTTTTAAATCAGTCTTGTTCAACTGTAAGTTATTTTGTGAATGAGCAGAGAGTCTGGGAAGACTGTCAATTACTTGGTTTGAAAGTCTGAGACTTACACAAACATACATGTTGAGAAAAAAATCTGAAGGGAAATATACCAAAGATACATACACAGAGTGGCTGTGTATGAGTGTATCAATTCTAAATGGGGCTGTTTTATACTCTTTTGCTTTTAACTTTCTCTAAAACATGCTGAAGTTTTATACAAGTAAAATAAAATAATCCATCACTTAAAAGGAAGACATCAAGTAAAACCACCGCTCACCTGCCGACAAGTCTGAACCAATGGAACCGATCATAAAACGGGTCGCTGCCCGTCATGGCGGTTTCGCTCTCGTCTTGGGCGCTGGAGGCCATCTCACCTGCCCTGTCGTACATCTCTCGCATCAAGTCCAGCCTCTGCCTACGCAGCAAACATAAAGAGCACCGGGTTAATACCACAGATGGCATCAAATAGTTTCACTTTGGAAGTAGGTTCCATGCAAAAAATTTAAAAAACCCTCCCACTATTTAATGATATTAAACAAAATGAAAGGCCAGAAGCACAGAAACCAAAACAGTAACCAAAGTGTCAGAGACTAGAGATAAGCCATCAAAAATCAAGAATGGCCACCTATGTTCATAGCAGCACAATCTACAATAGCCAGAATTTGGAAACAGCCTAGGTGCCCGTCAGCAGATGATTGGATCAAAAAACTATGGTACATCTACACAATGGAATACTATGCTGCCATAAAGAAGAAGGAATTCTCATCATTTGCAGCAACCTGGATGGAATTGGAGAACATCATGCTGAGTGAAATAAGCCAATCAATGAAAGAGAAACACCACATGACCTCACTCATTTGTGGATAATAAAGAGCATTATAAACTGATGAACCAAAAGATAGATATAGAGACAGTAAAGCAACAAGCAGATTGTCAAATTACAGCGGGGAGGGGAGGAGGATCTGGGGGAGATAATAGATCAACTGAAGGACTTGCATACATGCATATAAGTACAACCAATGGACATAAAACTATGGGGAGGGAGGGGATATGGGGGAGGGAGGGAAGGGGGCAAAAAAAAATCATTAAAATATGTAAAAAAAATAAATAAATAAATTAAAAAAAAAAAAAAAAAAAAAAAAAAAAAAAAAAGAATGGCCACCTGACCTCCACCGAGTCCTAGGAGAAATGTTTTTGTTTTTTTTAATATATTTTATTGATTTTTTACAGAGAGGAAGAGAGAGGGATAGAGAGTTAGAAACATTGATGATGAAAGAGAATCATCGATCAGCTGCCTCCTGCACACCCCCTCCTGGGGATGTGCCCGCAACCAAGGTACATGCCCTTGACCAGAATTGAACCCGGGACCTTTCAGTCCGCAGGCTGACGCTCTATCCACTGAGCTAAACCGGTTTCGGCAGAGAAATGTTTTTCAATGCTGTATGACATCTCAAATACTCTGAAATGGTGAAAAATACCTCATCATACTCAATGCTGAGAAAGCTATAACTTTCCTGTTTATTACTGGTCAACCTGAGCTCCAGGGCAGAGAAGATGAATACTTACTAGATCCAAGACATAAATAGGTACCATAAAATATAAGAGTATACATCTAAATCCCATCTACAAATGACAAAGGTGTTTGCTGAGTGGAAGAAAATGAATGAAGAGTAACATCACTGGCCAG
This sequence comes from Pipistrellus kuhlii, assembly GCF_014108245.1. Lineage (NCBI taxonomy): Eukaryota > Metazoa > Chordata > Mammalia > Chiroptera > Vespertilionidae > Pipistrellus > Pipistrellus kuhlii. Next base: position 4,299,162 of record NW_023425534.1, on the reverse strand, counting down.
TGACAGCATTTAGAGGTACAAAAAAGGAAGCAATAGCAGCATCTCAGAGAAGAGAGTCTGAAGGAGCCCACTTGAGCCCATTACTATTTCCTAAATAAAACAACTAGCTTTATGAATAACGTTTTCATACTTGAGTTTCTCCAACGACCAATAATGTGTTGCGCCATTCTTCAAATCCTGGACTTCTACTGCCACCACTGTCCGAGGGAAAGGCCGATCTTCATGAGTTTTTTCCGTGTCAGTGGGAAGTAATTCCGGAGGTAAAGGGGAGTACAATGTGTCAGTCAGCAGCACAAATTGGAACTGCACCTACATGGAAACAAGCAGCAGCCTTTGTTTTTAGCATGCAAGAGTCAGAGATGAGGTGATATAATCATGCCCAATGGAAAAGAAGTCAAACACATATCGCCGGCCAGCATGGCTCAGTGTTAAGCATTGACCCATGAACCGGTAGGCCACAGTTAAATTCCTGCTCAGGGCACATGCCCAGGTTTCAGGCTTGATTCCTAGGAGGGGGTGTGCAGGAGGCAGATGATAGATGTTTCTATCTCTCTCTCCTTTCCTCTCTCAATTAAAAATATATAAATAAAAAACAATATATATTATGTACTGAACAGTACATAGCTTGTGATCAACTGATAACACACACACGCACACATACACACACACACAAAAACAAAAAAAAACAAAAAAAAACACACCACAAACACAAAAACTGGCCAGTTATAAACTCACCCTAGACAATAATCCTAATGTCAAATTAAGCTATTTTAAGATTTTCTTTTCTCTCCTGGCAGTGTTTTTGCACAAATTAAATTCGCAATATGTAATTTGGTTGACTGAATAAAGACTTTTGTAGAACTTATCCAAAAGACCCAAGAATGCATCTCTATCTAGTCTCTCACTAATGGGTCAAGAGGAACATGTAACACTTTTCAATTTTAAATTCAGAGGATTACAACTATAACTCTTAAAAGTGTTTACTACATGGTTAGTGCTTTGCATGCACCATGTCTTTATCTTCATTCCCATCTTATTTTCACCAATAAATATTCAATTAAATGCTACCGTACAGCAGTAAGAAAAGAAAGACATAGCCCCTGCCTTCCTTTAGTCTACTTGAAGGAAGGAGTAATTAGTAAACAATTACACAATGAGATGGATGGCTGAGGTTATGAATGAAGACTCCTTATTCCCTTCCTTCAAACTAGAATATAGCCGCAGGAGACGACATGAATTTGCCCAGAGCCAGGCAGTCTGTGTTCTTACCTACTCCACAATATTGCCCCCTCTTGCCTGCCGGCAATCTTAGCAGTCAGGACACTGCTGAAGAGTAGGTCATACACTTTCCCATCCTCACATCCCCTGGGGGGCAGGCATTGTTGCCAAGGGAACATGTAGTTGAGGGAATGAACGTCAGGGCTGTTAGTATCCACACAACCAGGAGAGCTGGGACTGGAACCTAGCTGTCTGGGTGCAGAGCACATGCGCTTGTCCAATCCACAAAACTGCCTCTGAGGCCCTAGAATAAGAGGGGGCTCATGGGACTTAGGTGCAGACTTAATGGTAAAAACTAAAAGAAAATTGAAAATTTCAGAAACCCAGGAGAAGCATATTTCTACTAACATGCTTCTCTAGCTCTTGGCAGGAATACAGTCTCATTATTTATAAAATACCGTAAGCTAGAGAATGTGCTGTTTTTAAAATTTCATGTAATAATATAATTAGTACCTATTCTGTTCCGGGCACGTACATTAAATAAAGTCACATATAAATCTGTTTCAAAGCCAAAAGCAACTGAGTTCACCCAGAGAAAGGCTATTTCAAGATGAGCACCATGAACCCACAGGCTCAGTGTCGGCTGCCTCACTCCCTCCGTACCTTCTTCTTCAGTTCCACGCCGATGGCATTGGCCTCCTTCAGGTACACAGCATTGCCCCAGAGTAAGTCCCTTAAAGAAGTAAACTGGTGAGACTTCCACTTTCGGAAGGCCCACTGGGCCAGCTCAAATTCATGTTGTGTCCAAGGAACTGAAAGAGCAAAGGCAGGGTATTTATGGTGACCTCATAACCAGGTAGAAACTATATCCTCTCTACTCGTCACTTCTATCAAGGACAGTATTTTCCAGCTTTCCTCCAGCCAGCTGCTTTTGTTTTCTTACTTTTGGTAAAGCTTACTAGATTCTGTTGATATTGACAGCAGCATATACATTTCAGAAAACTTCTAAAAATCCTACTGTTTATTTTAAAACAACATATCAAAGAAATAGTTTTCTTTCTTTTTTAAAAAAGATATATCTCTAATGTGTAGATTATAATATAAAAAAAAAAACACCTTAGTATATTGTACAATGTCATATACATCTATTGTTCTTTCTGGTACAAGGGGAAATGGTCTTGTGTTTTACCTAGGTATTTAAAAACAAAGAATTTAGCACATAAATTAAGAGTTGCTTCAAAGTTCATTTGGAACCTGAAATCACTGAGAGGCTGAGTAGAGAAGTGAAATGTGACAAAAGTTTATACTGCAATATAAGGCTAATAAATTCTGGAAGAATTAAGAGAGGTACATTTAGTGTACATTGATATGTTCCTAAGTCCTCAATGGAAAATCCCTGACATAAATCATAAACCAGGAAATAGAACAGAACATATTAACAAAGATTAAACTCTGTTTATCTGCAATATATATGAACTTCACATGTTCAGTAATATCGGACAGAAGTACACTGCCCCAGAGGTTTATATGAAAACTACTCAGAAATCTTGTGTTCTAAGGATCATAGTCCCACCCCCATTTTATAGACTACAGCTTGGATTCTCAGCATTGAGCATCTTTAAAAAATCATCTTCAATTTGGCACAGTGAAATGTCAACAAATGGTATGGTCAACTATGGTCCAAACCAGCTTTGATCGCAGGTAAAGGACTAATTTGATAATTAGATCCAAAAGATATACACAGGAAAGTGTCAGTCTCTAGATTTCACCTTCTTCTTCCTCTTCTTCCTCTTCAGTTGTTTCTGCAGCCAGGGATCGAGTCTCCACCTGCTTCTGCAAGGCCTGCAATTTACTCTCATAGTCCTGAAGGAAGAGAAAGGAGACAACATGTAGGAGAGAGGAGATAAGTGAGAAGGAAACAGGAAGGAATATTGGGAAAAGTAAAGATAGCAGAGAGAGAGAGAGAGAGAGAGAGAGAGAGAGAGAGAGAGAGAGAGAGAGAGAGAGAGAGGTGAAATGTGACAAAAGTTTATACTGCAATATAAGGCTAATAAATTCTGGAAGAATTAAGAGAGAGAGAGAGAGAGGGAGGGAGGGAGGGAGGGAGGGAGGGAGGGAGGATAGAGGCAGAAAACAATGATAAAAAGACAGACATACATATAAATACTTAGAAGGAAAAACCCACAAAGCACACAACCTAGTTTGTAATGGGTAAATGCTACAAAAAGAAAATTTTAACTGCAATTTCTCTTTCCTCAGACTCAAGAGTTCTTTCTTTTTTAAAAAAATCCTCACTGAGGATATGTTTTTATTGATTTTGAGAGAGTGAGGAAGAAAGAAACATCGATGATAGAGAAAAACATTGATTGGCTGCCTCACACTCGCCCCGACCGGGGAACTGACCACACCTTTCGGTGTACGGGAAGATGCTACACCCAACCGAGCCACCCAGCCAGGGCTCAAGAGCTCTTTATTTGGGGTTGTGGTAGAGAAAGGAGGGGTTTTGAGGGGGAAAATGCAAGTGCCCCTTAAACGTTAAAATACATTTTAAGTAGTACCTTTACATATCAAACAATTCCAGAGAAAAACAATACTGAAAAAGATAAAATTTACCAGTATCAGCAACAATTCCAATTATCTAGCTGTTTAGATGAGAAAAAATTAGACTCTGAACTCCCTTCCCTGTGGGTGAAATATTACTAACTTTGCAGCTGGAGGATGAGTTTAGCCTTCGGGGAACCTAAAGATCACAGTATTGTCTAACGGCTGTGTCTCCCCCACAATTCTGTGAATTTCCCAAGGTCAGGGATCTGTCACTTACCACTGAATCCCCTGCATCTGGCACACAGCTGTCTCCCAGCTCAGATGCACTGTGATTATTTCTAGATTAGGGGTGGGCAAACTATGGCCAGGGCCAAACCCAGCCCACTGCCTGTTTTTGTAAAGTTTTATCGGAACACAATCACACCCATTCTTTTGCATGTTGTCCATGGCTGCTTTTCTGCATAGTTGCAAAAAAAAAAAAAAAAAAAAGTGCCCACAAAATCTAAACTATTTACCATCTATCTGGCCCTTCAAAAGCTTGCAAATTCCTGTTGCAGACTAATGATTCCCAAAGGTGAGTGCTGATCCAGCAGAATCCGCGTCACCTGGGAACTTGGGAACTACAGAAATGCGAATGATCAGGCTCCCCGGCACACCTCCCAAACCAGAAACTGTGGGGTGGGCCCCGCAAGTGTCTGCTTTACTTTCCAACCTTGATCCAAGCAAAAGCCTTCATCGATTTGTGGACTGTTATACACAGGGTTTACCTGACTGCAAGCTGATCTGTTTTCTTCCTGAAAATAATCTACCGGAGACTCCTTTCTCCCTGCCCTTGTTGGGAAAGAGCGGTTTCGCACTTAGTTCACCCTGCAACTTCCTAACTGGAGCAATGGCTCTCAACTTACCTCCTTCTGAAAAGTCTCCAGCCCAGTCTTCGGCTATTTCTAAATGAATCTAACGATGCAATCTCCCTGTAGACAACCATTTGGTAGCTTCCCAACACTTACGATAAAATCCCAACTCATGGATGAGAACGTGTGGGCTGTGAGCGGTGAACCTTTTCAGATAAAATACATCTAAAAGCTTATAGATCCGTAATAGATTACTGGGGAATAAACCTTCCTTTAATATGTAAAAATAAATAAATAGATAAATAAATAAAAGCTTGTAGAATAAGTGGGAAAGGAAATGCATGCTGAAAAGAGAAAATAGAATGCCCCAAAGGAGCTAAGCAGACTTGAAAGAATTCTTTTTTGTTGTTAAGTATTCTTAAAGTAGACTCCGATGTTTGTTTGTTTTTTAATATTTTTTCATTGATTTTTTTTAAGAGAGGAGGAGGAGGAGGGTGAGAGAGAGAGAAACAAACATTGATGTGAGAGCTGTACATCCATCGGCTGCCTTTCGCTCACCCCTACTACGAATAAAGCCTGCAACGTGGGCATATGCCCTGACCGGGAACCGAACCAACCACCTCTTGGTGCAGGGAATGAAGCACTACCAACTGAGCCATACCAGCCAGAGCGACACTGATGTTCCCATGAAAGATGTTCAAGAGATAGCAACTGTGGTCGTCCCCAAACATTTTCAAGAGAAAACCTAGTGTGTGGTGAAAGATAAAAAAGATGACATAAAAAATGAGTCTGATATTAAGAAGAACAGAAAGAATTTTCTAGGCCAGCATGGACAGTACCCCATACAGATGAACCAGAGGCAGAGAAAAACGCTGAAGGCAATCGAGAGAAAGGAAAGAGGAAAGCAAAGCAAAAGCAGTGAAGGCAGTTAAGGATCTGGCCTGGTACACTTTTTAAAATTTGAAAATGCTACCTGGGACAGATCTTTGATTAGAAGGTATACACTGATTTCAGCTTCCAGCAAATGAAAATTTTATTTCCTTTTTTTTAACAGGTTCTTTTTCTTCAATTCAAACCCAATATAGCTCCTCAAACTTGTTTTGTGAACTTGAATAAACTATTTTTTTTCTTTCATGAATAAAAGCTGTATGATATTTGAATTGGAAGCTGTCCGATAGGCAGGGGTTATCAGACATCAAAATTCTATCAAATATTAATGTGGCTGTTTTCGGTATTATTAAAAATAAATGATATTATACTAACTCAGATTTAAAGACACTGAGTGTTACTTTAAAATATAATATCAATGGAATTTATAAGCAGTGCTTGTTTGGAGTTTGATTTTGTGTAATTCATAATAAAAGATATTTTGTTTTTAAAAAAATCCCAACTCTTCAGCATGCCAGGATCCAGCCCTGTCCACCCAACTGCCCGCATCTCTCACCGTAACTCCCGGCACAGCGGGAATTCTCAGCACCTCGTTACCCCCAGTTCCCTGCCCTACTTCCTCACCCTCTCCCTGCCATTCTTCACTTGGATGAATTCCCAGTTGTACTCTGGCACTCAGCTCTTGGCTCAGGACTTACTCCTTCAAAAGCCAGTTCCCATTCTCCCCATTCTCACTCTGTGCACACAACCATATCTGTGCAGATCACACTGCATGGAATCCTGTGTAGCCCTCGCAGTGGTTCATGTTGGCAACTTTCCCCCAGTTTCTCCAACAGCAGAAAAATACAAAGTACCTGAAGGGAAAGAGTATGGGGCCTGAAGCCAATCAATCCAAGTTCCTCATTAAAAACCTCATGATACAATGTACGGTTGTGTTTTTCAATATAAACATGTCACATCTAAATTTTCAATAAGACTGATGGTTCACTCCAGAAAAATCTTCTACTCTGTTCTGTTTCACCGCTAGCAAAGCACCAATTCTCTGGGCGGAGAAAAGCAGTGGTTAAAGGAAAAAAAGAAAAACTACACAGTTACTCAGCAGCTTGTTAGAAATGTAGTTCCTATCCATATGAAATGAAGTATGCGGCTTCATTTATAAAACTTCAAATCAAGATTAATAAAAAAAACCTGAATACACAGTTAAAGGTGAACTTAAAGAAATCTGAAAGTGGTACTTGCTGTCCCCTCGTTCACCTTCTATAGGAAAGTTTAAAATAAAGTGTAGCATAAAGTAGAGGGTAAAGTTCCCATTTCAAATATAATTTTAATAAACATAAAAGCTTAAGCTAATCAAGTTCATGTACAAATTTGAAAAGAAGAAAAAAAGACTTGGTTTGCAACCACCTTCAAAAGCAAAAGCAATAAATAAAAGTCAAGATCAGGCCTATTACCATCACCCTGTCTCACTTTTCCCTCCTCCCACATCAGTGAGAAAGCACACTTTTAAAAGAAGATTTCAACTTTTATTGAATGAGGACTTTATTTTTTTTGAATATTACAAACTCTCCTTTTCTGATAAGGAAGATCTTACACTCAAAGACAATCTTCAACAATTAAAAAAAATTAAAGGAGAAATCCATAGTTCATGAACAGGAAGATTTTACAGTAACGATGGCAGGAAACCAATATATTTCACAACCTAGTGGTTCAAACTAAGTATCGAGAGCAGATTATAAAATCTGAAAGATGACATGAACTGGACAATTATGAAATCGCCTCAGAGGGCAGAACCGGGCTCTGAGAGTACAGAACAAATGCTCGCTTTGCATTGCGCCTCAGAAGGCATTTTCATTAGGTTCACCAGGCCATGGCAGCTTCCCCCCCTCCCAGTCTTTTGTACAAACCATTAAGGCAAGTCTACAAAGGACCAGTAAGGCACAGGGGTACAGCAGCTGACCGGAGGAAACCTATGTAACTTCCTGGAGTCTAGTATCTAGTAGCCTATAATGCAGACACTGGTATGGTAAACTGTGTTTTGTTTTATTTTTTATTTTTATTTTTTCAACATCAACCTGCACCCAAAGCACAAGAAATCATTTTTCAAGTCACTTCAGTGGAATAAGCATTTCTGGTAAAAGAAACAATTCACAGCACTACAAAGAATTAGAAGCAAAATTAAAAGAAAATCCCTCTAGTTTAGACTTATAAGCAGAATGTCTTTGACTCTCCAAGGAACACCATTTGGCTTATGAAATTATACCAACCAATTAAATATCCTCTACATTTCCATTATTGGCAGATCATTATATAATTTCAATAGCAAAATGCTTTTTCCCCTCACTTCACTATGATAATAGCTAAGAATACTTCAATAATACAACGGTTTAATGATGACCATTTCTCCTTGATCTTGTATTTAAGCTTAGAGAGAGAGAGACTGTCAAATTAAAAAACAAATGGCAATACAGGCTATACCAAAAGCTCACAGAAGCATGGCATTAGTTAGTTACTTAGTAAAAAAGAGTCAATGAAATAATTTTAAAACAAAAATTATTTCCTAAGACAAATGTGCTCTCAAATGCATGAATTCAGGGACATATGTGGCAGCCAGTCGAACCTTGGTTCATTTCTTCCTGGTCATCTGAAATTAAAGCCTCCTTTTGAAATCTAAACATCTCAGCAACATGAGGGCACCTGGCCCAGCCGCTGAAGCACAAACGCAAGCCTGGTTCTTTAGAATAACGGTTTGGATGTAGTGCTTATCACAACCCACATCCTCACATGAAAATATTATGTTACCCTTCATTCTACAGTGCCACCGGTCACCAGTAGATACACACTCCCATTGGTTAGTGGGAAAGGGAGGCCCATACTGAGATGAAAAGGCCACCATAAAAATGAACATTATAATTCCATGCAATGGACCTGTCATCATGTTATATCAAGTTAGGGAAATACGAGCCCACGTTAGCTCTAGAGGTGAAAGGCGAGTAATTATCATTATTACTAATATTAGAAAATAAATTTTTTGCAAGAAATGACTAGTTCATGAATCTATGTCTAAGAAGAATGAAGAAGGACAAAACTGGGGTTGAAGTGACTGATCTGAAGTAGCCTACTGAGTTCCTTCACATCACATGATACAGGAGATGGTCATCTCAATTAGTCAATCATGACAAACAGCATTCACCCATGCCTAATCTACCATGAAACCTCAACTGAAGACTAGGACTCTTCTAGCTACAAAAGCAAAAATAGCTCCCCAAAGTTAATTGGAAGCAACTTTCTGTGCATTAAGAAAGCATTTTCTTAGAAAGCAAAGAAAAAATATTATGATATTAAAAATAATATGTTCTAATAAAGCATAGTGCCCACACACAAAGAAAAAAAAACACCTATTAATATATAATCACAATCTTTAAGGCTTCCTTGAATGTTAATTCCTATCTTGGCTACAATTCTCACACCATCTGGAAGACAAGTGTTTGATAGATGGCTTAGTGTGACTTGGGAGTCTTCTCAACATGAAGTCAGGCAATTGCAGACATCGTGGCTCTTCACACTGCCTCTTAAGGAAGTTTCCGTCAAGAGATGTAGAAAACTATTTTTTTCTTCCCGTTAAAATCCATCCTGTTTTAGTGGATTCTCCAGTGAGGCAAACTGAGACCACAACACAGTAAATGAGGTATTGATACAATAAATGTTCAAAAGGACTTCTCTTTGCTTGTTTGAATGTCTGTGAGCAATACTACTGGTAATCAAAGAATGGTTCATTATACATTATCTCCTTTATTCTAAACCCAACCAGTTAACCTATTTCATTATTTCGAACTGTAAATACACAGCTGTATGGAGCCTTCTCCCCGTGTCTCACCTCTCTCCTCTCCCCACCCAATAATCTCCCTATAAACATATGTATACTGCTCAGAGTATACAAGTATTTTGCTGGTATTTCTGTTGGCATGATTTTGGTGAATAGTTCACTGTGTGTGAGAGAGAAATGCTAAGTTAGATTTTAAAATGCAAACCACAAACAGAAATCCAGAAATGGTGCCAATTTAAAGATTTCAGTATTTTGACAAATTTCATACATATACTGATACAGGGGGGAAAAACACACCATATTGAATCAGTTCTATGCAACATGTAGAAGAATAAGATGTCCAAGTTCTGTGAAGATGCAAAGCTATGTACTATAAAATATATCTGGAGACATTTAGTTTTGGCTTATGAAAAGTCCAATTATATTTTTTAAAAGGAACACATATGGATGAGAAATCCAAAGTTGTGTCCACATAGTTGCATGTTATTATTTTTAAACTACTGTTCTAGCACTTATGGGGAAATAATAGACATTTAATTCTACATATCAAATTCCCCCAACTGAAGACTAGGACTCTTCTAGCTACAAAAGCAAAGAAGTTGAATGTTTGCATAAACCAAGAGGCAGGTCTTTCTGGTTATCAGATCAATTTATAGGCATTATAAAAACATAATAAACTTACACCAAAAGACCAGTTTATGTAAGTATATTATCTAGGCACCAAGAAAAGAGCAAAGTCTCAGGAACAAAAGGGAGGTCTCAGTGTTTTGTCCAAAATTCCAGAAACTGCCCATTATGGTATACAAACAAAAGGGAGGTCTTGAAACATTTACAAAAAAAAAAAAAAAAAAAAAGAAGAAACATTTACCAGTGTTTTATGTTTTGACAATATTAAAATCAGTTATTATCTGTAGGAACACAACATTCGAATAATAATGTAAATTGTAGGAACTTGAGGCCAAGGCTAGAACCAACTCAAATTGGGCTACCATCGCCTGTTTCCTCCACCAGGATTTCAAGTTTGTCCAGTAATTTATACTGCGGTTTCTCGACCAGCTTTGAGATTGGGTGCAGAGAACTGTCGCCTCATCCGTGGAGGTGTTACAAACTGGCTACAGTGGTTGGGTTTATCAGTCTGCCTCTGATAAGAATTGGCTGCACTGCCCTCTAACTGACCTCCAGTGTTATAGTTACAGTAAGAATGACGGTGTTGATGCATATGGCGCTTCGCCTGGAAAGTCTGCACATCAGCAGTGGGGTGACCAGTGGGATGACCAGTGTGGGAGCTTAATGATTCCGAGGAGGCAGAGGCCTGGCAGCGCGTGCTTTTCGGTTGGCCGTTATTGAGAGAATTGCTTCTCCAGCGTAACTGAGGTGGCTGTGGTTGACTATTAATATGCTGCTTGCTAACTTGGATGTGATCTTGACTTCGCATGCCCTGAGAGCCCCATGGTAGCTGGGGATCCTTAGAAGCTGCTCTAACATCCTTTTCTTGGCTCTCGTCCTTGCTTCCTTTCCTTCCATCTTCATCTTTCGGAATTCTAAGCTCTATAACCTCATCCTCTGTTATGATGATATGTGTCCCAGGACTCCAAGAGTTTCTGTGTTTAGGGTTGCTCTTAAAGGGGAACCGGGGCTTCCGATTCTCAGGAGGGATGAACCTATGAGGTACGTTCTGCCGTCGAAGCTGCTTTGTTATCTCCTGCTGTTGCAGGTTCTTAAACCGGATTTGCTCTTGTCTCATCCAACGCAGACGTCCGCGTCTGAAAGCTGGGTCCCCGCTCATCAGCTGGGAAACACGTTCTTCTTTACCAAGTTCTCCATTGTCTCCTTTACTCACATCATTTTCAGAGTGGCTACTGACAGCAGCACCAGCAGGTTCTTTTGCTTTGTAGTTTCCTTGGGTTTTCTGTTCCTGAGATCCAATCAGTGGCAAGACCTTTTCCATTTTGAGCATTTTATTTCTTAAGATTTTTATCTCCTCATCTTTCATGTTATTTTGCTTTTTGACTTCTTGCAAAATGTCTTCCAGCTTGTCTATATGAACCTTGAGATCATCTACATCAGTTCCGCCTTTACCACTGGCCATCATTTCTTCGATCTTCTCATCCCCTACACCAACAGTGTCCCAGACGTCCCTGGCCACTGCCCTCCAGGAGTCCCTCTCATTGGGATCTTTCTTCCCGTACATGGCACAAAGCTCTTTCATCTTAACAATGGCCAAGGCCTCAATCTCCTGCCGACTGTGCCTAAAGTCGTTGAGGGCAACCTCATAGCAAATCTCTTTGACAGCCTGAATCTTAAGATCTGAGATGGTGACCCACTTGGAATCTTTACTCAGGCGCCTTCTCTGGGGTATCTGATACATTTTAATAGGTTCTCGTTTCTTCCCACTGCTAGGGAGGCCACATTTTTTAACAATGGTTTGCAACTTGCTGGGAGGTAGCTTTTCTCTCAGAGAAGTAATCAGTTTCCAGCTCTCTTCACAGGACCTCTTGTCAGAATCATCCCCGCTATCAGAATCCGCGTCCTTTGGAAAACAAAATCAAACAATGGCCCCAAAATAACCAAAATTAAAATGTAAAAAATGAAAATCAAATCGAAGAAAAAGCAAGCAAAAAAGCCTTAACCAAATATAAAAACAAAACAAACCCCTATAAAACAAAAATCTTAAATGATGTGCAAGTCTATTAAGACATATGCATATATAGATTGTTATTAATATAAAGATTAGTTGGTTTGTTTAGTAACACTAATCCAAATTTCACTTTCTGGCATACGTATGAAATATAGCAAGCAAATTTCTTAGGGAGACGGACACCGCGAGTGAGACTCTCACTCTGAGGTCATATGGAGTTATTAAGAAAAGGGTATAAAATAATACCTCCACCATCTCAAGAATATGAAGTAAAACCTACACCCCATTCATGCTAACACCCATGCAGCCACTTCCCCACATTTGCCTTGGTTATTGCTGTTGCTTCTTCCAGAAACTCTTTCCCCATGAGTGAGCACAGAGGCCATACAAGGTGTGACGAGCAGGCAGATTAACAAAGGTTAGTAAAGGCTGTAGGATGCCACGTTCTGTTTAGCTTTACTAAAGAGAGCAGCCCTAGAAAAAAGTTAGAAGATGAGAAAGTAGAAAAAGAAGCAAACAGGGATGATGTTAAAAATGCTAAGGATCTATTAGCAGACCATGTGAGTTCTCATCAACCAAATGGTTTTTCTAGAGGACAAGAGGGTTTTGAAACTAGTCTTTCCGTGAGCATATGTTGGATTTGCTATTTTCTTGTGTCATGTCTAATTGATCCTTTCACTTATACAATTAGAGGTGTTATCCAGAAAGCAAGAAAGCATAAGAGAGTCTTTAGAGTGGATCTGTTATTTTGTTTTCCACACTTGAATCAATAAATACCTCACCTCCAAAATTTTAAGAAACAAACTTCTAGAACATAAATCAAATCAGGCAAATAAACTTTTATTAACATCTTAAGATTCTCCAAGTAATATTTTAATAAATACAACTTAGAGATGTTTTCTGTAAAAACCCATGGGATTTCTAGCTATTTGAGAAATATCACTTTAAGTGATAATTCTTCATTATCAACATATAAAACAGGAAGCTTTTACTGTTTTTGTGAAATGGATCCACTTTAAAATGTTTTCTCTAACTTTCTTTCTGGCTATCTTTGCACCACTGACTCTTTTTCAAAACATTTTACTTAGACCTAAAACTGCAGCCTGATTTGGGATAATAACCGTCTAGACAATAACCAATTATTCTTAACTAACACAAGCAAATCTTGATAACATGGATCTAAATGAAAGCTATGTTGGATTTACAATTCCCTATGATGAACAGGATTAAAAAAGAATTTCTATTCAGGAAAAGACTACTGAGAAAAGACACTACTCACTGAATAATTCAAGCTGGCCGAGTAAATGAAAATATGCTTACTTATTAGTCTCTTTTATCTGGCTATAACTACCAAAATTATCTCTAGTAAAGGTTTTCAAAAATCAGAATTGATAAATAGTACATATCTTGCTTTCTATACCAAAATTTCCACGTATAGTTACTTTTTAGGGACAAAAAGTAACCTTTAACATGACAATAATTTGGCCCCTGAATTTGGAGTTGTTTTGACTGATTTATATTGGTCCATAAATGGGTACTAAACCAACATCTAAGCCCCACCTACTTAAAAATTTGGCAACAAAAAGCAGATAAAGTTAAACTGATAGATTCTAGACTACTTATTTTTCATTTTTAGTTTAAAAAACCAGAATGGTTAATCTTAAGTGATAAAAGATATTAGTATTAGAGAAAAAGTATGTCTGCCTCATAAAAAGGATTTCTTGCAAGTATATAGAAATGGAGTTTTACAAAACAAACTCTCTTTGATTCTTCCCACATAGTTGACAACTATCATTTTTTTCCTGACTCCATTTCTTTCTAAAATTGCTTAAGAACTAAGGGAATACTACCTAATTTAGGAAATAAATCATTGCTTTAGTAACCTGACTAAGAGATAAAACTCCAAAATAAAACATAAATAACTTAGAAAGCCTATATATTCAAAAGAACTCATATTAAATCAAATGGTTATAATTTAATTTTTAAAAAATATGGTCATATTGACTGTATACTATGTTCACCATATAGCTCAAATATACCCCTCACATACTGACCATCATATTAGAAAGTCTGTATGCAAAATTTATATGCCAAGATGTAAATTCTATCTCATGTCAGGAAAAGAAAAAAGATATTTAGATTCATTTATTAGAGAGTTGGAAAAACTACGCAGGTTTGGCCAGTTCACATGTCACTAAAGATCCTTCTGTTTTCCTTAAATACCAAATGTAAAGTAGGCCTCCTGAAAAGACTGCAAGAAGCTTTACAAATAGAAGAGAGAAAAGCAAGCATGAAAAGGACTAGGTGTACAACAGGGCACTAACTACAAGAGAATATAACAGTGTGACGCACCGTATGGGGAACTATGGTAACAGAAAACTCCGCTTTTTAATGCTGCTGTTATGCAAAAATGATAACATATAACAAATATTAAAGATATTTACTGAAAAATAATTCTTTTGTATCCTCTCGATGTTTATTTATAGGGCGCATTCAAAATATATCTGTTAGTTGACAAATATAGGAATTGTAAAAATAAATTTCCCATTCAAAACTATTACTACCAAAAAAACAAAAAAAAAACCTATTACTACCACATATATAATACCTTAATAAAAATAAAAACTAAAAAAACAAAAAAAAACCTATTACTACCAGATACTCTTCAGGCTAAAGCATTAGAAATCAGTTCCTCCTGAAGGCAAGACATGGAAATGGAATACAGAGTTGGACTTGTGGGAGGAAAGCAGCTCCTTGCTCTGAGGACCTGCTCTTGAAATCCTTGCTTTGAGATACACAGATCAAATGACAACCAGACCTGACTACCTGCAGAGTAAGTGTGCCCCTGGAAACTAAGCATGTCTTAGAGACATTTACTTCATCTTTGTGAATACACCCCTCCCCCCGAGCACAGAATGATCAGCAGCTCTTGGTTACAGAGAACACCAGCCATCGTTCTTTCCCCCTAGTTCCTCATCAGTTGGTCCCAGGACAAGGAGAATGGGCATCCCCGGGGAGCAGGTTACAAGTGCAGAATCTCAGGCCGCACCCAGACCTGCTGAATCAGCATCTGCTTTTTAACAAGACTCCTAGGTAGCTGATAAGTACTGCTTTACTGAACACAACAGTGAAGTAAGTCAGAAGACCCAAGTTTAAGCCTCAAACCCATTACTTAATAGGTTTTAAAGAGTGGGCAAGACAGTATTATTTAGCCTTGGTTTCCTCAACTGGAGGTGATATTACTTATGTATATACAAATCTACTAAAGAGAGTTGTTTCAGAAATAAAAAAAAGTGATGGACGTTAAAGCTCTCTGTAAATTATAAAGCACTATACAATTAATTATAAGGCACTATCTATAATACTAAACACAGCTTAATTATACCTGTCCTCGTTTGATTTCTGACAGACCATCAGAGGCATGTTATTAGATTACACTACATTATAAGGATAAAAGGCTCCTTTATGTGTTGTAAACCTTTCAAGTCCTTAATCACATTGTACCTAATCTTTCCATTTTTACTAAAAACTAAATGCTATCTAGGCCTCCTAAATAGACTCTCTATATGCAACACTGCTATTATCTTGCCTCAGACACTTGATTTATTCTTGCAATCCATTATGAGGGGGGCTTTATTATAACTTCCAAGCTAACAAATGAACTGGTTAACTACTGCCAAGCCTCCAAACTGAGTTGCCCTGGAAAAGGCTGCTTTTGCTTAAGCCCTTGGCTTTTCTGGCCCTTTTAGCAGTAGCCTCTCTTCTCCAAAGCAGAGCATGGCTAAAAGGCTGTAGTTTATATGCAACGTTTTAACATGCTGTAATTTATGCTAACCTTATATATTAACAGGCATTCAAGAATCTTAAAAACGGAAAAATTCCTAACTTGCACCCATAGTATCCAAAGGTTTCTATGCCTTTTCTTCACATATTAAGTGAATGCCAAGAAGTTTCTTATAACAAGGGTTTTATTCACCAAAACTGGATGGCTTTAAAAATGAAAATCTAATCCTGGCCAATGTGGCTCAGATGGTTGGTGCACATTGTTCTGTGCACCAAAAGGTTGCTGGTTCGGTTCTCGGTCAGGGCACATGACAGGTGGTGGGCTCGATCCCCAGCAGGGGGCATGCAGGAGGCTCTCGATGTTTTGCTGCCACGTCAATGTTTCTCTCTCCCTTTCCCTTCCTTTCTCTCTAAAAAGCAATACAAAGATATTTTTTAAAATTTCTAATGAAAATCTAACTAATGAATTAACTTATTTATTCATAAGATTCAGTTTCTATCAAACTTGGAAAACCAATTAACAGCATAAAAGGCTAAAGCCATTAGCATTATAAATTGCAACCTTACATCAACTTTCCAGCTGCTCACCCAGAGAAACCAGGCTTTCCTCCCCTATCTGTGTTGGCTGTATAGCCCCTGCTCCACTGTCATCCCACATGCCACAAGGTTCCTAATTGAGGATGCAGACTCCATGCAGGGGGACAGAAAAGGATTAACACATGCAACTGTGCAGCAACACTTTTAGACACAGTTTAACTAAAAAAAAAAAAAAAAGTGTCTGCCCAGCACAAGAACAACCCCTAGGTCAGCTCAAGAGCAGAGAATTAGTACTATCAGGTGATCAGAAACAAAACCAAGGCAAACACCCATCAAATTCAATATGAAAAGTAATTATCACTCAAAAAACTACCACTGATGCATACTCAAAAACCACTACTGAGAGGCAAAGGCTACGGAAAAGCTCCCACTATAGCACTTGGTGTTGACAGACTTGCTAAAAGGCACAAAAAGCACCTTAATGAACAGTTTGTTTAGCCTCAGCCAGGAGCTGTACGTTTGTTCTCCACTAAAGAAGCCAGAGAACGGAGTGTGCTCTCAGTGAGAGATGGATAAGCCATGTGGGCGAGAGCTCATCTGTGGGGCAGGGAAGGTGTGAGAACAAGCTGCCCTTTTCCTAACAGAGGATGCAGCATGAATTCCTACCAGTCTCTGCTGTTCCAAGAGAAGATCTGCTTCCTCCTTCTCCTTTTTGTATAGGATTTCCATTTCCTGTAACCTAGAAGAAAGAGAAAACCAAGAGGAGAAAGGAATAGATGGTGAAATCATTGAGCTGTTTTATCAATACTACTATTCTATGTTTAAAAGAAGTGACAGTCATTCGGGCCACATCACATTTGTACATTACCTTTTCTCCATTTCCTGTTTCATATCAATTCCTTGTTTTTCCAGAAGCTCTCTCTGGGCAAATGTCCAATCTACAGGCTCAGAGGGGGTCTCAGCAGAAGGAGTCTTTTCCCGCTCAGCCCGTGCTTGCTCAGGGTGGTTAAAACGAAACACATGGTTTTTACCCATGATGATACGGTTTCCTACCACAAAACAAAACGAAGTTAAGAAACCACTTTTTAAATGTATAATATCTAGGTTAATAACCTCACCCTCCTTTAATGCAAAAAGACAGCTTTTGAGATTTTACAAGAACATAAATCCTAATGCTACCACTACAACCTTTAAACAAAAATTCAGAATTTAAAGAGTTGCACTCTGGCTGTTGAGCTCAGTGGTGGGAGCATCGGCCCATACACTTAAGGGTCACGGGTTCCATTCCCAGGCAAGAGCAGATCCCTGGGTTGTGGGTTCGATTCTTAGCTCCAATAGAGACCCTTTCGGGAAGCAATCAATTGATGTTTCTCTCACATTGATGCTTCTCTCCCACCCCACCCTCCCTTCCATTCTCTCTGAAAATCAATGGAAAAAATATTCTAGGGTGAGAATTAAAAAAATAAATAAATTATAGAGTTGCTCACACAAGCCATGTGATCTTTGCTGAAAATTTCAAATCTGTCCCACTCTCACCTGAGCGCAGCTGGACAGGCTGGGCCACCCTCTTGCCATTTACGTAGGTTTCTGAGCGTTCACAAGGCTCCAGAGTCACGATAACTAAGAGGAATGCAAATAAATGTTAGCATCACAAACCACTGGGAAAAATAACGGAAAGTAGATGACTATGAGGATTTAGGGTAACTAGAATAGATTCCTGTAACCGACCAAGTGGCTGAGCATCATATAATAGTTTATTCTGGGGTGCCATAACCAGGGCTGTGGCTAAGATAGAAACATTTAAATTGACAAACCTCAGAAGATATAAAATCTGTTTTGGTAATATCTAATAGTTCAATCTATAAAATTGTAAACCATCAGAAATCTTAAGTATGAAATATAGATAATAGGAAACTTAAAATCAAAAGCTAATCTTTTGATTAAGGAATGAATGAATTACATAGCACAAAAATATGGTTAGATTACTGTTGTTTTGTTAATAACCTGTACAATATACAATACTGACTTCTTTCTTTTTAGATAAAGTTCTACTGATTAAGGCTAGAGGTCCTTCCAATCTCCTACTACCCAGAATATTTGTTCCCTTCTTACTTGCCTATCAAATAATTAACATTCAAGACCAAGCCTAATTGCCTATGTCCTGCTTAGCTCTTGGCGGTAACAAAGGGCTCCTTTTGTCCAAGCTATTTTCATGCAAAGTAGCTCTGTCCGTCCCTACATTTATACGCAGCCCAGGTTTCTCCATTTTCAAATATTGGATTATATGAGGAAGTATCACTGAGAGAGACAGGGAATAAGCACCAGGTCTTGTGCATGGATTTCCCATAATGTGGAAAGGAAAGCTGTTGGGAAAGCTAAGCCAAGGACTCTCACCATCCCCGCTGTTGTTTCTCTCGCTCCGGAAGATACAATGCTCCTCTTTAATGTGAGCCCCGCTCAGCACGATGTCCTGGCGCCGCTCAGCATCTGCTTGGCCAACTCTGAACACAAGAGAAAGTGTTTCCCAGGGAAATTCAGACATAAAGGGCACTGCAAACAATAAACTGCTTTCTCCCAAAGAATATTCTTTGGTACATACAAAAAAGGTACCACTTTTTTTTTATCAGAGGCTTTCAACTGCAAATTCTATTTTCAAATTTGGTCAACTTCCCTACATCAGAATAAGAAACCAAGGAACAATGATTTACCAATGTATCTCACAAGCACTATACAAAGACATGAGTGAACTAATCTACTTAATGAATTTATGTAAGATGTAAAGAGGAAAATTTTTACTTCGGGTCTTTTAGGGGAAAACCACATGCTAACTAGTTCAGCTGGCTAAAACACATAATTTGGGAAGCGTAGAAAGGATAGTTTGTAACTATTTCAGATGGGAAAATCAGCAAATCATTACAACAAATCTTCAACAACTTCCTTTTATTCAATCTAAGAGAGAAGAAAACATTAAAGTGACCAACAGAAACAAACCTACCTTGTAATTCCATCTTTGATGTAATAAAGCAGGCATTCCGACATCAGTGGGTCCTCATTGAGGTTAACAAGATGTGGGGTCTGAAAAAGGTTACAGATAAGCTGGAGCAAGTGCCCTGAGAAAGTTGTGACAACAGGAGGCTGAGGTTTCCTGGGTTACCCGCAGGCGCTGGCAAAGAGACTGCCTTCCTTCCAAGTTGCAGTTCCATCGCACAAAGAAAATACTCTCTCCAGGCCACCAAACTGCACTAACACACTCTCTAAGAACATGAGTTCTGAGATGAAGAACAAGAGCCAGTTCTTGATAAGGTCAAAACATTAAGAGCACAAAAGAAAAATTAGGACAGGATGATTCTCTGGATGGGTAATCATAATTTTGTAAACGCTTGGACAAAAATCTTGAAGGGTAGCAGAATATGCCACCCCAATACATGCCACTTTAAGTATTTTGAGCTGTGGGCACTTGAAAAGCAGCCAATGCAGAGAAAGGCTTTCTCTGACCTCCCATATCTGTCTCAACACAGATCCTCCTACCTACCAGAGCTCAACAGTCATAAATCCTCAGGAGTTTCATTAAAGGGAAGGTGGACTCTTACCGCAGGAGAGGAAGCCAGAAGTCAACATCACACCCAGACTGACTGTCACACACTGGCTACCACACATCCCATCAACTCTTCTAAGGATCCTAAAATCCATTTCCTCTCCCAAAGAGGTCTATCTTCCCTCTTCCTTCCCTACTAATATCTACTAGTACGTCTGAACTCTAAGCCACATCAAGGCGTTAGTCAATTTCCCCTGGGTATCTCCCATATATACATAAGGCAGACATGTTAATAAACTTCTATTTGTTTTTCTCTTGTTAATCTATTTGTCTTTTATTACGGGGCTTTCAGCCAAGAAGTCAGAAGGATAGAGGAAAAATTATTTTCCCTCCCCTACAATCCCAATAAATATTTAATTTTTCATTTGCTTTATAAAAATGTCCCCCACCACCAATCTGTTCTCTGTATTGATAAGTTTAGTGTGTGTTTTTTTCAGATTCCACATATAAGTAAGATCACATGGAATAAACAGTCCCCGCATTCCCATCATCTCCCTCTGGAATTTTCAGCAGTTCTTCATGGTCTGTTATTATCTTTAGTTTATTAATTAGTCTATACTTTAAAGAAGAAATTAAAATTACTAACATTCAAATAATACACAAATCATGTAAAAATTCTCATCTAACTCTATATTTCTAAAATCTTTTATTTATTTATTTAAAATATATTTTATTGATTTTTGTACAGAGAGGAAAGGAGATAGATAGTTAGAAACATCGATGAGAGAGAGTCATCGATCAGCTGCCTCTTGCACACCCCCTACTGGGGATATGCCCGCAACCAAGGTACATGCCCTTGACCGGAATCGAACCCCGGGGCCCTTCAGTCCCCAAGCCGACACTCTATCCATTGAGCCAAACCGGTCCCAGCTATATTTCTAAAATCTTTTAAAAACCAACCTTCTTTGGTGAAAATATCTCATTGGGATCCAAAAATAAGTCACAAGGTGTTGGGGTCAAAATCTACCCAAGAGAGTATCAGCAAATGTGAAAAAATGAAAGAAGAGTCAGAGGAGAGGGTTAAGAAAGGAACTGGAAAAGACGATTAAAAATAAATTAGAAAACCCTCTACATCTTCTCAGCTAGATGTTCCGCTGCAATTTGGAAGCTCGCTGGTTTGAGAGAGTCAAGGGCCTCTTTAGGCGGAACTCCAGGGCTCATCGTGACACTGGTCTAAGAAAAAAGGAAATCTCTGAAATAGGTTTTCCTTTTTTTCTTTTCTTGTCTTAAAGGAATTCCTCCCAGTTTTACTGAGGTATGACTGACAGGTAATAATTGTATTTATTTAGTTGAATGTGATTTTTAAAAGGTGTACAATGTGTCAATTTTATAAATGCACACATTGAGTAATGATTACCACAATCACGTTAACACATCAGAAACAGGTTCTGACACTGAATTTGGATATGGACAGTGTCCTGAGGAAGTCCAGAAAGCTAAAGCAGGATGGGTAAAAGTAAAGTAAGAAAAAGGTTTTAAAACAGAGCTGCCAGTTTGGAATTCTATGCTGTTTATATCACAAAACTTAAGTTATTTATGATTTGTGTTAAATACCATATATTTACAAGATGTTATATAATCACAGTTCTTTTTTTAAAAAAAAAATACATATTTTATTGATTTTTTTACAGAGAGGGACAGAGAGCTAAAAACATTGATGAGAGAGAAACATCGATCAGCTAGGTACCTCCTGCACACCCCATACTGGGGGTCCAGCCCACAACTCGGGCACATGCCCTTGACTGGAATGGAACCTGGGACCCCTCAGTCCGCAGGCCAATGCTCTATCCACTGAGCCAAACAGGTATCAGCTATAATCACCGTTCTTTTTTTATGTCTATAGCCAAATTTATCCCTGAGGCCCAGGAAAGAGGATCAGGGCCCATGAGCCACAGTGTTTCTGTGGCAGCCTTCTGGGCCAGTGCTTGTCATGGGTGGATAATCACAGTTCTTAATGTTAAAAGATATAAAATATCCTTAAATACCTACATGTGTTGTGTATATAAAGATATAGAGAGATGAAAGGCACACTCTAAATACTAGCGAACCTATAACTGCTAACCTCTATAATCCTAAGTATCATATCTGAATAAATAATGTCTTACTGAAGGAAAAACCTGTAAGCTGAAAATCACTGACCTTAGGCAATACAAACAACAACTAAGAAGCAACTTGGTAAAAACAACAACAAACAACACACCTTACTATTTTAATTAACTAAAAGGTATCTACTACTTCATAACTATGATTATGGAAGTAGGAAGGTAATTACTGGAGTCCTTTTTTGTAACTGGTAAAGGAGCAGAGGCTAGAAGGACGAGGACAGGAATTGCTTTGCTCAGTACACTGTTATCTATAACACAAACTGTAGAAGCTCACTAAAGCGGTTATTTTTCTAAACAAACCTGAACAGCTGGAATTGCTTCTAGAGAGTTATAAATAAGGGTTGCCAGCATCTGTGGGAAAAATCTACACAGAAAGAGTAGCCAACAGAAGCAAGGGGTGCTATGTTAGGCTGGGCCTTTAAGAGAAAGCAGCAATAAGGAAGATTAAACATGCTGAATCTTGACCAAAAGGTACAGATTTATTGCCTTGAGTTTTATTTTGTAAACCATAAACATAATAGATTGTAAGATGAAATTAGAAATATCTGAAATTAAGCAAGCCAAGTCTCAAGATTAAAAAAAAGGAGTGGGCGCTTTGAGGGGCCAGCCCAAAAGACATGAAGCACCCGGGTGAGTAGACAAACAAAAAATTTCTGTTGGTTGAGTTTCACAACAGTATTTCCTACCTTTTTAGGTGAGAAAACCCCCAGAGTTCCTCCATCTTCCCGAATGGCAACTCCCATCTCAGCCAACAAGGCCTCTCTAGAAAAAACAAAATCACATCAGAATTCTAATACCAAAATGCCAATTAAATCACTTTAATATGAACTGGAAAATAAAGCAAAGCAAAAACAATTGTCCCTGTTTAAAGTCAGTAATACATGTGAAAAAATCTGCTTATCTCATCATTAGAGAAATTATTTTTCAGAGAAAGAGCACATACTAAATAAATTATATTTTTCTATTAGATAAAGTTATCTTCACCTAAATAAGAACTCTGTCTCATTTCACATTAGAGGTAGACAATAATTCATAATGTTTATTTGTATAAAAAAGAAAGAGATATTCCTTTAGGCTCAACATAAGACTCAACCACTTCTTCAAAATCTAGGAAAGCAATCAGAAAGAAACTTTGATAGATGGAGTATTGTCTATGAACTTGATTTTTCTTGAATGGTATGTTGCCATGTTCAAAATGATATTGGTTCAATAATTCTAGCTTAAAATTTCTATATTAAGTAAGAAAGTTCTAATTGATACATTTACTGTATCGATACATTAAAACTTACTTCTGCCTAATTTCTATGATGAGAAAAGACAAACATTTAAAAAATGTATATTTATTACAATACCAAAAGTATTATTTTGGGTAATGTTCACATCCAGGTTAGAGATAGAATAGGGAATTTAAAAGTTTGCAAGTTAAACTCCTTCATTTCTTACCAAGAGTTTCTATAAAACTTTGAAAGACAATAATCAGAATAGCTTTATAAATCTGGGCAATCTCCTTGCAAATTAAAAACTTTATTCCCCAATATCTTCCATTTTTATATGGATACCCAGTAACATGCAGTAAGATAACTACTAAAGCACCATGATTTCCTAGAGAACATTTAAACATGTGAATTTTATTTCAAAGTATAAATTCAACTGGCCATACGTCCCCAGCCAAATTTATTTTTTGTTTTAGGATAGAAAGTTCTTTGTTTTTAACTTCTATTTTGTTTTTTCTTATTATAAAAGTAATCAAAATTCCTTAGAAAATTTAGACACTTCCCAGAATTTAACCTCCTGACCTTTCCATTCTGATGGCCTCTGTTTTACGCAGCTTCTCTTCCCACGTTTCATTCAACTCAGCAATGATCTTCTCTGATTCCTACAGGAGGAAGTCCACAGTTAAAGTGGCAGTCTCATAATTTAGCATAGCATGTGTAGGAAGGACAGCAAGAAGCAGATGATGTCCTTTGAGAACATGAGGCAGAATCTAATATAACACTTTTTCCTTTCTAAATATATATTTAAAAAAAAGAATCATAAAGACCAGACTTAACACTAAATCAGTCCCAGATATACGAATTTTTTTAAATCCTAATAAAAATACCTTAATAGTGTGCGTGTGTGTGTGTGTGTGTGTGTGTGTGTAGAGGAAAGAGTAATAGTAACACCCCAATATGAAAGGCACTATTTCTGAGATAGCTTCTACAAAAGAATAAAGTTCCCAAAGGTATTAATTGCTTTTGTTTCACTATTTTGCCATAACACTGATGGGGTTCAGAACATGCTCCCCAAAAACATGGCGTCTTGGCATACTAATTATTGTGAGCTGAAGTAATGTGAAAAAATGGTGTATGGAGGAAAGACTCTGATATCCTGAAGCAGATTCTAGAGCTTCCTCGAGGAAAGGAGCACCACGCTTCCAGAGACAGAGGAACGCCAAGAGGAATCTGAACAAACAGTCCTTGATAAGTTTCCCCGTTTCCTAGTTTTAGCTCACACCCCTTTGCCCTATCACATTTCCCCACAACTTTTCACTTTTCATCAAACTTAATGCTTTGGTTTAACACTTCTTATGAAGACTCCTGTGTCATGTCAAACTTTTGTTAAATAAATTGTATGCTTTTCTCTTATTAACCTGCCTTTTGTTACAGGGCCCACATTAGAAGGAAAAACATTTTTCCTCCCCCACCACACAATATCTTCTGAATACAAACCAATGGCCAATATATAAAGGCTTAGTATTAATTGCAACTGAAAGCATTTTGCCGCTGAGTGACAACTTCCTAATTTCTTGCTGAGTGTTTTGTATACGCAAAAAAATAAGAAATAAAACAACTTTCCTGCTCTTAAGGAGTTTACTGTATACCAAGGAAAAGGAGAGAAGTAACTAATGATGAGTTCATTCAGTAAATATGTATAACCCCACTTAATGCCAAGCCCTATTCTAGACAACTAGGGGTATGGAAGGGAACAAAATCCCTCCCTGCTTTATGAGACTTTCATTTTAATAATGAGATTGAAACAATCAATTATAGCCAATAAGTCAAATATAATCATACAGCAGACTGTAGTAAGTGCTTTGGAGAAAAACAAAGCCAGGAAGGGAAAGAATGTCGGGGAGGGGTAGTGAGGGAGCAGTGTGGAGTGGGCTTGTCAGGACAGGACTCATTGACAAGATCCTATGTGAGCAGGAGCTGCCAAATGCATATATGAGGGAACAGGTGGGAAATGCCTGGAATTTTCCAGGAACAACAGCGTGGCTAGAGCAGCATGTTCAAGGACTGTGAATGCGTATGGACAAGAGAACAACAGAGCTGTGTGTTAAGTGCTGGAACAGAAGTGCTGAGTGGGTGAGGCAAGGCTGAGTGATGCTCGTATCAATGAATGAAGGACAGTAGGAATGACTAAAGGAGGAAGAGCAAGTACGAAAATGGGAGATGAGCATAAGTAGAAGACGGAGAAAATGCTATCATGGGGACAAGATGAGCAAGTTAGATGATGAGGATAATAATGATAAGATAATGACACTGTGATGATAATAGTGATAGTGATTAAGGATAAAAAGTCTTAATAGTTCACAAAATAGTATGATTCATTTAATAGGCTATTATAAGAAGCCTCTGGGATCCCAAAACGTAATTACACAGAAAGAAACTGTGAATATGTAATACAATATACCCCAGGTGTCTGGCATTTGCACGTGGCCAGGTAAAACAGCCAAGATTAAAGAATCAAGGCAGCAGCTGAAAAAGCAAAGGAGAGCAGGAGTCAGGAGAAATGAACTGGAGAGCACAATGGAGATGATGATTGTGATGATGATGATGATGATGATGATGATGATGATGATGGAGAAGGAGAAGAAAAAGAAGGACAATAACAACTGCTACAACTAGCTAAGCTAGGCAAAGAGCAAAACTGGTAACACTCAGAACTGGCGTGGGCATCAGTAAGGTTGATACACAGGGGGCCACGTAGGAGGTGCACTTTCGGGAAAGAAAAGAGTCAGTTCAGTTAGAACAAGTCTGCAGGGAGCCGGGAGGGCCTGAAGAAAAGAGACAAAGCCATCCAATTGGCTCTCAATAACCCTCCACACATGCATAGGCTGAGAACCACCTGAACGGCTTCTCTACACAGTTCTCTAACAGGAATGGCTAATACTGCAATGCATGTGTCAATCCAAAGCTAAGTGAGGAAGAACCAACACGCCACGATAGAGGGCCAGCAACTAAGAAAAAAAACATACAATTCTGGCAAGTAATAAGATAGCCAGGAAAGGATGCCAGGTAGCAAGCGGTCAACAGTGTGTCTATAAAGCATCACAAAAGCTATTCTACAACTCTAACCGGGTAGTGTTAAATGCTTCTGCAAATGACTGCAAAAGGGCAAGTACAAGACAAGCTGGCACCTATCTGTATGACATTAAGGTTTATTAACGATAGCAGGTAAAAGCGATTACATTCTCACACTGACAACTTAAACAAAGCAGAATATGATGCCCCTGACCAAACCAGAGCACTTCCACTAGTGCTCAGTATACACCGCGTGGCCCATGAGCACTGATGTTTGCTGTGGAATAAAAAGTGACCCATGAAACAGTTTGTTTTCCTAGTTGATTTTCAAAAAAGATCATGTCAGAGCAGAGGTTTTTCTGGCTATATTTTGGGGCAACTGTAAACTCACCCTAAGGAAGCAAAATTATTGTCTAGAAATCCTCTTACTATCATTTTGCTGCCAACTCTAAAGTGACCTCTCTAATTTTACTTCCCACCTGGAGGGTAAATCAAAAGATGATCTCTATGTAGAAAAAGATGTAATGAGTAAGCTGAGGAAGGTACTACTTTATTTTTCAATACAGCTTCAAGTTGTATTGTTTATATTGTTTAGAATGCTATTTTTTTAAACTCTGAAAAAAGATTACAGAAAATGCTATTGAGTATCATATTAACAAAACTTCAGTGCTAGGAAACCATTTTTTTCCAGAATCATTCTAAGGATAAAGAAACTGAGGATCAAAGAAACTAAACAATTAACTGGAGGACGCAATTCTTCCTGAGCCAGGTCCAAGGCAGAATCGATAGACTTTAAATAAAATATTCTAACAATGCCCACTATAAATTATTTAATAAAGGGTGAAGGATATCCTTTCTTCAAGCCTGAGTAACAAACAGTATGAATAAAATAGAGATGCCCACAGGAAGACAGCTTTCAGTCTCTGAGTCATCAACTCACTCTACAGGCAGGCCTGGCACACTGGTGTCCAGTCTGCCCACAACCCACTCTAGAAGTCTAATTTAAGATTAAACTGAGGATTCACAGCTAAGCAATGAGGAGCTGAGAAGACAAATCTTTAAAAGGTCCTTCCTTCCTACAGGTACTACACATAAAGAAATGCCGAAAAGCAGAGTGACATCAGGAACTTTTTTTAAGTTCCAAGGAATGCTGGGCTTAGGTGTCATTCAACTTTACTGTCACATCACATATGTCTAGCTATGTGTACAGCACTGGTTAATAATTATGTTTATATGGCTCAATACAAATTTTTTTTGTTTTGTTTTGTCAATCCTCACCCGAGAATATTTTTCCATTGATTTTTTTTTTTAAGAGACTGGAAGGGAAGGCAGAGAGAGAGAGAGAGAGAGAGAGAGAGAGAGAGAGAGAGAGAGAGAGAGAGAGAGAGAGAGAGAGAGAGAGAGAAGCATCTATGTGAGAAAGACACATGGATTAGTTGCCTCCCGTATACACCCTGATAGTTGGGGATGGAACTTGCAACCCAGGTACGTGCCCTTGATCTGGAATCAAATCCACGGTCCTCCAGGTGCATGGACTGACGCTCTAACCACGGAGAAACACCGGCCAAGGCTGGCTAAACACAATTTAATCTCCTCACCATGATTCAGTTATGGTGGCAGAGAAATCCATCAAGTCAGAAAGATTTCCATGGAAAAAAACTAGCTTGAATTCTGACATTTAAAAGTTTAGTGCTTATCCATGAAACATTCCTTGAAGCCATCAGATGCTGAGGTTTCACTGTACTGAACACAGCATGCTTCATAAGTGAGTTCCAAGTATGGGCCTTGGGCTGCCTAGCACAGCATTAGCCCTTGCATGCTTCTGTAATGGATATTTGCTGATATTTATAGTCTAAGCCTAAGCAATGGCACTCACTCTGATGTCAGACTAATAAATAAACGCCATTGTCACCACACAATGACTATGGCTACATCTTTGAAAATTTTCTGAATAGGAATTAAATCGAGATTACGTACATTTCAACTCAGTTTCAACTAAAAACTGAAAGCAACTACATGCCTTTCTGTTTTGCCAGAGACATTTATGAAGGGCTCAGGTGTTTATGATGGCGTAACATGGACAGACCTCTCCATATGAAAACAGACTATTCAATGAACAATGCAGTAGCAACATGATCATGTTTTTTAAGAAGCAAAGGGAAATAGAATGTTGGGAAAATGAATTGACCCCTCTATTACTGTTTCCCATTACAGTATTTTTATTCTACAGTGTCATGTCTTAGGAACGCAGCTCCTTCACACTCAACAATGAAATAACCCAAAAATGAGGAATTCTCAAGCATTTCTATCATACAAACACTGCCTTCTGTGGATGCAAGAAGTAATCTGCCTACAGCATTGAAATGCAGGTCTGCCAGAATGGAATGCTCCCCATTCACAGAACAAGAGCAGAATTCAGGCACTTAGCTTCAGTGAACTACCACGCTACATTAAAAACTCAAGATGGAATGCAAAGAAGCTACTTCCTAAAGGTAGGGAAGATGGAAGATTTCGTTTATGTTGGCTTACAGGATCATTACAACGAAGAATGCAGTTTTGTTTTGTTTTGTTTTGTTTTTGGTGGGAAGTAGGGAGGTTGGGGGGAAGGTTCCCAGAATAATGGCAGTGTTATTCCTTATAAACTATTTGGAAAACACTGGACGATCTAATTCTCAGAGTCTGACATTCAACATTATTTTCAGTTGGACCCACTTGGCAGTTAGGAAGAATTTCTTCTTTTACACCAAGATGTACGTTCAAGGAAGGTGTAATCTCATCAGTGCACTAAGGCTTTCATAAGCAAATAGTAAGGCTCAAAAATCCCAAATAAAAAGCACATTTTATATTCAATAGTAAGTGGGAGACTTCCCTCTGCCCTCCCACAGACCCCACAATCCCACGGTGGCCCTGCACAGCCCCTGTCCCTGAGGCCTACGCGATAAAATTACACAAAAAGACACGTGAGGAAAGCCTTCTTCCCAGGGCTTTGCTCCAGACCTCAGTAACATGTCAAAGTCAATTTCACAACAGCAGAAATTACTCTTCACTTGGCAACATGAAAAGACTTCTCACTCCCTCTCCCTCTGCCACTTTCCACTAACATGCTCTCAAGGAAGATACAAGATCATTACTTTGGTTTCCAAAGCACATTATTTTAGGAGTAAAATGGCCAGGGGGAAGGTAGGCTGATTAAGAAGCAGAAGGCCATTCTTTATGTTAAATCTTTCTCAGCCTCACCTGAAAACCGAAAAGGAAGCATTTGACATCTTCAATTATCAAGCTTAATTCCTCTTAGCGGTGAAAATGTGAGCAAACCTTTTCAATCGTTAATCTGTCAGTGTCACTGCTCTCCCGGTCCTTGAATGGGCAGCAGTGGTGGATGCAGAGGACTATTATTAGCTGGCAGCATGAGGGCAACTTCCCAGCTCCTTAACCAGTTTCTTCACACTCCTGGTTTTCCCTACCCTGGCACTTCTGAACACAAAGGCCAAAAGATATGAATCAAACCATGATCCTGGGGGTGACAAGCAAGGAAAGAAAACGCATCTGTGATGCTGTCACAGTGATTTGAAGGGTGGCACCACAGGGGACAACTGTCTGCTCTCACTGTAGGCACTGAGGGGGGAGGAGGAACCCATGGTCAGAAGACTGCTGCTCCTCACTTCCACATTCATGGAGAGAGGCAAGCAAGACCTGACCGAGCCAGCAATAGACTGGGAAAGTAAGCTGAGTGCCAGGGCAGGACCTGCACAGGAAAGTGGCAGAGGGAGAGGGAGTGAGTGCACAGGAGGTGGCAGCCTTCCACAGCAGTGACCACCAGGTTTCCAGACTTTCTATGGACTTCCAAAAGATGCCACTTCATGTGTCTCTGACTAAACCTGATACATACCTACTCCAATGTGCAAACTTTCTTTTGATTGAATATTTGTTTTACTAAATAAATGCATGGCTCCACATCAAATTGTTTTCAACCAATTAATTAGTCTCCAACTAAATTTCTAACTAAACAAGTTCATTGACTTACAAACTACCTCAGAACTAATGGTCATACCTATGTACTTATCAGTTACTTTGCATGGCCAGCCTACGATCTGCCCTTGAATCTCTCCACTCTGCCTGGCCAGGTCAGAGCCAAGCATTCTGGTGAACAGAAATTAATTATCCTACAAAGTAGCAAATTCCATTTTCAGGATATCTGAAAAAGTTAAAGTTCTCCCACATGCTGAACCAAAATCTCAGTGGTTTTCAATTCCAATTCGGCCTTGTGGAACTACATAAATATTTTCATTTAGCCTAAATGGTTACTCACCTTTAGACGTTCGATGGCTTCTTCCCCTCCAGGGGTAGACATGATCCTCTCCTGAATGCTGGTCACAGATGTTAAGCCCACCTGACTACTGAGTGAGCAGGAAGATGAAGATGAAGTAAGGGACCCCATGGATGCTGTGGAAAAATTGCCAGGGCGTTGATTCTCAGAGGCTAGCAAATATCTATGCTTATTGTTCTGAAAATCTTTCAGATCTGGGAGACAGACAGAAGGGAAGGCAGAAAAAGTAGAAGAAAGGGAAAGGAACAGAGAAAGAGGAAAAAAACAAAAACAGGAAGGAACACCCGTGTAAGAAAGGAAAGCATTAAAGTGCCAAGACAAAGACATGTTATCATACAAAAACAAGTTGCACCTGTTCTAGATGGCAGTTCTAAAACATGTCTGTCTTTACACTGGTATCCTAAACGTTAAGAACCAATTCTGAATTTGGAAACTAAAAAATTACAGCATGGTTAATGTTGTATCAGGTTGGGACTCAAAGGATAATGCTTAGGCATTCTCCTTTCTATTCCTTCTGTGGCTCCAAATCTGCAATGCCTCACATTTACACTACCTGTAAATCCCAATAGTTTGTCACAGTAAGGGAAAAGAGATGATCACTTGTTTATCAATAATGCATATCAGCCAGGCTCAGTTCTTTATAGCATTCAGCAAAAATTCCCCCAAAAATGTCACAGTTAAAACAAAAATATGAATACTTATAGTGTCCGTTGTTTAGGAACATTTCAATATGCTAAAAAGAATTTTTTAAATACATCATTTTTTAAAAATAGGAGAGGTAATTGTAGAAATGACAGGAATTTTGTCTAAGTCCTGGTTAAGAACTTAAGGCTGATTGCTTGCCTTAACAAGGAAGAGCAATTAGTATGTGTACATTAATCTATTAGAGCACGCAAAAATTACGTCTGAGTGTATGCTAAGTAAGACTCTCACTTTTCCTAAAAGTATGACCATGAGTCATTCATTGTAAGCCAAGTTCCCAGTATGAAATGCAAGTTTTAGGGACACACTTTAATTTACTAAAGTTTTCAATAGAGCTAGAGATTTTGCTTTTAAACTTAGTTTTGGCAAATGAGCCACAAACAACTAAGTTCAATAATTTGCTGGTTGTACTTTTCTTTATTAATCATCCTTCTCAAATAGACACCAGAAAAAAAATCATAGGTATTGTTGCATTCCAATTTTAAATTAGCTCATTTTTAAATTTGAGAAAATCTACATTGCTTAAAATTCATATAAAAACTAAGTTTTCCTTAAAGAATATGAGTTAAGCCAAAACCGGTTTGGCTCAATGGATAGAGCGTCGGCTTGGGGACTGAAAGGTCCCAGGTTCGATTCCGGTCAGAGGCATGTACCTTGGTTGCGGGCCTATCCCTAGTAGGGGGTGTGCAAGAGGCAGCTGATAGATGACTCTCTCTCTCATCGATGTTTCTAACTCTCTCTCTCTCCCTTCCTCTCTGTACAAAAATCAAAAAATATATATATATATAAAAAAAAGAATATGAGTTAATACAAAGAGTTAAAAAAAAACAAGTTCTTTCTGGCCTATTCATGTCTAATTAATCAAATTAGATTGAAACGCCTTAAAACTAGCAGTTGCTTCAAGACAGTTTGAAAACCACCATCTGCAAATATAGAGCACAGGAAAACAAGCAAGTTTTAAAAGGATAGGAACCGCAGCGAAAGAATTAGCCATCAGGTGATGGCAGCAAGGTGGGGAAGAGGAAGGGCGGGGTTAGAAAGTCCTTGGACACATGCAGGCCCTAAAAGGAATTAAGTGTAGTAGATGGAAATGGAAATTCAGAAGTGGTCAGGCTGCTTTCCTGCACGGTACGGAATTAGAATTTAAGTCATGCACAGTTTTCAGGGAGAAGCCACAGCTGCTCAGGAAAAGCGAGGCCACAAGCTGGCAGCACCTCGGGAGCACAAGAGCGAGAACAAGAGGTGTTTTTCCCACACCGTGTCGGTCAGCTTGGAAATCTCAGACAGAGCCGTCCAGTCCAAGAGCCACTCTGAATCAGAACATCTAGTGTCCTCAAGGCCTAACTTTGTCACAGCGGCCAGGGCTACATGTGGTTTCTCTTATGGGTTTCCTCACTGACTGTCAAGCCAACAAATCAATAAACTTGATAAACTATCTTAAAAGGGTAAGAAATTATTTCCTCACCAATTTATAACACATATGGGAAGATTAATCTGCAATCCTTTAAAAAATATCCTCATTTCATCACAAATTTCATTCACATAAGTTTTTAAAATTTAATTTGCAATTCATGAAAAAGAAAATAAAAGAATTTACCTAACTATCAAGCAAGCTGAGGCCCAAGATAGGGAGGAAGCCAATTTAGCCTAATCCAGGGTGAATGCTAATCCAACAGTCACAGAGCTGCTCAATCACAGAGACTTCCCAACTGGAAGCGACTATTTTCAATTAATTATATAAACACTAAACCTAACAATTACACAGCTAAGTAAAAAGGATTTTCCTATTAAATAATCAGATTTGAAGGATATTAAGAGCAAAAAGGTGTAATAATGATTAAAAGCAAGGGCTCTGAGTTACACTACCCAACCTGACCACACAGAAACCATCGGATCTGAACAGCCAACAAACCACTCCGGGTAACAGTGTCCTCATTGGTACAATGGACATAATGGGACCTTTTAAGTTATTGACAGGATTGAGATAATATATCCAAGGTACCAGAACAGGGCCTGACACATTATATACACTTCATAAGCGTGAGCTGCTGTCACTACTATTATCATCTATGACTCTGGATTCAGTTTAATTACATAAGTAGAAACACTGAAGGGTAGAAGCAACATGAGATTCTTTAGCCTCTCAACTTTATTCAAGACACAAAATGAAATGCAGCAGAGATTGCTTTGCTAAATGTAGAAGGGCAAAACTGGATCATTTCTGGATCTACGCACAGTACGCTCTGTCTGGGATTTCACTGTTAGAACTGCTGGCATGCAAAGCTCATTTTAGGTTAATCCAGCAGAAGCAGCTAGCAGAGTACTGGGAATGACCAATACATGAAATACACACATTTGCCTCCACTTCCAGTGTAATCATCGATCAATGGATCAACTGAAGGTAAGCAGGAGGGAAAATACAAGAAGGATCAAAGTTCAGGTTCAGCAGTGACACAGAGAGGGAACAGAGCAGTATTTTGGCATTTGGGGAGATGAAAATATTAACACAGAATTATATTATCACTTTACAAACTATATTCATCTAAAATTACATGCTAATCAGGCTAATCAGTAAGACAAACTAAACTAGAAAATCAGAAGAGGCCTTGAAAAATCTTATTAGAATTCCAAATAATGTAATATTAATTTTACACTAAAAAACACACACCATAAATATGCTCTATTAAATAAAACCAAATGCTATTCACCCTGAATAATCCAGTTAACTCACTCAAGAGAACTTCTGATTAGGCATAATGCCTAATCAGACATAAGTAGATTCATTTTAAGACCAATGAATTACATTAAAATTAGATTCATTTTAAGACAATACTGTAAGACAACATTCTCTGGAAGTCTAATTCTTGAACTTGAGAGCAATTAAATATTTTCCCCTTCATATGTTCATAGGGAATAGAGTGGGGAGCATTCATACATATGTCACTGCTATTATATTAACCCAGAGAAACCTGTAACACAAAAACAAAAATTTCAAGTAATATTTTTATGAATTAGTTTCTCAGTGAGAATAGCTTTATGTTTCAAATAAATCCCATTGCTGATCTAAAACAGAAACCTAACAAAAATACAAGCAGTGATATATTCATGAAAAATTAATTTCATGAGTTCAAATGGATATCCTGGTACATACTATATAAAAAACTTCTGAGATAATTTTCATTGTTTTTTTTTTGTTTTTTTTAAAGAAGTTAAGGAAAAAACAGTCTGGCTGGTGGGCTCAGCAGTTGAGTGTTGACCCAGGACCCAAGAGTTCGATTCCTGGTCAGGACACATGCCTGGGGTCTTGGGATTGATCCCCAGGAGGGGGCATGCAGGAGGTAGCAGATCTTTGATCCTTTTCATTGATGTTTCTTTCTATCTCTCCCTTCCCTCCCTTCCTCTCTTTCTAAAAATCAATAAACACATAAAAAAAAAGAAAAACAAAAAACAAAAAAACCTTTCCCTACCATCTAGCTCCATCAAGTTCCTTTAAGAGCCCTGAAGAGAAAAGGATTAGATTGGGTCCTGAATTCACTTACTATCAATGATATCACCCAGTCCCTGAGCACGAAGAAGGTCCTTAAGTCGTGTCACCTCCTCCTTTAATTCACGGACGAGCTTGGCATTGGGGTCTTCATTGATAACAGCATTGCATTTAATTTGTTTTGCACGATCTGCATATCTAGATCCAAAAAGACTCATTTTTACCATTCTTCAAATGCTCTACTTTTCATAACATACCTTTCTTTCTTTCTTTTTTTCTTTTTTAACATACCATTATAAAGTTTTATAATACCTTATAAAGAAGAAGAAAAAGGCTCAGATAAATTTAAGTGATTTTCTCAAGATCACAAAAGAAATAAATACCAGAGAAAGGACTCAAAACTGATTAGTCAGACTGTAAGTGTTCCTTTTCATTATATCAGTGTGTTTAATGACAGAAGAGTAGGAAGTTTGGGATTAAAATAATGAAACTTATTCATATTTAGAAATACTCTATTAGTAAACATTCTTCCACTAATTTTTTAAATGGTACATGTAGTCTTAACTATATTACTTTTTTAAACTTAAGCATTTCTATAATGACAAAAACCACAAGGGACACTTCTTTTTATGAATATGAATATTATTTAAAAACTTTCACTATTATCTAATAGTTATCCAAAAATCTAATTTGAACAATATTAATATTTTTCCTATGAAAATGTTTTTCCTTTCTCAATGAAACCGAAAACCATAAACCATAGGTCAATTCTATTATAATAAGAGTCTCCTTCTCTTCACATTTTCCCTATTATGAGAAGGCTGGATCATCACGTACATAAATGACTACCTATAAGAATATGCATGGCCTAACAAAATGTCTTAATGTGGCAGTGTGTTCTTCTAAGCCAGTGGTCGGCAAACTGCGGCTCGCAAGCCACATGAGGCTCTTTGGCCCCTTGAGTGTAGCTCTTCCACAAAATACCATGGCCTGGCAAGTCTATTTTGAAGAAGTGGCGTTAGAAGTTTAAGTTTAAAAAATATGGCTCTCAAAAGAAATTTCAATCGTTGTACTGTTAATATTTGGCTCTGTTGACTAATGAGTTTGCCGACCACTATTCTAAGCTATTGGGATCAAATTGGAGTACCTCAGAGTGCTCAAAGTTTCATCATAGTTGATATCTGCTGGGCTCAGAGCAGCAACCATTGCAGTCCGAGAATTGCCACCTAAAAAGATGAATCATGATTATCTTAAATCACTCTCATTTTAGAAAAATTTTATTGAATGTATCAGATCAGACAGCAAAACCTTAGATCCTAAGATTTAATCAAAAGTCAATAAACTTGTTGAATGTCCCCCTGTCAGGCACTGTACTCAAATCTTGGTGTCTGGATCTACTATGTCTACCTTCCCTCTTCCCACACCGATCAAGACCTCAGCCAGTTCACCAAAGTTGCTCTTGGCGATGTGAATGTTACTGGTGACGTGGACGGCCCAAAAGGCCATTCTCAGCCTCTTCCTTCTATCAGCATTGCTTGGTACAGCTGATTTCTCTCTCCTCCTCATCAAGGAGGGAAAAGGGCTAAAGAAACAGTGACTGAAGGTCCTAAGACATCAACAAAAACGAGTAAGGGTTGGTTATATCTCACTGTGTATACCTCAAAGGAACATGAAGCTTTCAAAGAGGAAGAGGAGTAATATTTTGAAGCAGGTGTGCAGAGAAGAAGACAACTACTTCACAGTTTATTACTGGAAGTCAATGATTCAGGGGAGAAAACCCTGGTTTAAATAAAGGTGTGCAAATCCAACCAGCTTACCAGTGTTCAACATACCTAGATTTTCTCGAAGGAGCCAAGTAAGCACAGAATCCCTGTAGGGAATAAAATCAGTTTTCTTCTTCTTCTTACTCTATTAAACAGAAAGAAATGGTTTTAGTGTTGCTAAGGAGGAAAACATCACATGAAAGACAAACCGCCTAAAATTCCCAAGTAAATCAAATTACAGTAGAACCCTCACTGTAGAAATTTAACACTTCACAGCTTCAATTCTTCACAATACCCCAAAGCTCATGTAATAAAGTAATTGTTTCTTTCTATATTTTATTTTGAAAAATGTGTAACATACACAACAGTTTAAAGAGTAATACGAGTTATCATATATTCATCATGCAGCTCTTAACCATTTTCAATATTTTGAAATTACCCCTCAAACACTATTCTACACTTTTTACTCCTGAAATATTTTGGAGTAAATTGCATCATGCCCTTTTTATACCTAAGCCCTTAGCCGATAAGGTCTTTTACAGTTCAAAGACCAAATTAAGGAAATTAAACATCAACATACTACTACTATCAATTATCCTGTCCATGTCATGTCTTTTATAGCTGGTAATGTTTTAAAGGAAGTCCAACATTTCACCTATAAATACTTCAGGTACAAATCTCAAACAGAGAAAGATTAAAAAAACATAACTGCATGACCATTACACACTTAACAAAATTAACAGTAACTCCTTAATATTATCTAATACCCAATCTCAAATATTACTTTTTACTTTTTTTTTTTTTTTTTTTTTAATATATTTTATTGATTTTGTACAGAGAGGAAGGGAGAGAGATAGAGAGTTAGAAACATCGATGAGAGAGAGTCATCGATCAGCTGCCTCTTGCACACCCCCTACTGGGGATATGCCCGCAACCAAGGTACATGCCCTTGACCGGAATCGAACCCGGGACCCTTCAGTCCCCAAGCCGACGCTCTATCCATTGAGCCAAACCGGTCTCGGCACTTTTTACTTTTGCTGAGGGTTGAATGTAAATCCTGTACATTTCAGGCCAAATGTGTAGGAGCCAGTCATTTAGTTAATGCATTTACTTGTCCAACCACCAGATCATCAAGTGGACTGTTACATATCTAGTAACTCTTGTAGAGCAATACAATTTGGTTTCTTTAGATGGAAATTATGCCCAAAATAAATGCAATCAGTAGAGTTAGAGTATTAGATCTAAGGAAATAATATAATTTGCTAATCTTGAACTTGTGAAGACTAAAAAATGCATTTTCTATATATGAAGTGTTTATTATACTGTTCTCTCCATTACCCTTCTCATTAGTACAGAATGAAGCAAAAAGCACCAATGTAAAGCCAGTGCTGCAAAGGAGGAAGTTATATCCTTTGAAAAGAAACGTTTTTGTAGATAAAAGCTACTTTAGTATCTGCTGGCTGACTAATGACCTGTGATAAGTTAAGCTACTAAGGAGAATGCCAGGGTTCGCTGATATACATCTCCCCAGCAATGAGCAGTTTTATAATCCATCCCAGGTATAGTGAGTTAAATTACACTAAGGATGATCTAGTTCTTGTAAAAACACAGGTATTCAGAAAAGGCAAACTAAGGAGCTAACCTCTGGTTTGTTGAGGAGGAAAGAAAGTAGGCAAGCAGTACTTTAATTCCACATCTTATAAAAAATATCCCCTCCATCTCATCCCACCCTCACTGACACACATTCCAACAATTAGAAAGTCATTTCCAATAGCAGATTTTAAATTATACAGACCTGAAGGGAGACTGAAACCCCCTCAGTCATTCACAACCTAATGGAACTTTCACTCCACTACAAAATTCTTGAGGCCCGAGACCTCTCACTCCACTTTGCCTATGGTTAGTACTGAAAATGCTGCAAGATTTAAAGCGAGGCAGTTACAATGACTGCAAACAATACTTAAAAATAAGCAGGCTCACTTTGCCTAAAATATTCTATTTTTAGCTATTCCTTAATTTAATATAAAGTTAAATTAAGGAATAGCTAAATGAATATGCATAAATAGAACTTCAATCTTTTCTATTTGAAAATACCCTGGAATTTTAGCCATTTCTTCTCTACTTGCTGTCTTATACATATAAATGTCATCTGTCTTACACCCATAATTTAAAAAAATCAGTGCTTCAGTAGTTACATTAAGAAGTTTTATTCATGCCGAAACCGGTTTGGCTCAGTGGTTGAGCGTTGGTCTGCGGACTGAAAGGTCCCAGGAATGATTCTGGTCAGGGGCATGTACGTTGGTTGTGGGCACATCCCCAGTGTGGGATGTGCAGGAGGCAGCTGGTCGATGTTTCTCTCATCGACGTTTCTAGCTCTCTATCTCTCTCCCTTCCTCTCTGTAAAAAATCAATAAAATATATATATATTTTTTAAATATACAAATAATTCCAAGAAGCCAGCTATGTTTTAGAATGGCACCCTTAAGAAATTTCTTTCATCATCTGCTTGAGAGGTTAATAGATCTCTTCAAGAGACAGTCCATTAGATCAGCAGACACCAACCTTTTGGACCTCACGGACCACCAGTTGGCGACTGCTGTTCCAAAGGTTTCCTTAAACCAGTGGAAACCAAACTTGGACCTCACAGACCACCAGTGGTTCATGGACCACCAGTTGGCAACCACTGCTTTAGATCACTAGAAGAGATATTGCAAGATAACACAATGTAGAAACTTCCTCAACTTTCTTTCCCCTTATTCTGAATTCCTTCTTCAAAGTACATCATGTTCCCTAAATTAATTTTGCTGTGAAGCAATTCTAAATTCCAGAGCCATGAAACAAAAAACAAAAACTTTTTCTGAAAGTGCCATTCCTACTTATGTGCCATACACCCTGCTGAGGATTCAAAATCATCACAACTGATTCCACAGCTATTAGTTCATTTTTACCAGCCTCCCACCATACCTTGCTGGTGCAGTTATCCTACAGATGAAAGCATTAAAAAAGAGAATGAGAACACAGGATAAGCCTCCGTACAGAAAACAGTGTGTAATTTTTAAGTCATAAATTGAATATGACTTCTCAGATAAGCAAAAAGGCATTTAATTCTTTTTTAAGGACTCAAAGAAGATACTAAATTAGAACACACATGACTAACATTTTCTTAGCTTCTAACATAAATAACAAAGCCTTTTATAAAAAAATTGTTTCAGTTTTAGTGTTCCGCTGTTAAGGAATAATAAAATAAACTTTTAGAAATACATTACTGGCCCCCAAATCAACAGTATTTATTATGGCAAACTGTTCAAAATACTCCAAAGTACTGCACCCTACTTAGAAAAGATTGTACAGTAAAAGAAGATACAACAAATACTTATGGTTTTTATGAGATATGAAATAAGGCTCAAAAAATAGCCAAACCTTAGGTCTTTGTAAAAACCTAGCCCTTCCTTTTGCTTACACAGCTCTGTTTGCTTTCATTCTCCTATATCTCTTTTACTTTTAGTGCAAAGTGTATTCTACCTCTTATCAAAAAGCTCTAAAGGAAGGAAGGTATTATATAAGAGGGCCAAAAAAGGGCAACCGTCATAAACAATCAAAATATCTGTCAAATACATTTGCTGAACAGACAAATTCTCTTTACAATGAAGTAACACTTACCACTTCCGCCAAGGCTGAAATGACTTTGCCCAGAGTTGTAAGAGACTTATTAATATTTGCTCCTTCCTAAAATCAATTCCAAACATAAAAGAATTAAGAATTTCTACAACTGCCACATCATATATAATATATAGAATACAATTAGACATAGGTTAGCATTATGTTTCTTTATGATCACAAATTCTAAAAACCTCCTTTAATTCTCAATCTTCCCTCCTCTCCACTTGATAACATGCCAAGACCACATGCCTAATTGCACACTTCTAAAGTATCTTTAAGATGTTTATGCTCCAAAAATTTACAGATGCAGCCTTTTTCCCACAATTCACCAACATGAAATTTTTGCTCTTGTTAGGCATATCTCTAGAGGAGTTCATGCTTGGTTTCACATCTGGATCTTGTGTATCCTTTTTTCCCACTACTGTCCCTTACTTTCATTTGTTCCTCAAAATACAATTCAACTCTCACCATGAAGTCCTCCTTAATTATTATGCTATACTAGAGGCCTGGCACACAAAATTCATGCACAGGTGCAGTCCCTAGGCCTGGCCAGCAATCAGGGCTGAGCCGATCAGGGCCTGCCAGCTGGGGGGAAGGGCAGGACACAGGAAGTTGGCTATTGGCCACGAGGATGGAGCCGGCCCTCAGCCCCCTGGGAAAGGGGCCACGTCCACCACCACCCACCACCAGTTCCCTGTCCCAGCCCAGGGCCCAAAAGCCTTGGTGGGGTCGGGAGAGGAGGCAATGGTAACCAGGCCGGGCACAGAAGGAATGGACGCCCTACCACCATGTGGTTCCCTGCCTCTCCCCCTCCTGCTCCTTTTGCCGCCAAGCCACCACCACAGCGTGCGGGCAGCAGGCCAATCAGGGCCTGCTGGACAAGGGGAGGGACAGGGTGCAGGAGGCTGGCCATCAGTCCTTGGTCTCCCTGGGAAAGGGGCTGCATCCACCACCATTCACCCGGTTCCGTCCCAGCCCAGAGCCTAGCTCCAACGGGGGGCGGGGGGGCGAGGCACCATGGAAGGTTGGCCAGCCAGGAGAGGTTGGCCGTGGGAACACACTGACCTCCAGGGGACAGCTCCTGTGTTGAGCATCTGCCCCTGGAGATCAGTGCATGTTAGGAACCAGTCATTCTGGTCGCTTAGGCTTTTATATACACAGATAATCTTTCTTTGAAGTTATAGAGCAGAATAGGCAACATTTTTCTTAAAGGTATTGTGGTCTCTGTCACAACTTCTCAACCCTACCATTGTAGCATGAAAGCAGCCACACAGATAATATGTAAATAGATGTCACTGTGCTCTAATAAAATCTTATTTATAAAAACAGTCAGTGGGCCAGATATGGCTACCCGTGTTATAGAACAATTATTGATGAGGCCATTTGTTTGACAAGAAAAATACCTTTAATCGAGTCCCTTTGGCACCAGTTGAATCAGCTCGTTCACTCCCTGCTAGATCCACCAAGCTGATTTTACTGACCTGGTAGAGAACAATAACATTGCGGCAATTCAAAAATAAGCCAAGTCCAAGTTAAAAACATTTAGAAGCAGAAAACTGAAAGATTAAGGCAAGGAGAAGAGTAAAAATATTGATTAGGACTTATATATGTATATATGACATAAGACGACAAAGTCAATATATAGTTTTTATCAATTTAACGGGCACACAGAAAGATCACAGCAATTATCTATATTTTACAATGATGTCATAAAAATATGTAAAACTCTGCAGCCACTATGGAAAACATTATGGAAGGTCCTCAAAAAAATTAAAAACAGAACTGCCACATGATCCCAGAAATTCCAGTTCTGCATATTT
Organism: Pipistrellus kuhlii; assembly: GCF_014108245.1. Lineage (NCBI taxonomy): Eukaryota > Metazoa > Chordata > Mammalia > Chiroptera > Vespertilionidae > Pipistrellus > Pipistrellus kuhlii. The sequence continues at coordinate 4,257,138 of NW_023425534.1, read as the reverse complement.
ATCCAAAGAAAATGAAAACACTAACTCAAAAAGATATATGCAACCCCAATATTCATTGCAGCATTATATACAATACAATAGCCAAGATAAGGAAACAACCTAAGTATCCATTGATAGATGAAAAAATACAGACAGGGTGGTACATACATAAAATGGTATATTATCCAATCATAAAAAAGAATGAAATCTTGCCATCTGCTACAACATGGATGGACCCTGAGGGCATTATGTTAAGTTAAATAAGTTCAACCAAGAAAGAGAAATACCGCATGATCTCACTTATATTTGGAATTTGGGGGGTGGAGGGTGGCGAGTGGGGGGTGGAACTCACAGATACAGAGAACAAGACAGGTGATTGCCAGAAGCAAGGAGTTGGGGGTTAGGGAAGAATACGAAAAATGGGCTAAGGGAATCAAAAGGTAAAACTTCCAGTTATTAAAGAAATAAGTCATGGGATGCAATGTAATAGTATGGTGACTACAGTTAATAATACTGTATTGCATGTTTGAAAGTTACTAAGAGTAAATTTTAAAAGTTCTCAGCGTAAGAAAAAAATTCTGTAGCTATATAGTGAAGGAAATTAATTAGACTTATTGTGAGGATCATTTCACAATATATACGAATACCAACTGATTATTTTGTACACCTGAAATATAATGTATATCAATTATGTTATACCTCAATAAAATTTTAAAAGCAGAAAAATATATAAAACTCATTGACCCATTAAATGGCATTAAAATGAAGCTTCCAGCCCTGGCCTGGTGGCTGTGAACCAATGGGGGAGGTTAGATTCCCATTCCAGGCACATACCTAGGTTTTAGGTTCAATCCCCAGGGGGGTGAGTATGGGAGGCAGCCAATCCATTTCTCCTTCACATCAATGTTTGTGTTTTTTTCTCTCTCTCTCAAATCAATTTAAAAAAACAAAAACCTGTCCTTGCCTTTCCAGCATGGCTCAGTGGTTGAGCATCAACCTATGAACCAAGAGGTCACAGTTCAATTCCTGGTCAGGGCACACACCCAGGTTGTGGGCTCAATTTCCAGTGTGGGTCATGCAAGAGGCAGCCGATCAATGATTCTCTCTCATTATTGATGTTTCCATTTCTTACTCCCTTCTCCCTTCCTCTCTGAAGTCAATAAAAAAATATATTACAAAACAAACAAACACATCCTAGAGTTAGGATTTTAAAAATTAAATAAATAAAAATTTAAAAATGAAGCTTCCAGAAACTGGAACTGTCAAATACTGATGGTGGGAACATAAATGATATTGTTGCACTGTATCATTTTACAATGAAAGACGTAAAACCGTTAGCAGGTTCTTAAGAAGCTCACCATACACTTATAAGATTCAATCATTCTACTTCAAGGTATAAACCAAGAGAAACAAAAACAAATACACACACAAAGACTTGTACACACATGTGAACAGCATCTTCATTTGTAAGATCAAAAACCGGACACAATTTAAATGCCTATCAACAGGTGAATTACTGAGCAAACTGTGATACGTCATCTGTATAATGGAATAGTAATCAGCATGAAAGAGTGAACTACAGATACACACAACATAGATGTGTCTCAAAATCGTTATGTTAAGGAAAGAAGCCAGACAAAAAATACTATGTTATTCCTGGAAACTGTAAATTCATTTATAGTGACAGAAAGTAGGTCATGGATTACCTGAGGATGGGGGTGAAAGGAGGGATGTAGTTAGATTACAAAGGAGAATGAAGCAACTTTTCGGGGTACTAGATAAGATACCTAGTTGTAGTATTGCTTTCATAGGTGTATACATATGTGATCCAGATTTATACTTTAAATATATGTTTTACTGTACTTCAATAATACATAAAGTTTTTTTAAAATGCTTCAGGAAAGTTCAGACAAAAGTATCTAAAATTGATTATCATGGAAGCTATGGTTATGGGATTAACATTACTATTTTTGTAGATTTGACATCATATAAAAGAAAAGAAAATGCTTTCCTGTAAGATATTCCTTGTGCCAATCAGATGAATACTGACTACTATGTGGCATTAATATTGTAACCGCTGGCTAAGCAGTGTCAACTTATTTGATAATCCATATGAAAGATTATATTCTTAAAAATAATTTTCACTAAAAACAAAGAGGTTATCAGGTAAAAGTTAATTCTAGTTTTTAGTGATACTAGTTCCATAAGGTACTAAGTTTATAAACAAAGGATCTTTTATAATTGCTAGTACAATAACTCTAACTTCAGATAAAAATTCCAGCTATATGCTATGTAGGAATATAAGCAGAGAATTCAACATAAACTTATTATTACCAATAAGACAATAAAATTAACATTTATTAAGTGGTTACTCTGTGCCAAGCACTATTATGTGTGCTTAACCTATAATACTACTTAATCCCTTTTAACGATCCTATGAGGCTGGGGAAACTGAGGCACAAAGAGATTAAGTAACTTGCCCAAGGCAACACTGCTGAAAAATGGCAGTGCCAGGATCTAAAGCAAGCAGCTTAATTCCAAAGTCTATATATTTAACCACTGTAGAAAATGAGAAATTAACAAGCAAAGGTATCTGAAGAACATCAGAACTGCTGTACACATTATTTACTTTCCAAAAAAAAAAAAAAACAAACCATCTTGTCTGCTTTATGGTTTGCTTAAACATTAATCCTGCAGTAACATTATCAGAGCTTTAAAAAATGAAATACACATACAAAGAAGCTAATAAGATAATTAAGAGCTTCCAGTCAGGAAAAAGAAAAGGGAGGATTTTCTTCCCTCAGAACTATACTTAATTCCCTTGCATAGAGAAGTTTTTGAGAACCAAAGTCTTGGATTGTTTTTCCTTTACCCTATTTTCTCTTTTGCAATTTCACTCATGAATCCATACTCAAAACTGGTTTAGAGAGGGGAAAAAATGATAAGCGAAAGGTATAAAATACCCTCCATTAAGTAAAAATCCCACAAAATGCAGAGGCTTGCAAGGACTTCTGAAAATCCCCGCTGTGCACAACTCAAGCCCAGAGACCGAAGTTCTCCTACCTTCTCAGTGGAGAGGTTGGTCTCGGTATCGTGTTTCTTCTGGGTGAAAACAATTGTAAACACAGCATGGGAACGGCTACTTGTTTCATTCATGTTGGTAGCTGCCACTGTCCTAAATACACATAAAGGCGACCACGGGACAATGGAATTTTTAGATGCAAGTTAAAAGGGACATCAGGTTCCACATGACAAGAATTAACAATCACAAGCAACAACTTAAATTCACAGAGTGCAAGACTATCACACAAAATGCTCTCAATACACTCTACTTACGAGTTTATCAAGTTACCCTCCAAAGGTACGCCCTCAAAGTCATGTTTCATACTCCAGTTGCCCCTTTTGGAAACCACCATTTAATTTTTATTAGGCGTTCATTTATTCCGGATCAATTACTACCATAGGCATGTGGTAAGCAGCATTTTAGCATAACTTGACCAAAACCCAATAGTAAAACTTAGCCGCAGTTCTCTTGTGCCCCAGCAGTGCATTGTTTTGATAGGAAGATAGATACTAAATATGCTGAAGCCCTCACTTCTCAGCACAACCAAAGGATCAGAAGATCCACAATGACAACACTTTCCTAACTACAAAGGGCCTGAAAATGTGCCAAAGGCTTCAGCCATCAGTCTCTTCCCTGCCATACCTGGCTTTGTTCCCAGCATCCATGAGGTCAGCAATGTCTGTGTAGGAAGTGACTGCCAGCTTTGACAGATCCTCCACATATGGGCCAAGAAGTGGGTGTTCGCGTACACGCAAATTACCCTTGTTTTTTGGATTCAGCAAATCTCGAACTCTTTCACAGTAAATTTCCATGTAGCTCACCTAGAAACAAATTATTAATGAATGAGAACTCAGGGGGGAAAATCCTCTAATTAAAAAATTTTTTTAAACTTATTAAAAGTAATTAGGATTAGCAACTTTTACTAAGTGAAATGCCGTAGTTCCAGTCCCTTTTCTTCTATTAACATATTATATGCACAGATACCACTGCGTAGGTTAGGACCAGCCTTCTGACTTTCTGGGGGGGGGGGGGGGGGGGGGCTGTAAATAAGCTATCTTAGCACACAGTGACTACCACCTGTGTTTAGCAGAAAAAAATAACATTTTTAATAGCAACTTATCAGTTGTCAATATTTTTTAAAATGTTTGCCATTCTCCAAAAGCTTGGAAACAATATTTCTATTAGTGTTAAAACCAAGGAACTGTATCAATATTCCAGAGAAGTTAAGACAAGAGCCCAGCCTCTCTAATACCAGTACTTAAAAGACTGGCCACAATGTGACTGATTATGGGCCAAAATGTATCTATCAGAAGGGATAAGGACTGGTCAGCACAGAATCCAATTGTACGGCAGGACCTATCCAAGTCTCACAGGCGAAGAAGCCACAGACAATGTGCTGTCATGGAGATGAATGTGTTAGGCTATCATTTCTTCACCCGAAGCAATTAAGCATTTATCTAATAAACTCCTCTCCCTCTAACTTCATGCTCACCAAAAACCACCAACAGAGGTCCGCCCAATAATATACCAATCACAAGTGTCTGGTCTGGGTAACAGTTAATCACAAGTGTCTGGTCTGGGTAACAGGAAAATAATAAACCAATCTGCTAGTTTCTTAACATCAATCAAATGAGCTTCATTCAAGAGTCTGCCTTAGAAATGATGGGTTGATCCTAATGAACCTATAAGCTCAGATTTCTAAGCAACAACGTTCTGAAGTTGGGTGAATTCACCAGTGAGCCTAATCATACGGCTTCCCTAGGAATCGGACACTTCTGTATCACTGAGCTACTCAAGCATACAATGTAACTTCTGCATTTTTCAACTTCAAATTTCTACAGACACATTTTCAGAGTATCTAAATGGAACCTTATCTCTAGTTCTATTGGCTTTTTCTTTTTTCCAGTCTCAGATCTGTATTTTTATACTGTTTTTCAAAATCAATTAAAAAAAACTGAAGATGGTGAAAGATAAAGTAATTGATCTATTACAAGAGTAAAACAACAGGACAACAGATAATCTTTCTAAAAGATGTTTTCCAAGAGAGTGAGATGGTACTTCAATCATTCTCATGTACTTAAACCTGTACATACAATCCTGAATCCCAGGAAGCTATCATATGTTCTTAGAAAACCTGTCCCTTTTCACACATGTATAAGGCTAAGAGCTCCCCAATAACCTGGTAAAGGTTGATGTGCCCCATTACTTATTTTCTAATGTGCAAATCCACTAAGCCACCACTATTTATTTTACTTCTAAATGAACCAACATTATAGACCCCCACTTAGAAAATTCAATTCATTAAGCACCAGGCATTTTCAGATCTTTTTAGGTACTTGATATATATCAGTTAATAAAGCAGACAAAGACCCCTTCCCTAGTGAGCTTATGACGCTAGAAAGGGAGACTGAAAATAAACAACAAACATAAAAAAAAATAAGTAAAATCATAAAATAGGTTAGACTATGGCAAGTACTATGGGGAAGGAGAGGGGAAGGACAGGGAAAGGGAGACCAGGAGCGCTGGGTGGAAGGCAAGTTGCAGTATTATAAAAGACTAAGGCTCAGTGCACAAAATTCGTGCACTCGGGGAGGGTGTGTGTGTGTGTGTGTCCCTCAGCCTGGCCTGCGCCTTCTCACAGCCTGGGAACCCTCGAGGGATGTCCAACTGCCTGCTTAGGCCCACTCCCCGTGGGCAGTCAGACATCCTTAGCACTGCTGCAAAGGTGGAAAAGGTTCCTGCCACCACCTCTGCGTTTGCCAGCCATGAGCCCAGCACAAGGCTTCTGGCTGAGCCGCGCTCCCCTATGGGAGCCCACTAACCACCAGAGGACAGCTCCTGTGTTGAGTGTCTGCTCCCTAGCGGTCAGTGTGCGTCATATAGATTAATCATTCTGCCATTTGGTCAATTTGCATATTAGCCTTTTATTATATAGGCTGGTCAAGGTAAGCCTCAAAGAAACAGTAAGTATGAACAAAAGACCTGGAGGTGGTGGAAAACTTAGCCAAAAGATATCCAGGAAAAGACAATTTCAGGCAGAAAGGCCTTGTATTATAGTTAGGAACATTCCTGGTATATTCCAGAAGCAGCACAAAAATCCAGTGTGGCTGCAGCAGAATAAGTAAGAGAAAGCAAGAAAGGAGGCAGAGGACCATAAATTTAAGAAACCACTGTATCAACTGGGGATCTACACTGCAGTCCAAATAAGCCTATGAATGCAGACTAATATGAAAGAAAAGGGCTTATTTTTTATCACCCACAAGCTCAAAAAATTCTGTCATATGATTCAAAACAGAATAGTTATAGGATGAGACAAGAGAATTCAATTTAACAAAAAATATTTTTAGAGCAGCACATTCCCCTTTTGGTGTATAATGGTCACAGGCAGAATCCTTTAAAACTTATCAATTTATGCAACACTTTATAGGTAAAGAAAACAAACAAACAAACCAAAGCATCTAAGTAGATTAACTGGACATTGTATAAGTCCTATGGATAATCAAACATATACATTTTTTTAAATATAAAAACTAGAGTTTGCTTTAAAAGCAGCTTAATTTCTCAGAACAGGCTCATGTTAACAGAACACTATGCTATGTGTCAGACAGCAGTCTAGTTTCATTCTTTTCCATGTGGCTGTCCAGTTTTCCCAACACCATTTATTAAGAGACTTTCCTTTCTCCATTGTTGTTTTTGGCTCCTTTATAGAAAATTAGTTGCCCATACATGTAGTAGGGTCAGAACATTTTAATAATAGTAATGACTATAAAATCAACTACCAAAAAATGGAGAGGGTGTAAAATAATAGCTCTTAAAGCACATACAAAAAAGTGGAAACGTTTATCAAATAAATTAATATATATATAAAATAATTCTATAAACCTCTTCTTAAAAGGAAATCCATTGTCAGGTATACAATGGATGGAGACTAACTTTTCCAAGCTTATAAGCAACTGTAAAGGGAAAGAAGGAGAAGAGATTTGATTATATATACCTGCAAAAAATCATTATTAATAATATTGAAGAGAAAGAGTTCACACAAATAGTAAGAATAAGAAAAACATTGCAAACCCAACATGTAAACCGACACAGGCGTCATTTACAAGATGTCCAACCACACTAATAATCAAAGTAATTCAAATTTAAATAAGAGTGAGGCATTTTCCCTTATCAAATTGGCAAAGTTTAAAATGTGAAAATACTCAATGTTCGCAAAGACAGATTTGGATGCTTACACTCCCTGATGGGGCTTCTTTCTGAAATTCAAATGCATTTTTTGGCATTCAACATATATATAAAGGAAATCAATGAAATTAAAGCCAGTCTTATAAATAAGGATTTAATTAGAGCATTATTCATTATAACAAAAACTTAGAAATAGCCTAAAAGTACAAAACTGGGGAGTGGTTAAGTGATCTATAGTACGGTGATAATTTGGAGCAATTTAAAAGCAACAGTTGAAGCAATGGAGTATGGAGGCCTCTGGTTTTAACCAGCATCTGTACTCACCTCTACAGAGTAGGACATTTCTTCATTACAGTTGTCATTGATTTTCTCAAATAGTTCTTCACATAACTACAGAGACAGGATGAGAAAGAGATGAAGAGCATAAATCAAAGAAGCACCAAGTTACCCAGGACTGTTACACAAATTAGTAATATCCTTTTTCTCTTTCCCCCCCAAAATTAATGGCATCAACAACAAAGGTGAATTCTCTGAGTGAAATAAAAGACAGTTTTAAATACATTTTTCCTATCCATATAATCACTCAACAACAGCATCTCAACAATGTTTCCTTAGAAAGAAAGCCACATTTAGAGAAAGGGGAGAAAATTATGTCTCTTATAGTGTTATGTCATTGGCACATTTAATTTATGTAAACTCAACTCTTCATACTATAATACAGTAACAGTAATTTTACCATCAGAATTATTGTAGCAATAAAACTATTCAACTATATTTTACACACACATTTCTTACTGTGATATATACATTTTATTATTATAAATTGTCAGTTACTACATATATTATAAATACATACATACCTACACACACATATACAGAGAGAGAATACATACTATGGGTAAGGGATAAATTAAGGCATTTTCAAGAATCATTTTGACTAAAACTTTTTCCTTTATCTGTCTTAAGACTCTAAACCTTTTACAAAAGGCTACTCTACCAGGCAGTGACATTTTTAACAGAAAACATTAATTTTTATAGATCAGAAAAATTATAAAATTTCATTATCCTTACCCCTTGAATTTATTTATAATGTGGTAAGTTTTTAAAAGAATTAACAAAAATCATGTAGGAGGCAGCCAATCGGTGATTCTCTCTCATCATTGATGTTTCTATCTCTCTCTCCCTCTTCCTTCCTCTCTAAAAATCAATAAAATATACTTTAAAAATAAAAAATAAAATATTCTACAATTCTATCAGAAAAGATGTAATTTACAAGAATTTTAGTAACAAACAAATTAAAGGAAAAAGGAGAAACTCAGTGTGGTAATAGATAAATAAATATGACTATTTAGTATAACTTGGCATAATTGTAATCTATAATTATTTTATTGCCCAGAAAGTATTACATAGCAGTAAAAATAGAGACTCCAAAGCTACCTTTCCTACATTCGGATTCTGAACAAGTGACATGACCACATGCCTCAGTTTCCCCATCTGTAAAATGAGGGTAACAATAGGACCTACCTCTTAAGGCCAAATTAGGAGAATTAGATGAGTTAGTATTTGTCAAGCACTTGACCTGTGTTTGGCACATAGGGAGTGCTTCAGAATGTTTTCTCTAATAAGCACTGTAACTGTTGCTATTACTATAAACAGAGAAGGACAATTCCCAAATATACAGGATGTGGCAAAAGTAGGTTTACAGTCGTGAGAATGTGAAAGTTTTTTCTTGTATTATTATTAATTATTGTATTATTTTTCACACAAACTACTGTAAACCTACTTTTACCCCATTCTGTATGTCTTAATAAATGTTTTTACAGAAAAAAAGATATGTTAGTATGTCCCATTTTTTCTAAAGTTTTTCTTATCTTTGTTACTAATTAAACATTTCAATTACATAGCTGAATTCAAAATTACAGTCCACTAATTTGTCAGAAAAAGTAGTGATTGCTTCTGTATTTTATACTCAAAATATAGAGATGGTCATACTAGGCCTATAGTAAAAAACAGCAACAAACAAACAAAACAAAAAAAAACACTTAAAAATTAATTCCAAATATCTTTAACAAAAGCCATATTCCTGTTATTTAAAAATAAGTTCCTTCTAAATACTGATGTCACAACTCCTCTCCATTTCCAAACAATATAAAATCAAGACTAAAAGCTCTTAAAAAAATTTTTCACTGTTCAAACTTAAAGTGATAGTATTAAACTAATACAATAAAAGGAAATTAACTCTAAACAAGGTGATCAATAACAATCAGATTCTTGCCTAATCAGTTTGGCTCAGTGGACAGAGCACTGGCCTTTGGAATGAAGTATCCCCAGGTTCAATTCTGGTCCAAGGGCATGTACCTTGGTTGCAGGTACATCCCCAGTAGGGGGTGTGCAAGAGGCAGCTGATCGATGTTTCTAACTATCCCTCTCCCTTCCTCTCTGTTTAAAAAAAAAAAAAAAAAAAAAAAAAAAAAAAAAAAAATCAATAAAATATATTTTAAAAATAAAGCTTTTTAAAAATCGGATTCTTAAGGGGTGATCTATATCTTGGGGTGATCTATGGAACTTTAAAAAAAAAAAAGTCAGAGCAACAACATTCATTAAGTATTTCCAGAATTCAGAACAGAGCTTGTTACATACTATCTCTTTTTGAAGAAGCCGGTGACACTGTTCAAAAGATAAAACACCAACATAACATTGGATATATAGCAAAACCTTTACAAAAAAATCAGCTTTCCCACCTTTAAAGTAGACATGTATATATGTCAATCTCTTCCACTAGCTGTTAGCTCCTCTGGGGGAAAGGGAGAGGTGATTTATCCTCATGCCTAGTATGTCAGTCCGTGAATAAACATTTGCTAAATAAAAATAATTGTTACAGCCATTGAAGACTAAGAGTGATGAGGAACAGAGGTTTTTTTGTTGTTTTTTACCTGTGGAATGATGCCAGCCTGGCTTTCTTCTTGTTTACCCATCATTGTGTACGATTTCCCAGCACCAGTCTGCCCATAGGCAAAAATACAGACATTATAGCCCTCAAAGGCATGTAAGAGCATTTCCTTTCCAATGTCATTGTACACACGGTTTTGAGATGCGAAACAGGGATCTTCAGGCTATAAAGATTAAAAGAAGAAATGACATTTTATTCATATTCTTTCCTATGCTTATTTGATTACTGCTCTAATAAGTACAAGTGCTTTGAATCAGATTAATCACCTAAAATATTTATTTTTTTAAGTTTCCCCTACACGTTGTTTATTTTTCTCATTTTATATGCATGCATGCACCACTAGAGTTATCTATTATCCAGGTCAGCCATACGTAAAAATATCTACATGAAGTTATCTAACAGGATTACATTTTATTTTCCATAACTTTACAAATATCACTCTTCCATTCACAGGGAGCTCCAATAAACTTTTCTTAAGAGGAAATGGGACTAAAAGATCAAAGGTCAAGTCCACATATAAAAATACTTTTTGAACTTGTTACCAGTAGTACGGCTATATCTCAACACAGCTTTCAGTGAAGAATGTTTCCAACCCCTTGCCTAGACCCTTCCCTTGCCAACTAGGCTTTATCAATGAGGTCCTACAGGTTGTCGACCGCTGGTTTAAAACATCTCCTTTTCCAACACAAATCAGGAAAAATAAAGAACTAAAGAATAACAAGGAGTTGCAGAAGCAAACTCTAGTTTAGGAAAAAGCCCTAGAAGCTAATAAGACTGAGGGTTCTATGCTGAGTAAGGATACTGCGAAGGGCCCCACTCTCCATTTTGCTAGGTTGGTAACCTCTGCTTTTCTTGCTGGACCTGAAGGCTCTTGGAAACACATTAAAAAAGCCCTGCTCCTCTGAGCACATGAGCACACTCACCGAGGTGTGAGACCAGTAGGAATAGTCGAAGCTGAAGGACTTTGGAGCTTCCTTGGGGTTCTTTGGGTTAACAATACCTAGAGAATGAAAATGTTTTGATTTTTAAGTCACTCAGTTACACGTTCTTTATCTTTAGTTCAACATGATGCTCTATGGTAAATTCAAAACATCCAAATCAGTAAATTACTGCTGAATCAAAAACAAAAATAATCTCATTTTAATAGATGATCTACATATGTAATTTGAAAATACTAATCAGGATTCAGAGCAGAGCCTGGTAGACAGTAGGTGCTCATTAAATAGTTTATGACGGAATCTGAGGTAAGAAAGCAGCCAAGATCTGGAAATGGACCATATTACTATTCCAGGTGCTTCATAAGGCTTCAAATATTTCAACACATCAGAAATAAAAATTAGAAATTACTGAATCAATCTAGCCACTATTTGAAACAAACTCTTTTTAAAAGCTCTATCTACTTCAGAAAAGCTTTTGTAATAAAGCATTCATTGAAAAGATAATCTTATTTCTGAAATCCACAGCTGATACGTAAATGATCATGTATGTATGTGTGTACATTTGTGTATGAGTGTGTACAGTAGAATCACAGACCACTAAATCTTCTGTAGAATGTTTTTACAGCAAAATTACGTTTTGACTGAAAAGCAGCAAGTCTCACTGCCCACATTAACAGTGATTTGTAATGTGATTAATCTTGCCCCAGTTCACTTCAGGGACTGACTGCTGAGGCTTAGCCTTTGTCCCTTTCTCATACACTGAAGCGCTGGCTCCTCAGATTTCACATGGAATAGAATCCTTGTAACATGTGTTCATGAAACCTCCTCAAAGACCAGACATCTAGACCAACCTACTTCTCTAAAGCAGGGCCACATCCCGGGGTATCAGTGAGATCAGGATTAAAAAATAAATCTGACCAGAGCAGCTGCTGCTCGGGACACAAATAGCAACAGTTGCTACGGTGCTTAGTTCTCTCTCTTGCTCTTGCTGGATTCCACTGGGTACGGCCACGGACTTAAGTTCCAACCCCAAATGCTGAGAGAGTATTACTAAGGCTCACACTGCACAGTCATGTGACAGAGACATGGTTCTAGAAAGAACATCTCCTCCCACACAAATGGTAACTTAAACAAAGAAGAAGTTTCTAAACAAAAGACATTACGTATAATATTTAAGTAACAGCCAACATTCATGGAGCACTTCCTCCAAGCTGTAAGTACTTTCTATGTACTAACTTATTTAATCTCCCAACCATTCAATAAGGCAGATGCTTAATTATCCCCATTTAATAGATAAACCATCACAAAGAGGTTTAAATAACTTACCCAAGGCTACAGAACTAGCTAATGCCAATCCAGGATGCGAACATAGAGAGTTTGGCTCCAGAGGCCACTCTGAGCCAAAATACTCATCATTGAAATGCTTATTCCCTATGCAGCCACTGCCAGTAAGGCAGGCATCTTGAATGAATATGCACACATATATGTATGTGTATGCACATATATTATGACTACCCCCAAAAGTATACCGCAGGCATTAATACTCTTCTTACCCACTTAAAACTAGGAACTTAATGATTATAGTTCCTAAAACATGAAAGGCCACACACAAACTCTACCAAGCGAAGAGGAAGATGGTGCCATGCTGCATGAGCCACACTCCAGGCTGCAGTGGCTCAGCAATAAGGACAATGATGAGATGAGACATAGGATATAACTTCTGTAGTCTTCCCATTAAAAAAAACATGGTTAAAACAAACACTTCTAACCTTTGGAAAATTTGCTATTATAAATCTTTTAAGCATGTTTCATTAAGTATTGTGTGTGTTTTTCAAGTGAGTTCAAATGCATTTTATTTTTAGACGACCTACATGATAGATTATTCTTTCTTTTTCTTTTTTTTTTAATTCATTCATTTCTTTCTTTTTTTTCTTCTTCTCTGTTGATTTCAGAGAGGAAGGAAGAGGGAAGAGAGAGACAGAAACATCAACGATGAGAGAAAATCATTGATCGGCTGCCTCCTATATGCCCCCCACTGGGGATCAAGCCCACATCCTGGGCATGTGCCCTTGGCCAGAATCGAATCCAGAACCCCTCAGTCCGCAGGCCAATGCTCCATCCACTGAGCAAAATCGGCCAGGGCATGACATGTTATTCTAAAAACAATGCCTCTGCTCCAAATATATCAAGGTCAAAATAAATAGAGCTCAAGATAACATCAGTCCTATTGTCCTAGTCCTCAAGTGTAGATGGAAAGCAGCAGCCAGGTGCTTGCTTCGGCAGCACATAACTAAGATTGGAATGATACAGAGAAGATTAGCATGTCCCCTGCACACAGACGACATGCAATTTCATGAAGCATTTCATAGTTTTTTAAAAGAAAAACAGCAGCCAGTTACAATGACAGGTGATAGATCCAAATTGCCAAATTTGTGAACATTTTCCCATTTCTAAGCCATCCTTAAAGAAAATCCTATTTGCGTCACACCACCCTCACGGAAGTGCTGCAGAGCAGCCATGCCATCTGTTTTCACCAATGAAGAACTGGGAGGTTCTGAAATTAGCAAGGATGTGCTTGATTCATTCTGCAGCCCATCATAAAAGGATTTACTCTTTCATAAAAGGCTGTACTCTTTCTGGTCTCTGTTCTTCAAGTTTCCCTTTGATTGATTTCATGTCATCTTTGACATACTTCTTGTAGGCTTCCTTTGTGAACCTGGTTTCCTGCACGTGATGGCTCATGCAACTATCAACCAGTCATTACTGTGCTTTCAGTACCTTTGCCCTCAGTAGTCATCATGTTTAATAAAACCTTCTTCCCAGACCCCATTGAATGGTGTCTCATTCTCCAAGGTTGCCCACTCTCACTTCTCAAGTCGTACTATCGCTTTAAAAACTTTACTGTGCTTTGTTAAATCCTCTGTAACACTCTTAATCCTTTCTTGTCTTGTGACAAGAAACTGGATCGGGTTGAGGCCTCCCTTGACCTCCCCGGGTGCTGCCCAGCATAAAAATGACCTCTTTCCCTACAAGGAATATACTTTAAAAATATATATATATTTTATTGATTTTTTTACAGAAAGGAAGGGAGAGAGATAGAGAGCTAGAAACACTGATGACAGAGAAACATCAACCAGCTGCCTCTTGCACACCCCCTACCGGGGATGTGCCCGCAACCAAGGTACATGCACTTGACCGGAAACGAACCTGGGACCTTTCAGTCCGCAGACCAATGCTCTACCACTGAGCCAAACCGGCTTCGGCAAGGAATACACTTTTTGAGGACTGAGTCAGAACATACCGTATTTTTCGGACCATAAGATGCACCAGTTTTTAGAGAAGGGAAATGAAGAAAAAAAGATTCTGAAACAAATAGTGTCCTAAAATATTTTATGTGCATTAAAACCCAACATCACAGTCATAAACACATGTAATCAACCCTGTAAAGTAAACAGCAGCATTTAGAACCATTTTAGAGCCAGGCAAGCACACAGAGACCACACAGAGCCGGGCAAGTAAAAAAACTTTTTTTTAAAAGTATATGTGTAGGCTATATTTGGACCATAAGACGCAGGGACTTTTTCCCCCCACTTCTGGGGGGAAAAAAGTGCGTCTTATGGTCCGAAAAATACGGTAACTCTTATTTTAAGTGCTATATACTTCATATTGCTTTCTTTCCTATAAAATCACCTTTTCATACCACTTTTCAAGGTCCCTTTTAAACTCCTCTGCACCTGAGGTTTCTTTTCCAATCAAGATTTCTCTTACATTCCAGACCTGGATTCACCTCCACAAGCAACTTTTCACAGATGACCTTGGAGTCGTATTTGACTTTTTCTCTCACCTTCCACCTCTGATCTGTCCTGTCAGCTCCAATTTCAAATGTATCCAGAATCCCACGGCTTCTTACCATTACCATTTTATCACCCTGGGCCAAGCCACCCTCTCTCTCACCAGGATGACTGCAATGCATCCTGACTGGGTTCCCCGCCCAGGGCCCTGGAGGAGTCTAATCGCCACATTGCGGGCAGTGAGCTTTCTCAGACGTCCTTGTCAAGGTTCAAGTGAAAACTTTTCAATGGCTTCCCCTCATACATGGAATAAAACCCCAAGAGGCTTTATAATGGCTCCATCTCCCACTCCCTCCAAAGATTCACCAGTCAGCCCAGGTCCATTGCCTTCTTATTAAAGACACAGTGTAATTATGGCTCAGGGACTCCATTTACTGCTCTACCAGGAATGCTATTCTCCCAGTAATAGCCCACTCCCTCACTTCATGCAGGTCTGAGACTGCAGTGGCGCTGGGAAAGGATGTAACAGGCATTACTCAGTCCAGTGCTTCAGAGGAGCTGTGCTGGACTGGAAGGTTAATGTCAGTTAGGGTCTATGCTGTTTGACCCACAGGAAAAAAAAAGCTATTAGTTCTAATAATTAGAACTTTAAAAAAAAAAATCAAACACCTACTCAAAGTCAAATCTTCTCCTGTCACCATATATTAGAATCCCCTACACCTCTCACCCTCTGGGTGATGGGCACACGGTGCAAATATACAAATATTGTAAAATAGAAACCCACACCTGAATGTATATGTTCAGATTGACCAATGTCACCCCAATCAATTTAATTAATAAACATTAAAACAAACAAAAATACTACATTACAATGGCATCCAACTAGACAAGTCCATTTTCCTGATCTTCTGCCTGGTTGTCAATAGCCCCTGTGCCTTTGTTGCCTGTGCTTTTAACTCAGTGTGCTCAACTCTCCAAGTATCCCAAGACTGAGGTGGCTTCCATGCAAATAATCTTTCTAAAGAAATGGCGGTTGTAAAAAAAACAAAACAAAACTCAAGATCCTATTTTAAGAAAGGAAAAGTTAAACAGCACTTTCATTCATTGAACACAGTCACTGAGCACATTTATTAAGCATAAACTATGCACCAGGCACTGTGCTGGGGAGATAATGGCAAGCAAGAGTTATTTCCATCCTACTGGAGTGTATAGCCCATGGAGGAGACAGAACTATAATCACACAAAATACAGTTAGGAGATAAAAGGAGAGTGCAGGTTTGGTTATTTCTAATAAGAATAAGCAGGCTCATATAAGTACAACCAATGGACATAAAACTATGGGGAGGGAGGGGATATGGGGGAGGGAGGGGGGCAAAAAAAAATCATTAAAATATGTAAAAAAAATAAATAAATTAAAAAAAAAAAAAAAAAAAAAAGAATAAGCAGGCTGTCACCTCTGAGAAGGTGATATTTAAGCAGGGATCTGAATGACATTTGAGGAACAGGTATGACCACCAGTGTAATCAGAGGGGTAGACATTGACAAGATGTGAAATCACATAGCTAGCCAGAGGCCAAATTCCTTGTGGCCAGTATGAGGGTTGAGTTTGTTTTTGTTTTTGTTTTTTTCATTCTAAAAGTGATAGAAGCCAAGGAAGGACTTTAAGCAGAGAGAGTGACATAATCTAATTTACTTTTCCAAACTATGACTGGCTACTGCACAGGAACAAGAGCAGGAAGAGAGAAACAGGAAACTACTGGGTATTGACTTAGATAAGAGTGAAAATGATAAAAAGTAACTGGATCCAAGATAGCTTGTGAAGGCAGAGATGACAGGACTTACTGATGAATTACAGGTGGCCTGTAAGAAAGAGAGGGAGGCAAAAGGGACCCCAAATTAAAAGAATGAGTAAGAATGAAGGAAGAACCACTTGAGGTGTGTAGGGAGGCAAAATAAATATTTATGTTGATATACTTCTTAGGCTTTCAGAGTTAAGTTAGCAGCTGGGCAGACAAGCCTAAAGTTCTATAGAGAGATTCAGACTAGAGGAATGGATTTGGTCGTCACCACCCTCAATGACACTTAAAGCCTTGAGCCTAGGTAAAATCACTTAGGGAGTCTGTCTTCTCTAGAGACAGATAATAGCTAAAAGAGAAGAGACAAAGTCCTGGTTCACAGAGGAAGGCGAGGAAGAATGGAGAATGGCCTGTGAGTAAGGAAGGCAATCAGGAGAGCACGGGTACTGAGAGCGAAGAGGCGGAAATGTTTCAAGGATGAAGTCAAGCTGTATTGGCTGCTAGTATTACAATGCTTACTACCCTCACCATCCTCTGGATTCCCTAGGGGAAGGAGTCTTTGTTCAGGCTACATCCTGACTTCCCCCAAAACTCGCTCTGCTCACCCTCACCTCTGGGCTTGGCTCCCTAACACTATTGAGACCTTGTCTAGTTTCAATGCTGTTTTCTTACGTTTCCCTTCATATATCAGAAAGAACTGAAGATCTTTTGTATCTTTCCCCAAGTCCAAAGGGAAGATGATGCCCCCTTTATCCTCTCCCTACATCTTGCACAGCTTTTCCTTTCCATCTTCAAAGGTTTTACTCCTCATGCTGTGGCTGGCATTTCCTCAGGAGAGCTGAGGAGACCAGGACAGCGTCTTCCATGGAAAGGCTTGCTTGCAGACCCTCAGCCGGGAGAACTGGGAATGCCTTTAAAGAACTGTCATAAATGTTCCTTAGGTTTGCATTTTCTGATGAACCACATCTCTTTTGTGGAGTCCCTTCAAGTCAAAATTAGCCTTACACAATTCATTAAGTCCCTTAATTTTACCCTTTCTTCTTTGCCTTCTTTCCGACTGTGTTACTTCAGCATACAGATGCAGAAATAATGTTTTAATTACTAACCATTAAAGAACAAGGCAGTCAAAACAAAATGTGTACTTAAAAGCCGTTTATTCTCCAGAATAATTTTGTTTATCTAAATCTCAAAGTCTCTATGTAGCAATTATACTGTTGTTGGCAAACTACTAAAGAATTTGCCTACAACTACAATTAACATATCAGTGTGGTAACACTGTAACTTTATATTAACTTTTCTATCACAGCATGTGTGGGGTTTGTTAAAAATCCTAGTGACATCCTCAGCAAACTTTCTCTTCCAAAATCTTCCCATAACCAAAATTAAGAAAAATGGCACACAATAGGAGTATTTTGTACACCATTTATATTCCAAAACCATAAAACCAAAACCCATAAGCAGCCCCCTCCCTACTCAGAATAATGTATTTCCAGAAATATAATAAAGTGGTCAAGCATACTGCCATAAGGAGAATTTGAGCAAAAGACCTATAATTATAAAATTTCTTAGTTATTTAAAATAACAAACTTAGCCGAAACCGGTTTGGCTCAGTGGTAGAGCGTCGGTCTGCGGACTGAAAGGTCCCAGGGGTCAGGGGCATGTACGTTGGTTGCGGGCACATCCCCGATAGGGGGTGTGCAGGAGGCGGCTGGTCGATGTTTCTCTCTCATCGAAGTTTCTAGCTCTCTATCTCTCTCCCTTCTTCTCTGTAAAAAATCAATAAAATATATTAAAAAATAAATAAATAAATAAAATAACAAACTTAGATTCCAAATCTTATAATCAGGATTAATGTACTCTATGTTCATGATATACTCAATCCCTTCGTATTAAAAATAAGCATACAATAAGAAGAAAAACTACCAGCTCTATTAGTGTCATAATTTTATTAACTGGGTATAAAATAAATATGCCAATTATAATAAATATTAAACAGACTCTCACGTTAACAATCATTCTACTCTTCCTTAGCAAATGTTTGTTAATTTTTATTTATTGATTTGAGGGAGAGACATCAATTTGTTGTTCCACTTATTTAGGCATTCCTTGGTTACTTATTGTATGTGCTCTGACCAAGGGTTGAACCTGAAACCTTGGCATATTGCAGGGGTACAGAACCTTTTTTCTGCCAAGGGCCATTTGGGTATTCATAACATATTCGTGGGCCATACAAAATTATCAACTTAAAAATTAGCCTGTATATTTGGTCAAACATTTAATTAACTCATCCCTAAGGTCTTTGCAAGGCCAGGCCAAATGATTCACTTGCCTTATGTGGCCCTCCAGCCAGAGGTTCCCAACCCCTGGGTGTGTCTGGATGATGCTCTAACCCCATGGACAGCAAACTGCGGCTTGCGAGCCACATGTGGCTCTTTGGCCCCTTGAGTGTGGCACTTCAACAAAATACCACGGCCTGGGCAAGTCTATTTTGAAGAAGTGGTGTTAGAAGAAGTTTAAGTTTAAAAAATCTGGCTCTCGCCGGGACCGGTTTAGCTCAGTGGATAGAGCGTCAGCTTGGGGACTGAAGGGACCCGGGTTCGATTCCGGTCAAGGGCATGTACCTTGGTTGCGGGCATATCCCCAGTAGGGGGTGTGCAAGAGGCAACTGATCGATGACTCTCTCTCATCAATGTTTCTAACTCTCTATCTCTCTCCCTTCCTCTCTGTACAAAATCAATAAAATATATTTTTAAAAAAAATAATAATAAATAAATAAATAAAAAATCTGGCTCTCAAAAGAAATTTCAACCATACTGTTGATATTTGGCTCTGTTGACTAATGAGTTAGCCGACTGCTGGTCTAACCAAATGAGCTACCCGACCAGGGACTAAGAAAATGTTGAATGATTTTGACGGGATATCATTTGGAGGCCTTGGTTAGCTTTCACTCAATCTAAATGGAACAAAGCTGTCTGAGCTAATATTAATATCCTTTTTATTCATAATTTCCCTACATCAGGGAAAGGACACTAAAATAAACTTTAATCTGCCTTAGCTGGTTTGGCGCAGTAGATAGAGCGTCGGTCTACAGACTGAAAGGTCCCGGGTTCAATTCCAGACAAGGGTACATGCCTGGGTTGCAGGCTCAATCCCTAGTGTAGGGCATGCAGGAGGCAGCCAGTCAATGATTCTCTCTCATCATTGATGTTTCCATCTCTCTCACCCTCTACCTTTCTCTCTAAAATCAATAAAAATATACTTTAAAAAAACTTTTTAAAAAGGAAAAAATAATAAACTTTAATCTAACAGTTAAATTCAAGTTAGACGTAGACATTCAGTATTTACACAGAATAGAAAACAATATAAATATTTTGAGAGGCAACATGTATAGCACCGAGGTTAAGAGTGAGGGCTCTGGAGCCAGACAGCATTTTCTAGTTTTTCCAATACCTACATGTGCAATTCCAGGCATGTTAGCCAGTAACTATCCCCCTGCCTATGAACGGGGCAAATAGAAGTATGGCCTGGGTCATGGGGCTCAGTGGTTAAGTGTCCACCCATGAACCAGGAGGTCACAGTTCAATTCCTGGTCAGGGCACAAGCCCAGGTTGGGGGCTCAATCCCCAGTAGGTAGCATGCAAGAGGCAGCCAATCCATGACTCTCATCAATGATGTTTCTCTCTCTCTTCCTCTCCCTTCCTCTCTCTGAAATCAATAAAAACTTTTTCCCCCCAAAAAAAGTAAGTATCTGCTACAGAACTATTGTGAAGATTAAATGACTTAAAATCTGTAAGTGCCTGACATGGCTTAAGTCTTCATTACTATTATTAATTACCAATCAAGCTCCCCTCACCCCACTAAAAGGCAAAAGAGTACAAAAAAACACACACAAAAATAACAAATAAAATCTGCTTTTGTTTTTCCCTTCATCCATTTTTGCCTACTCAAGTTTATTCCGTCACAAAAGGAATTCTTAGGCATCAGCCCAGAACAATGTCATAAGGAGAAACTAACCGTAGTTAAATCATTTCCTCACGCAGGCAGCTTTTGCTAATTCTGGCCATGTTGTTTTCGGTTCTGCCAAAACAAAAAAGGCTTTCCAGACATTCCTACCTTTCCTGGCCCTATCCCTCAGTTATTTAGATGTTTTTCCTCAATGCTTTCATTAACAGTCATCACACGGCTTTTATTATTTATCTCTAAGACAAGACTAAAAACCCTCTCAGTAGTATGCACCCTCCCAGCCTATCCTTGCTGAATAACAAAAGCCTAATGTCCTACAGATGCTCTCAAAAACCTAATTTCATATTTCTACCAACTCTACTTATACATCAATCATCCACAAATAGAAATGTTTTCATAAAATAAGCACAATTCTTGATATACTACGAAAATTAAGTTATGCATACCTACACTTCGCTTATCATGTGACCAAAGTAATGGGTCCTTTGTAGTCGGCTTTCCTAGCTCCCATTACAGCACTTCACACCACTTTGGGCAACTAACAAAAGCAATCAGCATATGTTGGTGGCATGAACTTTATAAAAAATGAACTCCAAAACATCTCTTGAGAATTGCAAATGTCATACACCTGAAAGTATTGTAATATAATGTTACTAGAGGCCCGGTGCATGAAAATTCATGCACTGGAGGTGGGGGGTCCCTCAGCCGGGCCTGCCCCTCTCAGAGTCCAGGAGCCCTCAGAGGCAGTAGGCAACCCAGCGATCCCGGGAAGGCGACACCCCCATCACACCTCTGCCGCTGCCACTGCCTGCAGCACAAGCCTCTGCTGGCCCTGGTTATCTGAGCCTCAGGCAGCCCTGGGAGGCTGGAGGGCAAAGGGGACTGGATGCCTCCATCTTGTGGTTATGAGTGCCACCATCTTTGAGAATGTGATGATTAATTAGCATAGTCCCTCTTTAATAGATAGGATAGCAAATGTCTCTATATACTGTAAAAACGCCTAAGCAACCATTACGACTGAATGACTGGCTGGTAGCTACGATGTGCACTGACTCAGATCTTGCTGCTGGGGCTCTGACAGCCCGAACCTGGTTCACCCGCACCCGGACCCAGGCAGGAGGGGAGGAGGGAGCCTAATTCCTCCTGGAATCAGCTGTGCCTTAGCTTGCTGCTGGGGCCAACCTCTCTCGTTCCCTCCCCCTGGCAGGCCAGCCGCCCCAATTAGCCCTGATAACTGGCCAGGCCAAGGAACCTCACCCATGCATGAATCTGTGTACCTAGCCTCTAGTATTTCAGTAAAAAATAAATTAGTCTGGCCTGCATGGCTCAGTGGTTGAGCATCAACCTATAAACCAGGAGGTCACTGTTCAATTCCTGGTCAGAGTATATGACTAAGGTGAAGGCTTGATCCCCAGGGTAGGGCATGCAGGAGGCAGCCAATCAATGATTCTCTTTCATCATTGATGATTTTCTCTCTCTCTCTCTCTCTCTCTCTCTCTCTCTCTCTCTCTCTCCCTCCCTCCCTCCCTCCCTCCCTCCCTCCCTCTCCCTCCCTTCCTCTCTGAAATCAACAAAAAATTATTAAAAATAAAATAAATGGGACATGGCTACTTTCTCCTAGGGAAAAAACAACAACAAATGCAAATATAAAGGCCACATTGCAGTACAGTTTGGATTTTAATTAAGGCAACCTCAAAAGTCTAGAACAATAAGATGCAAAGCAGCAAAGAGAGACTAGGCTTCCTACATTTTACCCAGTCTTTTCTCTTTGCTGTTTTAGGATCTAGATGTGAAAACAACTTACTTAGGTTATTGAAGAAGTTTAAATTATACCCTGTAATAAAAAGCAGTTGCAAACACACAATATCAAAGGCCTCCTCCAATTTAGTGATAGCTTCTGAATGAAACAATTTGGGTACCAAAACTAACCGGAAAGAAAAAAAAATTTAACAAGTATTTTTCAAACACCACTCTATACGGTATACCTCGTTCTGAGAGAGGCTAGGAAGCCAAGACAAGTGGAATCGAGAAACTTAGACAAATAGTTAAATAGCAGTTTGCAGCCATCTTATATAGATACAAAATGACCCAATATGTAACATGTTTTATTTAATATGTGAAAGTGCAAGGAAAAGATAAGAGAAATATCCAACAAAATGTTAATAATAATTCTCTCTCAGTGGTAAGACTTTGCTTTCTGCTTTGTGAGTGTTCAATTTGTCAACTGCGTTTGTTTTGAAAACTAAGGACATTCTGTGTTCTTTAAATGTTAGAGGTGATTGGTTTATAATAATTATAAATATACTGAATAAATATGTTAAATACATTTTTCTAAAATGGGGCAATAAAGATAAAACCTGCACTAAGAGAGCTAACAAATTATCTTCCTTTAGTATTTTTTTCCCCCTAAGTAAAGGTATTAAACTAGGATGAAAGTCGGTGACATAAAACTATCAGCAAGAACACCAGAGGATAACGCCTCAGCAAGAGTTAGAAAGGTTGTCAGTGAGAAGGATAGTAATATGCTATTTGCTACAAAAAAAAAAGGGGGGGGGGGCGCCAGAGGGGTTATGCCAGGCATTCCTGAGATTCCAAGCTTCATTTTGCTCTAAAAGAAAACAAGCATTTAAACAAATGATTATTTTGTATATATTTCAAAGATATTTGGGGGGGAAAGATATAATGAGAAGAAAAATTACATATAGCAGATGAGAGAAGTCATCACCAATTTACTGAATATCTATGAGCCACCAATTGCGTAAGGTGATTAGGGATATAAAATATAGTCTTAAAATGTTCTCTTTTTTCCATTGGGTTGTCTTTCTTATGAAATATTTTACAAGGCGAGAAACTTCCTGAAGTAAGGCAATAAGAAGGATCCACAGCCAGACAAAAGAACCACTCAAGAAAAAATAATGTGCTACTTACTCGAACTTGTTGGGAAAAGAATAAATAGCCCAGAATAATTACAGAGTAATTTTTCCCCAAATACCACTTCAATATTTTCCAAATATAAAGAAAACAATGACAAGAAATGACAGGTAAGTCCAAAGGATTCTCTATTGTTTAACGCAGTAACCAGAAGACACATAATCCTTAGTTGTTCTCAGATTCAGAGCTATAAATATAAGCTCCACAGCAGGTACTTGTGAAAAATTACAAAATCTGCAAAAAATCACACTTTCAACACCAACAGGCCATTAACTTTTTTTCATACAATTAACCAACCCATTACTGACAAATGCTGAAAGTCATCTGCATTTTGGGAGTCAAGCAAGATGGGAAGCAGAAGAGTTTAGATGATCTGCTTGGAACTCAGCAAACACATTTTATTTTTATCACATACTAAAATGCCTTGTTCACACACTCCAAAGTAATCAAATGCAATAGAAGTTTAAAAACACTGGAAAACACCTAACATCGCAGGGGCAGAAGGATCCCCATGTAAAAAGGTCCGCAGCACAGGCAGTGGCCAGCAGGCAGGCCGGTGCTACAGAAGGGGCAGTAAGGTGATGGGCTTCCCCAACCCTGGCGCTGAGGGACCACCTCCCTAAAGGAGAGAAGGCAACTGACAGTGCGAGACCCTCCCTTTTCACACCCATTCCCAAAGTCCCTCTACAGGACAAAAGTGGTCTCAGCCAACTCCAACTGAGTAAATGTATCGATAGTATCATTTCACAGGCAACTTTACTTCCCACCCCAACACACACACACACACACACACACAAACACACACACACACACACACACACACAGCTATAGCTCCAAATCTTGATACTAAGTGCCGCTGGTACTCAAGCTGATCTCAATATATTTTACTGACTTATTCCTTTGCTGAATAAGCCTCTATCATCTTATTGTATACCATCTTACAATCCAGTAACTGAGTGTCATTTAATCAATATGGACATGTAACGTAAAAAGCAAGCATTCCTGTCTTTGGGAAAAGGGGGGGGAAAGTGGCGAGAAGGCTTCAGAAAGAGGGAGCAGGAGGCAAATTTCATGGACTTGTGCCTGTTCCTGCTATAGACAGGCACTGGAACACTCATCTCTATTTGTAAGATTAAGACTGTGTGTGTTTTTCTTTGCTTTTATAGTACATTTTAAATTAAGTAGTTAGTAGATATGTAGCAGATATATTTATGAAATATATGTAGAGTTTAAACAATAACAAAACAAAAGCCCGGGTACTCCCCAGCCAGTTACAAAACATGACTCTCACCCTGCAGTTCCACTGATGACCCTCCCAGATCTCTGCCCACCATCCCCCCTCTGAAGCATGCTGAATTTTGTCATTATTACCTTACTTTTCTTCACAGTTTTACCCCATACATGTGTTTATACGGAGTAAGGAATACAGAACACAGCTTTGCATGTTTTGAAATTTATATTAATGCTAGAGGCCCAGTGCACAAATTTGTACACAGATAAGGTTTCTAGGCCTGTCTGGCGATCAGGGCCAACCTGTGGGGCAACCGGTGGGGTGATGGGGGTGGGGGGCGTGCCCTGCTGGCACCCGCCTTGGCTGGCCTGAGGGCAGCTCCAGCATTGAGTATCTGGCCTCTGGTGGTCAGTGTGTGTCACTCCACCGATCATTCCACCATTCGGTCGATTTGCATATTAGACTTCTATTATATAGGAAAATACATGAGCCTTCTTTGCAACTTGTGAGGCTATAATTTATGTATGATTTCTGTGTGTGTGTGTGTGTGTGTGTAGTGCATTAATTCTCTTCTTTGCTGTATTCTATAATATGTATGTACCATGGAGTTCTGGTAAGATGGCAAAGTAGCCGAAACCGGTTTGGCTCAGTGGTAGAGCGTCGGTCTGCGGACTGAAAGGTCCTGGGTTCGATTCCGGTCAAAGGCATGTACATTGGTTGTGGGCACATCCCCGGTAGGGGGTGTGCAAGAGGCAGCTGGTCGATGTTTCTCTCATCGACGTTTCTAGCTCTCTATCCCTCTCCCTTCCTCCTCTCTGTAAAATATCAATAAAATATATTTAAAAAAAAAAAAAAGATGGCAAAGTAGGTAAACACTGTGCTCGACTCCTCCCAGAACCACAGTTGTAGTTGTAACAATTGCAACTAAAATCTAGAACAAACAATGTGGAGAACCCTCTGAAGACTAGCTGAACAGAAGTCTTAAACTAAGGAGTAAGAAAGAAGCCACATTGAGACTGAATAAATAAATAAAATACAACAAGATTAATTTATCTAGTCCCTTGCTGATGGATAATAGGTTGTTGCTGTTGTTGTTTTGTTTGTTTGTTTTGCTCTAAGAAAAATGGGTGCTGTTAGGAGTTTAAATGCCCAAATCGTCAGCGGTTGTAGTGACTCCCAGAAGAATGCACTACTTGGTAGAGGCTGTAAAGAGAAATATGATTGAGCATGAGTGAGATACACAGCTCACAGAATGAATCCCGACAAAGGACAGGTTAAAAGAAGGTAGACATCCCATCTTGCAAGTCAGAGCTCATGGTTAGAGGTGGACAAGTAGTAGATGAAGAGCTGGTTTATCCTACTTCTCCAGCCACTCTGTGAAGCACTTTGGGTGCTATGTTATGAAATTCACCTTAGTCTGATCTAACTATAATTAGCCCTGGCTTATCCCAGAAAAGACTTAAGGAGATCTCATTCTGATTCAAGGCTAGTGCCTCTTAACCCTTTTGGGGGACATAGATCTCTAAAAATGTAATGGAAGCGATTACTCCCTCCCAAAGAAAACACATAAGACATTTATTTTTATTTTTGTTTTGCATATAATTTCAAGGGACCATCTTGACAGACACTCAGAAGTCTATGCACAGGTCCCAAGAAAAGAAACCAAACTAAGATGCAAGTGAGAATTAGGTAATACTAATGGGAGAAAAAATATCTAAAGACTTAAAGACTAGAATACTAAAATTCTAACCATTTAACCAAATAGAAACAATTAAAGTTCATCAAAATGCAGCAGGCGACTGTGGTAAGGCGTTAACTAGACAATAAAAAATGCTGCCTAAGTGGGAGAAACTTGGAATATAATAGGATATTATACAAAGCCATTTGTGTATGCACTTGGGTCTCAAAAATGTCAAGGCAGTAACATTTATCTGTGCCATGGAAAATATTTCCTCTGAGACCAAAAAGTGCTTAAATAAAACTGCTGCTACTCAGTTTTCAGATCTGGCACATTCCCTAAAATACCCTTCACCCTCTTCTACTTTTTCATAAGATATCTTCTGGCAGGGACATTCCATCTGCAATCAGCTATAATCCCTGTAAGCAGCAGTTCAGGCCAGCTTGCGAGCATAGAATTCTTTTAATGCAGCGAACACATGTGGCTATAGCAAATTCATTTCATTTTTTCAACAATTCTAGGTTCAAAATGCATGCTCTCTCCCAACCTTAAGTCCAATGTTTCCTTTTTTAAAAGCCATTAATATTTTCTAAAAATAGCAAGTGGCTCACTTAAAACCTCTCATTTAAAAAGCATCTGGATTACATATTAGTCAAATTACTAATAAATAGCCACATTAAAAAAAAAAAGATGAAATAGAAAATGTTAGTAGAAAACCAAAAATGCCAAAAATCCTAGAGGAAAAGGATTCTGATACAGATAACTAGCTTTCCAAGAACAATCACCTTTCAAGGAACCACAATTACTCCAAGCCCTGGGCCATGACAAAGTAAGTATTTAGCTAGAAAACTAGCCCTACTTTTTCCAAGGCCAATTCAGCGAAAGAGCATATTTGTTCCAGTAGATTAAGGGTAATTTAAAAGTCAAATTTCTCCTGCTGAACACTTACATGCAAGAAGCAATCTACTATAGCCAGATGAAGGTGAGGAGTACCACAAGTTCTAATAAGCTGCAATTCTGAAAATTTCCCTAAACATATTGGATGTTTAGTTTACAATTCTATTTATTTCTCAAGGTCTAGCTAAAATGTCCTATCATCTATGAATCTTACATTAGTCCTTTGCCAAACTCACATTTGCACTTTTTAAAAATCCTTTTTTATGGCAATTATCACTTTCATCACCTTTACTTTGTATTAAGGTTATTTTATTATATCTTATCTCTCCTACCTAGAACTAAAAACTCCTTGAGGGCAAAGTCCTATGGTACAGACAATTCTGTAATCCCTACAGGCACTCATTATAGTAGACTATCAAAGAGGAAGGGAAAGACAGAAAGAGCAGGGCAGCCTGGTAGTCTAGAAAAGTTTTGGACAAAATATGATGGAAAAACCATTGGTAGTTCAGCACCTCTATAGACTGGTTTACATAGGACTAGTACAATATATCCAGACCTACTTTAACCAAATTATTAATTACTTTTAATAATAAAAACCAGCCTAGCCGGTTTGGCTCAGTAGATAGAGCATCAGCTTGCAGATAGAAGGTCCTGGGTTCGATTCCAGGTTGTGGGTTCGATCCCCTGTAGGGGACATGCAAGAGGCAGCCAATCAATGATTCTCTCTCATCATTGATGTTACTATCTCTCTCTCTCTTTCTCTCTCTCTCCCTCTCCCTTCCTCTCTGAAATCAATAAAAATATTTAAAATAATAATAATAAAAACCAGGCATTTCTTCTTTAATGTTTTATCAAAAGACATATCAAGCCCTAGCCTGTTTGGCTTGGTGGATAGAGCATCAGCCTGTGGACTAAAGTATCCAGGGTTCAATTCCTCCAGTCAAGGCACATGCCCGGGTTGTGGGCTTGATCCCCAATGTAGGACATTGATGTTTCTATTTCTTTCTCTCTCTCTGAAATCAATAAAGATACATTAAAAAAAAAAAAAAAAAGAAAAGGAAAATAAAGACATCAATATTTTCAGTGGTTCTGGAAAGATTTTTTACAGGTTATAAGCAAGAATGGGTACATAAGACATAGCCTCACAAATTCTAAATTTTTATGGCCCTATCCTAAAAAAGTGGTCAACCAGAAATCTTATTTTCTTCTCTAGTTTGTTATCTACCACAAATGAAAACATCTGAAATCTTTCATCAACAGTAAATAACATATTTGGATAATTTTACTTTTTCACCCTAAACTGACATTGTTTTCTATACAATCAAAATAAGGTAAAAAAGAGAGCTATGTATCTTTAAAAAATAAGATCTAAGACCTTTTTTTTAAAATTAGCCATCAATAATCTCTTAATGAGCTTTTAATCCATCTGATTAAAAAAAAACAGCAGTCAGAAAGTCAAGCAGACCCAGACCATTTCCCATAACTACCAAGAACTAAAGAAATTTTACCACATACTCTAATGATTTTATTCTCCTGGACAGTCAATGGATTACTGTTCTTTTATATTCTACTAGAGGCCCAGTGCATGGGGGGGGGCCTCAGCCCGGCCTGAACCCTCTCTAATCTGGGACCCCTTAAGGAATGTCCAACTGCCCATTTAAGCTCAATCCCAGTCAGACATCCCTCTCACAATCCAGGACTGCTGGCTTCCAACTGCTCCCCTGCTGGCCCGATTGCCCCTAACTGTCCTCCCCTGCTATCCTGCTCTCCCCCAACTGTCCTCCCCTGCAGGCCTGGTTTCCCCAAACTGCCCTCTGCTGCAGGCCTAGTCCTCCCAACCGCCCTTCCCTGCAGGACTGGTCCCCCCAACTGCAATCCCCTGAAGGCCTGGTTGCTCCCAACTGCCCTACCCTGCTGGCCTGGTCACCCCTAACTGCCTTCCCCTGTTGGCCTGGATCCCCCCCAGCTGTCCTCCCCTGCAGGCCTGATCACCCCCAACTGTCCTCCTGCAGGTCTGATCGCCCACAACTGCCCTCCCCAGCTGGCCTGATCACCCACAACTGCCCTCCCCTGCTGGCCATCTTGTGTCCACATGGGGGCGGCCATCTTGTGTGTTGGAGTGATGGTCAATTTGCATATTACCTCTTTATTATATAGGATAGTCTTTCATGCTAAAGTCACTCATATGTGGAATCTAACGAACAAAATAAACTGATGAACAAAATAGATCCAGAGACACAGAAGTATAGAACAGATTGCAGTCTCTGAGGGAAAGCAGGGGAAGAGAGGGGGGTTGGGGAGGGTATAATGATCAACCAAAGAACTTGTCTATGCTAAAGAGAAACGACATGCAAATTGACCATCACTTCACAATGACCAACAACCAATCAGGAGTGAGTATGCAAATTAACCCAACAAAGATGGCAGTGGCCCCGCCCTCCAGCCACTCTGGGCCTCTGGGCAGCAGGCATGCAGGCACCAAGCAGCCGGGTGGGGTGGAATGTAATGCCTGCTAGGAGGAGTTGGGCGGGGGGCAGGGGAGCTACAGGAGCGGTGCTCCGGCTGCAGCAAAAACTGAAGGCTCTGATCAGAGTGAAGACTGAAGGCAGCGGCCAGAGCGAAGGCCTGGGTCCCAGTGCCAGAGGAAAACTGGTGCCAGCAGCCAGGGGAAGAAAAGCCTATTGCACGAATCTTTGTGCAACAGGCCTCCAGTATGCATATACGTATGCATAACCCACAGACAGAGACGAGAGAGTGGTAAAAGCCTGGGCTGGTAGGCAGGGGCAGAGTAGAAGGGTCAATGTAGGGAAAAAAGGAGAACATACAGTCTATAATACTTTCAACAATAAAGATTTTTTTAAAAAGAAATCAGTATAATAATTAATAAATAATAATACAATTATTAAATTAAAATAACAGTATAGTATAGAGTGGTAAGTGGTAATACCCAAATACTCATGTATTCTGATCACAGCAAGAAGGGACGGAGGAAGAGTAGAAAAGTGAAATATAACTGATAGAAAACAACATGTACTTACTAGTCGAGTTGCCTTGCATCTGAATGATGCACTTGGACTCTTTGCTGGTCTCTCGAGAATTGAAAGGCCGCACTCGCACAGCCACCTTCACTGAGGCTCCCGACATCCTGATGGTCTTGTTATATAATTGCAGTCCAGAAATAAAGAATCAAATCTTCTTTTGAAGTTATGTCCAAGTTTCCTTTGAAAATAAAAAAGTTCCATAGAAGGCAGTCAGAATTAAAGAAAGCTTGGGCTAATTTGCGCATATGAGCTACTTACTATTTCAATATCTTATATCTTAGGGCTATTTTTGTTTCCATTTCTAAAAACCCCATTTCCGCCGAAACCGGTTTGGCTCAGTGGTAGAGCGTCGGTCTGCGGACTGAAAGGTCCCAGGTTCGATTCCGGTCAGGGGCATGTACGTTGGTTGCGGGCACATCCCCGGTGGGGGGTGTGCAGGAGGCAGCTGATCGATGTTTCTCTCTCATCGATGTTTCTAGCTCTTTATCTCTCTCCCTTCCTCTCTGTAAAAAATCAATAAAAATATATTTTAAAAAATAAATAAATAAAAACAAAAAAAATAAAAACCCCATTCCCTGTCTTATATTCTCAATAGTAAATTATCAATAAGAAAATTAAGACTGAAATTTGTTTTCCTACTCACTTCATTATCTCTTTACCATACCTAAAAAGTCCCTAATCTTAATTTAATTTTTAAAAATGTAACTGCAAAATAACATGTAACTAGCTTAATCTGTTTTTCTTACACAAGTATATTCTCATCTGCAAAAATGACATTACTTTAAAGAAATGCACTGAACTTTCTGTATACTTTAATTCCAGCTTGAAACATTCAGTTATATGATGTATAATAAAACAGCAAAGGACAGAGTTCCAGCTCACTCCTTTAACTTCTATGTATTCAGATTTTTCTTTAACTTAGATGGACCCTTTAATATGTATGTCATTTGACCCTCACGACTATCCTGTACAATAAGCAGAGAAGGCTCCAAGAGACGGAGGTTCTATCCTCTGACATGCCACTGACTCATGGCAGAATCAAATCACTACATTTTATTACTGAATGAAGCCACAGGAAAAAATGTGAACATTTTTCAGAGGAATAGTTTCCCTCTCAACAAAACAAAACAAAACTTATATGAAAAGAATCCATATAAGTAGTTTCCACAAGAAAAACCAAATCTCAATCTGTACTCTATCTTGTTAATTTTCTATATATATAAAAGACTAATGGGCAAATTGTCCCCTTGGGAGTTCAACCAGGACAGCGGGAGTTTGATCACTTGCTATGACGTGCACTGATCACCAGGGAGGGGCTCGGTATGAAGGAAGGCACCAGCTGGCAGCCGGCAGCTGGCAACCGGGGAAGGAAGGGCTGGCTGGCAGCCAAAAGGAAGGCCCTGACAGGCAGCCGGAAGGGCCCAATCAGCCCTGATCACCAGCCAGGCCCAGGGCCCCTACCCGTGCAGGAATTTTGTGCACCAGACCTCTAGTATAAACATACTGAAAAACCAACCGAAAAAAGAAAAATACTTTTGTGTGCAATTAGCAGGGAACCACAACTTAATTTAAATCTGACCAGTTTTTCTCCACATCACTAAGTAGGAATGCTAACCTCAGTTGCACAACTGCAAAACTTTTTCACAAGAAAAAGGCATTAAAAAAATTACCTATCTTATTTTCTCAACAGCATCATTACTATTTGGAAGTCATGTTTTTTGAAGCATGTCTATTGTCCATCTCTCTCACACCACCATCAGAATGTTCACAGATCTTATTCACTAGCACTTAGAACAGTACCCAATGAAAGAACTAAGTAAATGTTTGTTGTAAGAATGAGTTAATGAATTTCCCACTTGTAAAAGTTGTCTGTTTAAGTACTTTGCCTGGTTTACTGACTTTTGTTTTTGTTCCAAATACAGTATTTATTAATATTGGTCTTTTCATATTTGCTGAAGTGCCTTTTCCAATCCCTTCCTATTTTATTTTACATTAAACAGATAGTTCTTTTAAAAAAAAAATTATTGATTTCAGAGACAAAGGGAGAGTGAGAAATAGAAACAAAATGATGAGAATTATTGACCAGCTACCTCCTGTACATACCACACTGCGGGTCAAGCCAGCAACCCAGGCATATGCTTTGACCAGGAATCAAACCATAACCACCTGTTTCATAGGTCGATGTTCAACCACTGAGCCATACCAGCCAGGCAGATAGTTCTTTTTTAATATATTGAATATTTATTGTAATCACACTTTTCAACTTAGTTTTTAACCCTCCTAATCAATTTGGCATGATCTAAGTTAACTATAGTACTTTGCCAAGAGAGAATGAATGAAGTGGTGAGAAAAAGACAGGACATTTTGATACAAGGCCATCTTCTCAACATTTAACTTGTCCCATTACTTTCTCCCCCAAACTAGCAATCTCTGCCAATCTTCCTATTTATAGCTGGCCCATACCATAAATCTTAAGAGTCATCTTTGTTCCCCTCTCTTTGAATTCTTTTATTAGTGTTAACATTATTAATGAAATGCCATGTGAAAACTTTATAAACTAATTTGCATTTTCTATCTCTTTCTTTCTCTCATTCCCATTGCCATTTCCCCAATCTATGTTCTTACTACCTCATGCTTAGCATACTTGGAATAGCAGAACTGATCTTTGAGCTTTTAGGGGTTTCGTGTGTGTGTGTGTGTGTGTGTGTGTGTGTGTGTGTGTGTGTGTTGTTTGTTTTGTTTGTTTGTTTTGTTTGTTTGTTTGTTTCCAGAGAGAAGAAGAAAGGAGGGGTAGAAACATCAATGATGAAAGGCACTGACCAGCTTCCCCCTGCACGCTCCAACTGAGGATCGAGCCTGCAACCCAGGCATGTGCCCTGACCAGGAAACAAACCCAGACCTCCTGGGTCAACATTCAACCACTAAGCCACACCAGTCAGGCAAGCTTTTAGTTTTAATTAGAGTTGGTAAAACAGAATTGTACGAAGGTCTTTTGAAACAGATATGATGAGAGAAACTAGACTTTGGGTGATGAACATACATATGTAATATTATAAAGTTACATACCTGAAACTTATGTGTTATTACCAATGTTACCACAATAAATGTAATAATAAAAAAAAAGCAAATGAGCCTAAACTCCCCAGCCTGGTATTGGACAGTATTGAGATAGGCCCCAGGTACGGGTTGTTTAATTTCTCAAAGATTATGTTGCAAATCTCCAGCTGAGAACCCTGCTTTATGCAACTGTTTAACCCTGCTGTAATATTACTCTTTCCAAAGCATGACTTGCAAGTTCACTTCCAAACTCAAGAACTTTCTCTCGTTTCCCAGTGCTTACAAAATGAAGATCAAAGTCAAGGTACTCTTGTGTTCTAGTCAAGCTTCTTTCCTATGCTACCCATTATTTTCTTTCAATTCTCCTAACGATTTCTCCTACAATGGGCATATGAATTTTCATTTTTGCCTCTATTTGACAGTTTAGCTCCAGTCTTACCTCTTCCAAAATGGCTGCCCAAATGTTCCAGGAATCTGGTATTTCCTGCAGCATTTATAACGCCCAACACATTGTGAGAACACTATCATTTTACATGACTGCATTCTATCTTGTATCGTTCTTTAAGAGCTTCCCAAAGTAAAAACCCTATTTTCTCAAAAATCTCTTTCAACTTGGGCTTCTTGAAAAAAATGGCTATTTCCAAGTCTAGGCAAGAAATTTTAAGATGATCCTGTAACATGTCAGTATGATCATAAGCAAGAAATCTATCAAAGATGAATAAGGTGGCAAAGGGATACAAATGCCAACTTAAAGGAACTCCAAAGATGGGATAATTAAGATATAAAAATACATACATAGTACAAATAGAGTGAAAAACATCAAATATATAAATTCATGAGTTTATAATACCTTAAAAAACATCATTATTCTACAGACCTGCAAATAGCACAAAAGAACTGGGCACATATCCAATTTGTATATCCTGTATAAACTACCTCAATATATTCCAGCCAGGCCGGTGTGGCTCAGTGGTTGAGCATTGACCTATGACCCAGGAGGTCACGGTTCAATTGCCCGTCAGGGCACATGCCTGGTTGTGGGCTTGATCCCCAGTGTGGGGTGTGCAGCAGGCAGCTGATCAATGATCCTCTTTCATCATTGATGTTTCCATCTCTCTCTCCCTCTCCCTTCCTCTCTGAAATCAATAAAAATATATTTTTTATAAAACAAAACTATATTCCAGAATAGCCAGAGTCAATGTGGGCAAGTTCTTCTTCAAAGAAAAATTCCAGCTAATAAATGCAAAAGAAATGACAGAATTAGAATGTCACCACTTTCCAACCTTACTGATAAAAAGGCTCTCCACCACCATCATCACTAGCAGCTAAAAAGCCTTAGAGGAAAGCCTGGTGATGTGGGAACATTACAGTGTGTGGATCAGGCGATGACATCCGAATCAAACTGAAGACTAATAAAAGTGGGACACCTAGGTGGGTTATGCCCTATGTGCTACAACAGGAAACCCAGCAAAACCTAGTAAGTACTTTTATCCCAAACCCTTAAAAAAAAAAAGCTGAATAGAATCAAGCTTCAGATCTAACCACCAGCTTAAAGGGCATAAAGGAAGCAAAGAAGCAATTTAAATGACACCTAAAGGATACAATCAGCCAAACCCAGAATATGGAAAAATCTACAGGTCAAGTCACTCAGTTTCTTCAAATAAATGGGAGAGGAGGCATAATTAAAGAGACTTATGTTAGTTGTCAACCAAATGCAGTGATTTTTTAATCAAGAAAATCTGTAAAAAGATACATTTTATATAATCATAGGAGTCTAGACATAGACTGGATATCAGGTGATATTAAGGAATTGCAAATAAACAAAGGCTGAAACCTCCTTGCTGGGTTTCAGATATAGAGTACATATTCATTTGCAACCAGAAAGCAAAACACTAAGATATATAATATTCTAATGTCCCTATACGTATACTTCTCAAAATACTGTGCCTCCTCTTTCTAGCGTTCCTGCCAGCATTCCATTCATCATAACAACCAAAGACAAAGTATCTCTCCACCTCCCATGAACACCACAGGCTCTTCCATTTCTTTTCTTTTACTGTCCTTACCATCCTCTCGTGCCCACACAGGTCAAACAGCTGTTTCCTCTATTTAATCAACTGCCAAATCACCTGACTTCTACCTTTAAAATCGTATTTCTTCCACCACTTGCCCTTTTAGGGCCTTCAATACTTCTCACCCAAGACTGCTAACCTTCTTAACCACTTTCTTTCTTACTCCTACCCAACCGTACTGCACAATACTGCCATTTCATTGACTCCATCTACACAATATTGCTAGATTCATCTTCCTACAGTACAAGTCTGTTCATATAAAGGCCCACTTAAAGATCTCAAAGCTTCTCTACTGTCTACCAAGCAATGATGGAACCGCCCGCAGTGGCATTCAATGTGTTCTGCAACATAAACCACCTATTTTCCTAGCCCACAAAACACTGCCTTCCATCCACACTCCCTTAACCACCACCCACCAGAGTGCTTCCTAAAATGTGTCCCTATGACTTTGGTCCAACATTCCCTTTATCCACTTTGTGCTTCCTCTTCAGTTCTTCTCAAAATCCTGTTTATTTTTCTGGGACCTTCTCATATGCTACATCTCTAAAGCCCTCATAGATTCTCCCCACTCCTCAACCAAATGCAAATGGTTCTCCATTTAATATTGTTCAATTCATTGATCCTACCCAGGGCGGAATAAGTTACTTTTCTTATCTCTTCTGTAGATTTTAAGTTACTTGAGGACAAGAACAGAATCTTAGTCATGCTTCTAATCCCCCTTATCACAGGGTCTTGAATGTGTAGAAGTTAAAATATTTTTTTAAAATATATTTTATTGATTTTGTACAGAGAGTAAGGGAGAGAGATAGAAAGCTAGAAACATTGATGAGAGAGAGTCATCAATCAGCTGCCTCCTGCACACCCCCCCACTGGGGATATGCCCGCAACCAAGGTACATGCCCCCAACCGGAATCGAACCCGGGTCCCTTCAGTCCCCAAGCCGATGCTCTATCCATTGAGCCAAACCGGTCTCGGCTAGAAGTTAAAATATTTTAGTTGAATTCCTAGTCACTGTGTGTCAACAGGGTGATGGAATAAAAAAAGTTCCAAAACACAGACAGGAAAAAGGATAAACTTAATTTCAAATTTCTTCCTAATTAAAAAAGTTAACAGTCATTCTTTTTTGAAAATGATATGTACATTTCGCCGGGACCGGTTTGGCTCAATGGATAGAGCATCGGCTTGGGGACTGAAGGGTCCCGGGTTCGATTCCGGTCAAGGGCATGTACCTTGGTTGCGGGCATATCCCCAGTAGGGGGTGTGCAAGAGGCAGCTGATCGATGACTCTCTCTCATCAATGTTTCTGGCTCTCTATCTCTCTCCCTTCCTCTCTGTACAAAATCAATAAAAAAGAAAATGATATGTACATTTTAAAATTACTTTCCCTAAACCTGAACCTACATATTTTTTTCTGCTTTAAAACTGTCTTGTAATAAAACTTCAACCATGTCCTCAGTGAGTTAAAACTTCATTCAGTAATAAGAAACTACAGTTAAGTGGACAATTGAAAGTGTTACTCTGTTACCATTATAAACAGTATCTCTTTTAACGGAGATGTCCATCAAAGCATTACAGCTTCAAAACTCCCTGATCCTTTTATAAAAATGGTTTATTATATAAATCTGCAACCGAGTTTAAATTCCAATGACAAACAATAAGTACAGACTATTTTAAAGAAATTATATAAAAACAATAAAAAGTAACCTAAAAATACATTTTCCAAATTTTGGAAAGCCAAAAGAAGAAAGACAGGTAGGAAAGGCAGCCATACATACTCTGAATCACTTACACAGCCTCAGTTCTAGACTGTTCCTCTGACCACTTTTCCTTCCTTATGACATACAAATAGAAGCCTTAAGAAAGTGGAATGGAGCAAAAATTCCAGGAGCATTCACTAACAATAAAGGAATAAACATTTAAAAAAACAAAAACGTTTAGAGCTGTTTCATTTTAAGTTTCCTAAATATTTGCCCAATTGCTTAATTTTGATCTTGTGCAATTCTCACTTGTCCTCAGAGGTACCCTGGATTACAAGGAACCTAAGAAGACTAATTCTCAAACTGCCCTTCCAGCAAAGTGAACAAGAACAAAATAATATAAGCCTTTTGTAAGCCATAAGCATCTACAGGCACAAGCGGTGGGCCTTTTTTAATTAAATTCAAAATATCGTGGCAGTTAACTGGCTAGCTTTAGTTGGTTTGTCTTTGTGATACCCCTTTTCTATAGAAAACAGCCAGGATTATATTCCTAAAACAGAGGCCTGTTCACGTTCAATTGGTTCCCACAGCCTCAGAACATAAACTAAAAATCTAAGGGCCTCCACAATTCACCCTCCTTTCCCAGTCTCAGTTCTCACTGCCCAATTTTAGCCTTCTTCTCCACCATACACTCTCTTACCACACCAAACATTCCATTTGTGGAAGCCCAATCTCCCTTCTTACCTATTATAAATCCTTTGAGGACAATGTCAAATGTCGCCATAAGTCAGGAAGCATTAATTCATGCATTTTAGTGTCCGCCTTTCTGAGCCAAAAGTCATATCTTCTTTTCTCTCTGCTCCCAAAAAACGCTGTGCTGATACCTCATTTTTCTAGGTATTTCATTTTCCCTGTGATTCAGTCAGTAGTTCACTTAACTGTTCTACACTGATACTTTATTCAGAACATGTTTTTCACAAGTGAAAATAAAATTTAACTGAGACATAGTCTTTTAAAATCAATATTCGTACAATTTGCTGCACAAGCAAGCCTATTTAAAAGATAATATTTTCCACTAAATTACATTTCAAAGAATGTATTATAACTTGAATGGGTGCCCAAAAGTATTGGTAGGTAGTGAGTCCATTTTGAGATGCTATGAATATTTCCTTGTTGTTAAAGTTTTACATCTCTCCATCTAATATTTTCCATGAAGACGAAGCATGTTTTAGGATCCAATAATACTATGTCACTGACCATGGCTATACTGATAAAATGGCCCCTTTCAAAATGTAAAAATTTATTTTTGTATATGAATTACCTGTCTATTCTTGGTTTCTGACTCTACAGACAAAAAACAGCCATGAGCCAAGCTGTGAAAGCTTAAAAGAGACCACGTTAAAAAACTTCTTTCTGCCTCCCAACCCAATGCTAGGAATCAGACTGCGCCGGATGAGTCACCTGGCGGGTTGGATTTTCAGTCTCAAATGGGGCTACAATTAAGATGTCAAGGATCCTCCTTCGCACTGATAACACGGTTTTATTCTCATAAACCAAAAGGCGCTCAAGAAAACAATAGCTCCTGTGGCTTAAAACAAACTATTCTAAGTGAGAGTGATTTTTTTCTTTTCTCTTCAAAGTTGGGTTAGTTAGTTCATCCTAGTCTCTGATGCTACATCCTATCATTTTATTCTGGCCGATCCACAGGGAACTCTGCTACTCAAACCCAACAGAGGAGTTCTCTATTGTTCAAAGTGGATGACAACATGTACTCCAGGCTACAATGAGCTAAAATTGGGCATGAGTCAAGAATTCTTGTGAAATCTGCCCCTGACTACACCTATCTATATCTGGGCAAGAATGCAGGTCAAACTTTTCTCTGTGTCAACAATGGGTCGATCTTGCCACAGGATAAACCGGTACCCAAAGGTTAATAGATTTGTTTTTGTTTAGGTGACAACATACAGTAGAATACAAGTACTCCTGGCTCTGCAGGGATGCTCAGATTTATCTTTATAGTAGGTTTTACACCTGAACCGCATTAGTCACATCTTTCACAGAAAAGACTTGTTATATCTTATTGCTGTATTCTCAGTTTGGAAAGTGAGTGGATTACTTTTTTTTACAAAGGTCTTTGAAGAACATTTTTTCCTTTTACTTAATGACCCATTAAAAACACTTAGTATATACATGCTTGTATCAAGATGATTATAACACTTCTTTTAGAAAGTCTTTAGAATTATCAGAAAAAATGTTTTCTTGACAAACCATTAGGTTTCTTTTACCAAAATGAAAATTGTATAATTTATCTTTCCCTTTTACCTTGAATTCCTAAGTTTCACAACTAATTACAATAACCATTTTAGACAAATTGCTGCAGTTGGTATATATTTACTTTTTCCTCCTGTTCCACAGATTGTTTCTTATCCATATTTTAACAGCCTCCTTGAATATATGGTATTTGCGGTAGGCTGCTCAAATCCTTTTTAGATGCAGTTAAGTTCTATAAATTATAAATAAAGAGAACTCTCCTGTAACAGCCCCGTCTGCTATGTAACATTAGAAATATGGTATGTATTCAAAATTCTGGTTCCTAAAAACAAAGTTATACAAAAATCTGTGTTGAAAGACTGTGATAGCCATGTGAGTGGCCAGAACAGCAGGAAGCCCAAGAGACTGAAACTAGCCCCACCCAAACACCAGCAGACAAAAGCAACCAGGAGTGAAGTGAGCAATACTTTCAATCCCACAGGTGTGAAGGGCGCCCTGTTCTCAGTGATAAAGACCTGGAAACCTGAGCAAAGGCAGGGGCAGTGAAGTGGAGCTAGTCTGGGTGGCCTTGGGGGTAATTAGGAGGCAAAGAAGTAGAAATGCAAGTATCCTTGCAGCTTCTAGAACCTGGTTGCAGGAGGCA
Organism: Pipistrellus kuhlii; assembly: GCF_014108245.1. Lineage (NCBI taxonomy): Eukaryota > Metazoa > Chordata > Mammalia > Chiroptera > Vespertilionidae > Pipistrellus > Pipistrellus kuhlii. The sequence goes on along the minus strand of NW_023425534.1, from coordinate 4,216,954 downwards.
GGAGAGAGAATTAGGAGCATACAGAAACAAAGGAGGGACTTCTCTTCCCTCACCCCCCTTTTTTCAAGTTAAGAAAACCGTGAATGTGTCTATACTTTATATATTAGGTGCCTACAATGTGCCAGGCAGTCCCAGCAGTCTGTGATAAATCAATGAACAAAACAGATAAACATCCTTGCCATGGAGGAGCTTATTTTCTAGTAGGGCGAAAGAGGGCATTAATGACTTATGCCCAGCCGGTATGGCTCAGTGGTTGAGCACTGACCCATGCACCGAGAGATGACCAGTTGGATTCCCGTCAGGGCACAAGCCCGGGTTGCGGACTCAATCCCCATTAGGGGGCATGCAGGAGGCATGGTGTTTTGTTTTTTTCTCTCTCTCTCCTTCTCCCTTCTTCTCTAAAATCAATAAAAAATATATATATTTTAAAATAAGTTATAGAGAATGTCAGTGATAACATTCCTGAAAAGCATTATGAGGGAGTACAGCAAAGTCAGGAGGTATGGAGTGTAGTGGGGAGGAGTGTGCAGGTGCATAAATGAGGTCAGGGTAGGCGTGAAGAGGGGGTGAGACTTGAAGGAAGGGAAGGACTCAGCCAACCAGATTTCAGGGAAGAGTGTTCCAAGCAAAAGAGTTAGAGCAACGGCCATAAGGTGGGAATGTACCTGCTGTATTCAAAGAACTGTGGGGACCGTCTGACAGGGGGAAACAAGAATAACCTATGCATAAGGCCCTAAAATTAGAAGGCAGTGTATCCAGGATACAGGCCAAGGGATTAGCTGAAGTTAGGGAGGATAAGAAAGAAGGCAGAGAAGTTTGTAAGCAGAGGGAGAGGAAGCTGAGGGAGTTCATGTTTGTTTGTTTTTTCCCTATGCGGCGGCAGGTAAGGTTTTATGTGAGCATGGAGCAGTGGGAAGATTTTAGAAAAGTCACTGTGGAGAACCGGGAAAGGAACTGAGCAGAACTGCTAGAAAAGATACCAGAGGGAGACCTAAGACAATACACATTGTGGTACTAATCCAGGACAACGTGAAGTTTCTCCATGACACAGAGTAAAAACAGGGTATGGAGGGGAGAAATGATGCAGGCCGGCATCTGCACAGTGGGTCTTGCAGAATAATAAAGAATAATTTAAAACTTCACAGCAAGAAAACAGCTGAAGCAATGCACCCAGAAATCACAGTATAGAAAAGGAAGACAAAGAATATAGCAGAGGCTGATGGTCCAGGAGACTTGAGTTGGGAGAACACACAGAGAGGTTGTGAAAAAGAGAGCTATAAATTATCAGAGTTTAAGATCTGACAGCAAATTTGATATCTTTAGTAGATCTGAGGGTGACGATGTGTTGGAAGATGTGGTCACAATTCTGAGTTACTAGAACAGAATGAAACCAGCATTTGCTTGAGCTGAAATCAGGGAATTTTAAGGTTAAGGGTAGTTAGTTACAAAGTAAGCTCAGTATGATGGTTATTTACTACTTCTAGTGACCCGAGGAAGTCATTTAATCTCTGTTTCAGTTTACTCATCTATAAAATGGGAATAATAGTATCTATCTCATATGGTTGTTGTAAGGATAAAATTAGTGAATAAGTGCAAAGTGCTTAGAAAAGAGTCAGGCATATATCTGTAGAAAGAGCCTTATATGATTATTATTGTTGCTGGGATGATGTCAGAAATTCAGATGGGCCCTAGCCAGTTTGGCTCAGTGGATAGAGCATCAGCCTGTGAACTGAAGGGTCCTGGGTTCGATTCTGGTCAAGGGCACATACCAGGTTGCAGGCTTGGTCCCCAGTGGGGACATGCAAGAGGCAGCCATTAATGATTTTTTCTCATCATTGATGTTTCTTTCTCTCCCTCTCCCTTCCTCTCTGAAATCAATAAAAACTTTTTTTTTTTTTAAAGAAAAATTCTGGTGGACAAGAGAAATACATTAAATATCAGTCATCAAATACAGCAATGGTTAAGGATGCATAGTTGAATAATATGCTTTGGCGTAAAAAATGTGATATTATTTAAAATATTTTAAAACCCATCATTTACATATGACAAACCATATTCATGAAAGCCATAAAAGTATTACTTAAGTCTTTGAGTCTTATATGGGAGAAAGGCTCTGACAGAAAACCATGGAAACCACCATAGCCTGGGCAGCAGGAGCACACTCAATTGTATTACAACAGAAAAGAGGTGGAATTACCTTACTTTACCATATCTTTTCTAATGGCAAAAGTAAGTCCCTAGAAGGTAAAGAATTAAATCTCTGTATGCACTCTCAATTAATTAGCAATGACTGTCATAACAGTGAGCATAAACGAGTCACTGGACCATTAACCAAAAAGTCAGAGAAATAACAACACCTTTTTCAGGTTTTTCTATCACAGTCACATGTTTCATTTATCTCCTATACTAATGAGCTGCCAGGAAAGAGTTCCAAAGGCATTTATATTCACACCCTGTTGGGGACTCCCACAACGAGGGACTCCACCAGTATCTGTTCCAACAAGGCCATCTTTCAAAGAGAACCACATGAAGTAGACATGCTATACCTTTCACGTGGAGCCTTGTGAAACTATATCCTCTCAGCTGACAAGACCAAGCCGCTATGCTTATGCCTGGAAAAGACCTGCTGTGATTAGTGACCTGCCAAGGGGCTTACAAAAAGAAGGCAGGGTCCATTGTTGTCCTTGACTTTGTAGCCTGGACAAGACCATAGCAGGGAAGTGGCTAGAAAGCTTTGGCTGTTGGCACTCTTCTTGGGAGTTTATTCCCTGCACAAACTCAAAGAGGAAAGACAGTAAAAAGAAAAACGGCATTCATATCTGGTCTTGAAAAGCAAAAACAGTCTGTTCTAAGCCTTAGAAGCTGTACTTTATGGGACAAATTTTAGAAAAACATTCATCAGGGCAGAGTGGCACAGACTCATAAAATCTTGCCTCCAATCAGATCCACAATCAGATCTGATTTTTACCAAATGCTGAAATTATGTAAAACCACAATTTTTCAGATTTTCTTTTTTTACACTAATAAAGTCACTGTAAAAACTTAAAAATGTGTATTTCTTAATTGGGGCATGAAATTTTAAAACAGATATTCTGTACTCCTCTCATATTAATGTAATGCAAGAAAAACACAAAAAACCACTAGTTTCTGTTGAAGCCACTTTTGATTCAACCAAGTTTTAAAAGGAAATCTTAATAATAAAAAGGAAGTGTTTCAACTTTTCTTAGAAAACCTTATCCAAAATGTTTTAGTTTTTCAACTTAGGTTATAGGAAGATATTCATTAAGAAATGGAGTTTGAATGAAAGCAAAGGACATAAGGGAGGTGGGCCTCTCCCGGCCTGTCCACATCCAGGAGGTGGGAAAAGACATCACAGGTTCCCGCTGAATTGCGTTAGCGATCACTGCCACATCTGCTCTCCGATGCCAACAGGCGTGCCACCTTCGTATCCCATCCTTAAACAGCGTGCACAACCCCTCTGGCCTCCTAACCCGGCAGCCACACCACGTTCATCAGAAAGCATCCCCGCACTTCTTAAAGAACTCCAGCCGAGATCATGTCATGACTAAGCGGCGCTGACAACACGCCAGCCTTTAAGTGAAGCATCCGCCCTGATGCCACTTCTGAAGAGCTATTCCAGCCCAACCACCAGAACCTTCCTGGCTCAGACAGACCCATCTGTGGCACAAAGCCACGCGTTCAATGTCAGGAGAACAGCTGCCTGGAGCAGGGAGCAAGGGATCTGTCGACGCTCTAATTTCAGCTCCTCCAGATTCCACAAAGATGACAGGCAGACAGACAACCTGCGGCCCCTCCCGCGGGCCGCACTCCCAGCCACTAACCCTCCCTGCACGCGAGCTGCCGCGAATCCCACCCCCCGGGCACGGCCGAGGCCTGCTCCCCGGCACCGGCCTCGCGATCCCGCCCTCGGCCCCGGGCGGGGAAGGGCCGGGGAAGAGGAAGATGGAAGCAGCGGCATTTCCCCGGAGCCTTGCAGACCCTTGGCCTGGGCGGCGCGGGGAGCGGCCCACCGGGGAGAGGGAGGGAGCGGCTCCGGGGCCCGGTTCTGGGTGCAGGGCCGGGGCCGGGGCCGCCCGAACAATGCCGCCCGCCGGCGCGGCCGCCCCGCCCCCACGGCGCGCTCGGGCCGGGCTCGGGCCGGGGCTGCCAGGGCTGTCAGCCGGTGCTTCAGCCGCAGGACTTGGCTCCAGAGCTCCTGTCGGCTCATCCTCCCAACATGGCTGCCCCCGTCCTCCCGGCTGCGGGCGCCGACCGCACCGCCCGCCGCGCTGGCCGGCCGCCAGCGACCCCCTCCCGCCCCCGCCCGGCCCCGGCGCCAGCGGCCTCCCGCCACCGAGGCCGGCCCGCACCGTCTGACACGGGCGCAGCCACACGCCATGGGGCCCGGGGCCGGCCGTGGAGGGCCGGGGCGGGGGCTCGGACCCGGAGCGGCGCGGCCCCGGAGCTGCAGTGCGCGCAGCGCCGGGCGGGCCAGAGCCGCGGGCAGCCGGGGGGACGGAGGGCGGTGCGGGCGCCGCGGGGCCGCAGGCCGCTGCACCCGAACCCGGGCTCGCCGGCCCCGGAGGCCCCCACGCCCCAGGGCGGTGCCCCCGCCCCACCCGGGCCTCGGTCTTCGGGGAAGCGCCCTGGGTGCCCGCCGCTCCCGCCCCGCCCGGCGCTGCCTCCTCCGACGCCGCCCGGACCCCGGCCCGGCGCCCCTCCCCCCGGACGGGCCCTCCCGCCCCGGGGCCGCGGCGCCCCGTCCTCTCACCTCAGCCGCGCTGCGGACCGGCGGGCGGGCGGGCGGGCGGGTCAGCAGCCGCCGCGGCGCGCGGAGGTGCGGGGGGCCGAGCACGGACGCTCCTCAGCGCGAGCAGCGGCCGCCGCGAGCCGCAGGGCGCCTCCTCTCAGCCCCATCACGCAGCGGCCGGGTCCCGCAACGAGGGCCGCGGAGGGCGGGACAGCAGGGGGGAGGGAGGCCGGGGCGCAACGACGAGCCGGCGGCGGCGGCGGCGGCTGCGGAGCAGCTCGGACTCGCGCGGGCGCCTGCGAGGACCGCCGCCGTCTGAGCGCCCGCGTCCGTCCTCCGAGGCTCCGCCCGCAGCCGCCCGCGCGGGACACCGCCCCGAGCCCGGCCGCCGCGCGTCACCGCGGCCCGCCCCGCGCACGCGACTGGCAAGCACAACGGCCAATCGGAGCGCAGGACTCGAGGCGGCCGGCCAATCGCAGGGAGAGCTGAAGGGTGGGGGCGGGGAGAGCTGCAGAGACGCCGGTGCGCCCCCTGGTGGCCCAGACGCCCGCTCGGGTGCGGGGGCGCGGGGTGGGCGAAGGCGGCGGGCAGAGTTCCCTCCCCGGTGACCCCAGAAGGGCGTTAGTCGCCGCGCCCGACCAACCGGATGATCCGCCTTGGGGACAAAGCCTGGCGGCGCGGGGCGGGGCGGGGCAGGTGGGTGCGGGGGGAGGCGGGCGCCCGCGGAGCAGCTGGGATGGATGTGGGAGGCGGCCGAGCGTGCGATGGCTGTCAGTTTGGGAAACGTCTCTCCCAGCGCGGAGCAGCGGGAGCTGAAACACGCACGGGGCTGCGTGTCTCCTCCCGCAGAAAGCTCCCGGCCTGTTCTCGCCGCGCCCGATCGCACCTCCCACACGCCGCCCTGGGAAGAAAGGCGGGATGAGTAATGGAAAACCGTGGCTTAGCGCGCATTCAGCTCGTCTCCGTGGGAGCCAGGGCGCCGGGAGGGCCGGGAAGAAAGGAAGAAGACGCTTTGTGTGGCCCCCGAGTGAATGAGCCGCGCCCCGCCCTGGGAGACGGATGCCCTTGAGGGAGGATTGTTGGAATTCACAAAGCGGGAGGACACCGAGAGCTCCGGGAGCGACGTTTAAAAATCAGATTTAGATTCAGCTCAAAAGAAAAGGCCCGCAACTGTTCGGGAGCGGTCCGATTCGGTGCTTAATAAAATGTAATATTCAGCCGTAATGTGTGCAATTAGCATGCCAAGCACCCCTTACTATTTTATAAGATTGTGAGATGCTTTTTTTGTTTACTAGCAGAAGCCAAAAATAAAATTGGAATCTCTCTTGTCCCCTTCCTCCCCTCACCTCCCCCAATGCAATAGAGTATTGGGTGTGAGAAAGCCTTAAGTATAAGCATAGACCAGAAAATTTCAACCGGTGTGCTGCAAGAATTTTAAAAATATGCCATACCTGACTGTAGTCAGGGGCACTGACCTCTTTTCCTTTAGATTGTCAAATAAAAGAATGACAACAGGCAACACAACAATAGCCATTTGATGTGAACAAATCAAAAGTTATACCTGTGTTATTGTTTTGTCAGATCAGCAAAGAAATATATTTTTTTGGTGTGTTGCAGAATGTTAGTAAGTAGTTTATGTGTGCCAGGAGATGAGAAAGGTTGAAAATTGCTGGCATAGAAACTAAAACATCAAAAACAATTTTCTACACTAATGATTTTGGAAAACTGCCATTCAGACTTAAAGTTCTCATACTCTGCATCTCATCAATATTTATTGAACATTTATTTTATTTAGACTTGAAACTCCATCTTGCAGATTTGACATAGCTTACACTGCGGAATACAAACGATAAAACGGTACAGTATTAAAATAGGAGCAAACTACTATATATATAAAAGGCTAACCAACCAGCCAACCGACTGTTAGGTATGATGTGCACTGACCACCAGGGGGCAGATGCTCATGCAGGAGCAGCCGAGATGCAGTGACTTGGCAGCAGCAGTTCTTGGGGGACTCACCCTGGAGCCAGAGAGGAGGGAGCCTGATTCCTCACAGGGCTACATGATTCCATCTTCAGCCATGTTGGTGGTGGGGCACTGTGGGCCCTGAACCTGGTTTACTGCACACCTGTGTTTGTGTCCCACACCCTGTATGACAGCAGCTTTGCAGAGTGCCCCCTCATTCCGGGACCCCTCCAGGGATGTCAGAGAGCTGGTTTCAGACTGATCCCCACAGGCCAGGCCAAGGGACCCCACCTGCTGGAGGGACCCCCACTCATTCCGCAGACACCCTTTGAGCCACGGCCCCGCCCCAGGTGTCGCCAGCAGGGGAGGGACCTCAGGAAGTTGCCTCCAGGGTGTGTCTGGCCTGTCTTGCCCAGTCCCGCCCCACCGGACAGCTTCTAATTAATTTCCTTTCAGTGTGCATGAACCCATGCACCAGGCCACTAGTCCTAGATAATAAAGCCTACTATGCAAATCAACGGAACAGCAGAACAACCAGTGGAACAACCAGTTGCTATGACACTCACTGACCACCAGGGGGCAGACACTCAACGCAGGAGCTGCCACCAGTCCACAGGCCTCAAGTCAGCCAAGGCAAGTGTGAGTGGGAGGTGCCCCAGTCACCCCGCAGATCAGCCCTTATCACTGGCCTGGCCTAGGGACCCTGACCCATGTTCAAATTTTGTGCACTGGGCCTCTAGTAATATAATAAAAGGCTGTATGTAGGAAGCCTGTATGAATAATAAGGGAAGTAGGCAAGCCCTGGCCAGTGTGATTCAATTGGATGGCATGTCATCCCATATACAGGAATGTTTCGGGTTAATTCCTGTACGGTGGGGGCACAAACCCAGGTTGCACGTTTGATCCCTGCTTGGGGCACATGAAGGAGGCAACTGATGGATGTTTCTTTCTTACATTGATGTCTTCCCCCCCATCCCACCTTTCTCTCTCTAAGGCCAATAAAAATTATAATTTAAAAAAGAGAGTCAAGGGAATGTGCTACCATTGACAACAAAACTCAGCTCTTAGCTTCCAGAAGGCCAAGACAAAACTGAAACTACAATGTGAATAAACAGAAGCTCGTCAATCATCAGCAGATACCAACTTGTCCTAGCTAGAAGCTCTTTGCGTAAGTACTGTGATAAGCACCATGGAGAGTTACACAAACCCGCAGGGCACTTAATATTGTTTGCGCTCTCAATGAAGCTCAAATTAAAAAGAATCTAAAATAGTAAAGGGAGCCGAAACCGGTTTGGCTCAGTGGATAGAGCCTCAGCCTGCGACTGAAGAGTCCCAGGTTCGATTCAGGTCAAGGGCATGTTCCTTGGTTAGGAGCGCATTCCCATGGGGGGTGTGCAGGAGACAGTTGATCGATGTTTCTGACTTTCTATCCCTCTCTCTTCCTCTCTGTAAAAAGTCAATAAAATATATTTAAAAATACTAAAATAGTGAAGGGAATCAGGACAAGAGCACACATAGAGGGTCCAGTATAAGCAGCTAAGGCTGTTGTAGGTTCCAAGGCCGAAACAGCCTGCTCTCTCTCCATAAGCCTCTTGCCCTTCTATCAGATGAAGTCACATGGCAGAGCCATTACAGTTCTCAGATAACAGGTTTTGTATAAAGGCACCCCTTAAAAGTCGTCAAGTTCTAGAAAATTGAATTTAGCCATGGCCTGGTAGACTTATCCCTGGAATACAAGGAAAAAAACACATGAGGAGGTCTGTTAATGTGATGCCCACAGCCACATCACTACAACTAATAAGGTTTCCGGACACAAGATCAATATACAAAAATCCAAAGTGTTCATTTTAAAAGATCCCATTAAAAATAGAAATAAAACTATTAAATATTTAAGGATAAACTGTCAAGAGATGAGCAAGACCAATATGGGGAAAAAATTATACAACTGTATTGATGAAACACATTAAAGAAGACCTAAGTACATGGAGAGATTTCCTTTATTTTAGGACAAAAAGAAATGTTATAAATGTGTCAGTTCTTTTCAAGTTAACCTGTAAATTTAATGTATGTTCAATTAATATTTCAATACGATGGATTTTCCATGGAATTTGACAAGGGGATGGTAAAATTGAAATGATAAGTCTATTCCATGTGCATTTAAAAAAATTCACTTGCTAGCACAAAGCCAAGAATATCCATGGCTATTTTGCAAAGTGAGGTATGGAACTTGCCCATAATTTAGCAAAATTCTCTGTAACGTGATACTAATTAGAACACTGTTGAGTTGGCACAAGAATATATAAATCAGAAATGGAACAGAACAGAGTCCAGAACAGATCACATGCATATGGAAATGTAACATATGATAGAAATGGCATTATAAATCAGTGGGAAAGTGATAAACAATAAATGAGGCTGGAATAATTGCTTAACTGGTTAAAAAAAAATGTAATCCTTACACCACACCATTAAAAAAATAAATTTCAGGTGAACTGAAAACCTAAATCAGAAAAGTAAAGCTTTCAGTATTTTAGTAGAAAATATACAACATTTTCGTGACCTGGAGATAAAGAAAAATACCTTAAGAGAAAAACAAACAAAACAAAACAAAAAAAACTACTAGCTGCAAAAGTAGATTAATTTGTCTACACTTTTTTTTTAATTAAAAAAAAAAAGCCCATCTCTACACTACAAAAGAAATTATAAGACAAAACAAACAAATTGGCATAGATTGGACAAATACATTTGCAACACATATAACCAGAGAATTATTCAGACTATATAAGGGCATCTGATCAACTCACAATAATACAAATAATATGAAAAAATACAAATAATCTCATTTAAAAAGTGTGCAAAAGAATATAAGTAGGCAGTTCACAGAGGGAGGTATGGAAAGACACTTAACCCACTGGAAATAAGATACCATGCCGCATCCATCAAATTGCCAGAAATGAGAAGTGCAACAATACCAAGCGATGTAAGGGAGTGAAATGGCACAACTAGTTTGGAAAATGTGTCAGAAAGTAGGCAATGGACGATGAGCACAGCCTCTAACCCAGCAAGCCCCCTCCAGTACACACCCAGGGGAACTCTCACGCAGGTACGTACGGTAAAGGTACCAGAATGATCTTCCCAGTATTGTTTGTAATCAGAAATAATTGAAAAGCCCATCAACAAAGGATGGGTGAATAATGGTGATATAGTGATATGATGGAATACTATGCAGCCATTAAAAATGAGTGATCCAGCCCTAACTGGTTTGGCTCAATGGATAGAGCGTCAGCCTGTGGACTGAAGTGTCCTGGGTTTGATTCCAGGCAAGGGCATATTCCCAGGTTGCAGGCTTGATCCCCTGTCATCATTGATGTTTCTATCTCTCCCTCTTCCTTCTTATTTGAAATCAATAATATATATATATAGCTGAAACTGGTTTGGCTCAGTGGTAGAACGTCGGTCTACGGACTGAAGGGTCCCAGGTTCGATTCTGGTCAAAGGCATGTACATTGGTTGCGGGCACATCCCCAGTAGGGGGTGTGCAAGAGGCAGCTGGTCGATGTTTCTCTCTCATTGACGTTTCTAGCTCTCTAGCTCTCTCCCTTCCTCTCTGTAAAAAATCAATAAAATGTATTTTAAAAAATAAAAGAAAAGAAAAAAAGAAAAAAGTACCAAAAGAAGGGAAAGAGCAAAAATGAAAGAAAAACCAAGACTTCTCCCATCATCTCAATACCTCCTACTGGCAGGGCTACAGGAAACCAACTGGCAAAGTAGCTTGAGAAAGACAGACAATAGATGGAAGGGTGGGTCCGGGGCTGAGGAACAGCAGGTAAATAACTAAGACAGTATGGTATAGTAATGCCTCTTTATACATAAAGGTGAAAACGAGCAGACGGACATGACACTGTTTAGGGTGACATTCGTGTGTAGTCAAATACAACAACTTACGTGGAATGACAGTCATCACGTTCAGGATAGAGGTTACCCCAGGAGAGAGAAAAGAAATGAATCAGGAAGCAGGACTCAGGAAACATCAACTCTGTCTGTAATATTTTATTTATTGGGGAAAGGGAGAATGATAGAGGGTGGAAGTGTTGATAGAGTTGGGTGGGCGGGTACATGAGTTGGTGCCATTATGTTAGTCTCTTTATTTTACTGCCTGTTCACAAATATCTCCTGTTTTTTTCTTTTTTTAATCCTCACCTGAAAGTATTTTTCCATTGATTTTTTAGAGAGTGGAAGACGGGAGGGAGAGAAACATCAGTATGAGAGAGACACATTGATTGGTTGCCTCCCGCACACACCCCAACCAGGGCCCAGGCTGGGGAAGGAGCCTGCAACCGAGGTACATGCCCCTGACCAGAATCAAACCCAGGACCATTCTGTCCGCAGGCCAACGCTCTATCCACTGAGCCAAACCAGATACGGCTAAATATCTCATCATCTTTAAGTGATATTTGTGTGTAGGCATGCCATCTAGGATCTGACCCTGAATAACCTTCTGCAGGCTCAGTCAGCAGCTGGATCAGAAGCCCTGGGCAGAGCTTGAAGGACTGAGTGCGTGAGAGGTCACCTGCCATAATCCTCCCTCTGATCTGGTTTTAAGATACACTGGTCTCGCCAAAACCGGTTTGGTTCAGTGGTAGAGCGTCAGTCTGTGGACTGAAAGGTCCCAGGTTCGATTCCGGTCAAGGGCATGTACATTGGTTGTGGGTACATCCCCGGTAGGGGGTGTGCAAGAGGCAGCTGGTCGATGTTTCTCTCTCATCGACATCTCTAGCTCTCTATCTCTCTCCCTTTCTCCCTCTGTAAAATATCAATAGAATATATTAAATAAAAAAATAAAAAAAAAGATACACTGGTCTCAGCCTGCACTGGAAAAGGCCACCCAGCCTTGGCCAAACCATTGGCCTTCCTGACTCAGGGCCCATATTCACTCAAAACTGCCACCTGTCGCTACTGGCACTGACCAAAAATGTAGGAAAAGCCCATTTTTATTTCCAGGAGAATTAAGTCTGCCTAAAGAGAATTTGATTTTCCAGTTGTTCTAACCAAGGCAGGTAACACATGTTCTTAAGTCCTGGATTGCGGTGCACATTTAAAAATAGGAACCGAGGAGAGGAGAGGCTGCCATGTTGAAGCTAGAAAGTGTCCGGGTGGTTTGTTTTTTTTCATACAAAGTCCTTGTAAATCGAGGTTAATTAATGTCTATTTGCTATAACTTCGTGTGCACAGGTTGTATTAAACACTGTATTAAATTACAATACAGAGCTTGGGACAAACCAATAAGTGCCCTGGTTTTTCAGTGAGTAAACAGGAAGCGATTTGGCTTCACTCATTAGTGTTAATATTGGGGGACACCACTTACTCGGAGGTTGCTTGGAGTCAGAGAACCAAAGCCGGAAGCTACTTTAGAACTCATTAGCCGGCCCCATCGGAAAAGCGATGAGCACAGCAAGCCTCCAGTGTGCTGAGAAACGGTTTTTATTTGGTGGCTGCAATGACGCCGAATGCAGAGGAAGGAAAAGAAAATCAGCCCATAGAGATGTTACCAAACTCATGCATCTTACTCACTGGGAAGTTCCTCAACTCTGCAGTCAGTGTCTCTTGGCTTATATTTCACCACGAATTCTAGCAAGCTCAATTGCCTGAATTTTTTTTTTTATATGCCCTTCTAAAAAGGCCTTTTTGGAATAAAGATTACTTTGAATTGGATATATATTGATTTTTTACAGAGAGGAAGGGAGAAGAATAGAGAGCTAGAAACATTGATGAGAGAGGAACATCAACCACTTGCCTCCTGCACACACCCCCACCGGGGATGTGCCCACAACCAAGGTACATGCCCTTGACCGGAATCGAACCTGGGACCCTTCAGTCTCCAAGCCAACACTCTATCCACTGAGCCAAACCGGTTTTCGACGATTTGGGGCTATTTTTAAAAAAACAAGTTAATACAAAAAGTGAATTCTGATACAGCTGGAATAGTCAAGATCAGGCTGCAGGATATAAGCACAATTTTAGGAGAGTCAACTAACATGCTGAGTCAAGGATAAAGGTTACACCTTTGAAAACACGTTTCTAGTCTTTTAAACCGATTGGAAAAGAAAACGAAGTCTCGGCCTGGGCCTTTTTGCTAAAAGCCCCTCAACTAACGGCAGAAGCTAAGTCAATTGGTGCCGTTTTCTTTTTCCTCAAGAATCCTATCCAATAAAGAGGGAATATGGCCCTGACCGGTTTGGCTCAGTGGATAGAGCGTCGGCCTGTGGAATGAAAGGTCCCAGGTTCGATTCTGGTCAAGGCCATGTATAATACTTTGGTTGTGGGCGCATCCCCAGTAGGAGGTGTGCAAGAGGCAGTTGATTGATGTTTCTAACTCTCTATTCCTCTCCCTTCCTCTCTGTAAAAAAACAATAAAAGATATATTTAAAGAGAGAGAGAGAGAGAAAGAGAGAGAGATGGAATATGCTAATTGACCCTCACACCCTCATAAAGAATGAAATACCCACAGCCAATGAGAAGGGAATATGCTAATTGACTGTCACACCCTCAAAGATGGTGGTGTCCATGGTCACAAGCGCCTGCTTCCAGAGTCCTCCAGTCCCCGTAGCCCCCCAGTCGCCCAGAGCCGACCTGAGGCACAGGCAAGGCTTGGATGGGCAGCTCAGGGCTGGCTTGAGGTGCAGGCAAGGCTCAGATGGCAGCTGCCCAGCTTCCCAGGGCCGCCTGGGGCTCAGGTAACCAGGGCTGGCCAAGGCTTGCACTGCCAGCAGTGGTAGCAGCAGAGGTGTGATGGGTGTGTTGCCTTTCCCTGATCACCAGGTCACCTCCCAACCCTGAGGGCTCCAAGACTGTAAGAGGGGGCAGGCCAGGCTGAGGGACGCTTCTCCAGTGCATGAATTTTCATGCTGCTAGTATGTAAATAAACATCAGTTTAACAAGTAATATAGATACCACACTGTAAGTTAGCACAATGGCGGAGATCACCCCAGGTCTGAGGACCACCGTACGGACCACATGATCCGTGCAGAAGTAACAAACCTAGGACCACACACTGATATGTCTGTAAAGACGGAATGGATGGGAAATATTCACTTGCTGTGTTCTCCGAGGTCCCGATGGCTGGAGCAAGAGTTTGTTATAATCAGCTGCTGGCTCTTTCCAAACAAGGCCAGCCGTCCCCAGCATGCTGGGCTGCTTCCGGTGGAGTCAGGAATCTATCATTTTGGCCAGATAAGAACACTCCACGTAGATCCCCCGCTTCCGCACTGCAGTTTACACGGCAGTTTTCTGTAACGGGCATTTTTGGGTAATTAGGAACACCCATGTATCAATTAACTTTGGTCTTCAAGCCATGATTAAAGAAGCCAAATTGTCATGTCTGGGGGCTGATGTGCCCGTGACAGGTGGCCCCGGACACCTGAGCAGAAGATGCCTGAAACGGGCTTCTCAGAGCAGCCCGGAGGGGTTCCTGGGACATGGGATGGGGGCATTCTAGGCCAAACGGAGAGCTCGGAGCACACGGCCACAGCTGAACGGTGCTCAGCAGAGTCACCACATCTCAGTTGACTCCATGGTTTCCAGCATCCTGAGCCCCCAGTTCGAGGAGACAGCTCTCGACCCACAGCCCCAGCCCCAAGTGTCTCATGGCAACTGCGCTTCGTGGCTCTTGCTCAGAGCACAATCTCTTGCGATGAATAAATAATTCATGCAGAGAGAAAGCATCTACAGGGAAGAGGGAATTGAGGGGGGTGGAGAGCGCTTGGCTTTTACAATCGGAAGAAGCCAGAAACGATTCCTCCCCTAGAGCTTCAGAAGGAAGGAGCACAGCCTGGTCAACACTCTGATTTTTCAGTTCAGTGATATTTCTTTTTTTGTTTGTTTATTTCTTTTTATGATATCTATTTTTAGAATTCTGGTCTCCATAAAATGAGATTAATAAAATTCTGTTGGCCAAAACCAGTTTGGCACAGTGGATAGAGCGTCGGACTGCGAACTGAAGGGTCCCAGGTTCGATTCCGGTCAGAGGCATGTACCTTGGTTGCGGGCACATCCCCAGTAGGGGGTGTGTAGGAGGCAGCTGGTCGATGTTTCTCTCTGTAAAAAAAATCAATAAAATATATTTTAAAATAAGATAAAATTCTGTTGTTCTCCATCACCCAGTTTGTGGTCATTTGCTATGGCGGCCACAGGAAAGTCACCCCGAGGTCAAATAATTTCGTGCTGGTCACTGTCAGTAAGTGGTGTGGGGCCAGGATCCAGACCCAGGAATAACTGGCTTCCAACCCCACGCTCGCAGCATAGCACCATATGCCCCTTATAACACGTAAAACACAGAAACGGGTTGAATATTAACCAACAAAAAAGAAAGAAGCGGGGGAAAGCATTTGAAATGTTACCAATAGCAAGGCAGCATCGTAAGTGGTTGACTCAACCAAAATCATCCCCCTGCGGTCCCATCCCAGCGGGAGAGACGGCTTTGAAAGTTCCACTGACAGTAGGTCCTACCTGCATCACACCAAGAATGCGAGCACTTCATGAGAAGATACAATGGTGAAGAAGAAGAAGAAGAAGAAGAAGAAGAAGAAGAAGAAGAAGAAGAAGAAGAAGAAGAAGAAGAAGAAGAAGAAGAAGAAGGAGAAGAAGGAGAAGAAGGAGAAGAAGAAGAAAAGAAAGAAAAGAAAAGACATCTATTGACTTTACAGCTAAAGAGGTTCCTTGGCAGCCACTCCAGGCTCTCGGTCCACGCTTGGCAATCAGAGAAATAGGAGCTGCTCATCTTTTAAAAAGGTTTGCTTTCTTCTTTTCTCCCCCCGTTCAAATGAGACTCTATCTTCCATTTTCTCAAAAGGAAAACGAGGGGGGACTAAGAACTTGATTTTTATTCCCCTCACTCGCCAGCTCCCTGACGGGGTTCCCAGGCAGGCCGGCTCATGAGAAGCCTGGGCCTTGAGGCTCGCACTGAATCCTAATCTACAGATGAGCTCACATTTGTCTCCGGAGGAACGGGACCTTCAGTTCAAATTCTTTATTAAAAAATATATACATTTTTATTTATTTTTTTACAGAGGGGATGGGAGAGGGATAGTTAGAGACATCGATCAGCTGCCTCCCGCATGCCCTCTGCTGGGGATCTCGCCCACAACCAAGGCATATGCCCTATGACGGGAATTGAACCTGGGACCCTTCAGTCCATGGGCCAATAATGTTCTATCCACTGAGCCAAACTGGTTAAGGCAGTGGTCTGCAAACTCATTAGTCAACAGAGCCAAATATCAACAGGACAATGATTGAAATTTCTTTTGAGAGCCACATTTTTTTAAACTTAAACTTCTTCTAATGCCACTTCTTCAAAATAGACTCGCCCAGGTCGTGGTATTTTGTGGAAGAGCCACACTCAAGGGGCCAAAGAGCCGCATGTGGCTCGTGAGCTGCAGTTTGCCAACTACTGGGTTAGGGCTTCAGTTCCAACTCTTACCTGTCATTCAGTCTGGCCTCTACAGCCATCAGTGTCCCCCAGTCCACTGACGGCTCATCTCATCCCCGCTCCCCCTGTAACTGGCTCTGCACAGCATCGGAGATGAATGGCCTTAATAACAAGGTCTGCAGAGCTCTGAACTAACGTTTTGATCCCGACTGATGGCACCGAGCAGGAAGCCAGAGAGAACCGGGGATGAGGAGGCCCCGTGGCTGCCACCGTGTTTGGAGATCACTCTGGAGCCAACTGGGAAAGAGCGCGTTGGGCTGCGGCCTCGGGGGGCTGTGGTCTGCAGGGACCACAAAGCACAGCGTCTAAGGAGGCGGCAGGACCAAGCGCAGGATTCGGGTCGATAATATTCCTATAAATAGCTGACTGTGTTTGCAGCTAAGAATTAAGCCCATTTATTTTTAATGTGCTTTTCTGCATCCGAGCTCAGCGTTGCTTCATCAGAAAAGCCAATACATCAGCAATTTCCATCCACCCATGCATTGTTGACAGGCAACGTGCATGCTCCCTCTACAAATGACTGAAGGTACGGAAATGATCTGCAGTGATGTGAGCAGACAATATCTGACAACCATATCTCTCTCTCTTTCCCTCATATACACATACACCCTATATGAAAAGAACTTCAAGATATTACAGCGTGGAAATTTGGGAGATAATTTTTTTTTTTTTTTTTTTTTTTTTTTTAGCACAACCCAGTCTGCCTGTTAACTTTCTACGTTTCAGTCAGTGGCAATGAATTCAACATGCTTAGCTTTCAACAAAACAGTATAAATAATTTAAACTGCCATAAAAAGCAATACAGCATACAAGAGGACAGAGTCTGTTTTCTGGAAATCAGCACCACCACCACAAGACTTGGAAACAACTGAAGCAAAGCTTTGGCCCACATTCCTTTTCTTTTCTTCTTTTTTAAAAATAAAATATATTTGTATTGATTTCAGAGAGGAAGGGAGAGGAGGAGAGAGAGAGAAACATCAACGATGAGAGAGAATCACTGATCGGCTGCCTCCTGCACGCCCCTGCTGGGGATCGAGCCTGAAACCCGGGCATGTGCCTTGACCAGGAATCTAACTGTGACCTGGTTCATAGGTCAACGCTCAACCACTGAGCATACCGACCGGTCTCTTTATCCTGAGTCAACATTCTCCAAAGAGCACTTACCGATGATGGGCAGGGAGACTTTTCAATTAGCAGCTGCGCAGGCCCTGACCAGGTAGCTCAGTGAGAGCATCATCCTGATATGCCAAAGTTGTGGGTTCAATACCTGGTCAGTCAGGGCTCACAGAAGAGTCACCCAATGAATGTATAAATAACTGGAACAACCAATCGATGTCTCTCTCTCCCCCACTAAAAAATAAAAATAATAGCTCACCAACCAATCAATAAAATATCTCTGTGTAATTGCAAGCAAGTCACGGAACCCGTCTGAATCTCAGCTTCTTCGTCTGTAGAATGAGATGGATGATTTTATCTACCACAGACGTTCTTGGGAGAATGAGATGAGGCTGTAATCTGTGCCACTGAACCCAGCCACGGAGAGGCCAGAGAGAGAGGGAGGAGGATGAGATGCAAACTCTGTAAAGCTGAGAAATGCATGAGGGGAGAGGGGAGAGGAGGTGCTTGGTGTCTGGGGAGGAGCCATGGCAATCTGGAGCAGACAGGGTGTGCGGTAGGTGGGAGGGAGGCCAGGGAGGAGCTCTGGGGTTAGTCACACACACACACACACACACACACACCCGCCACTCCACGTTGACCACTACCTGGCCCTGCAGCGTGGGGCGCAGGAGCAGTCTTGGGGGCACAGAGGCCTGGCTGCGGGGAGGAGCCGACAGCCTCACTCCAAGTGCTCCCTTCTCTTCCCATCCCCTAAGGGCCAGGCGATTACAGCCAAGGAAAAGGACTCTTGTGAAAGAGCCGCGCGTCCGGGGAGAGGGAGGGTGAAGGGCAGGGTGACCTGTGAGGTGGCAGATGTGACATAGGAGATTGTGATTTAGTGCCAGCAACTCTGCCTCTTACACTCCGAAGAGACAGAAATGACTGTAAGTCAGAAACAATCAAGTAAACGCCTTAGAGCACATGTGTCAAACACATGGCCCGTGGGTCAAATCCGTCCCGCCAGGCCTTGCAATGTGGCCCGCACCGCGCTGTCATCACTGCACTCCGCTGCGTTTCCATCACAATGACAGTTTATGACTGTTCAGTAAACCATTCGGCCCGCGATTTAGGCTGGATTTTAGATTTTGGCCCCTTCTCTGATTGAGTTCGACACCCCTACCTTAGAGGAAGCAGAAGGAATGGACTAGACACAACAAGCATTTCAAATAAGCATAACAAACATCTTCAAAGAGACACTGTTAGGAACAAGTACAGATGCAGCAGTTATTGAGAAAAAGTAACTGGGAATACAGGGTTGAATAGGAAAATGCACACAAAGAAGTAATTAGTGAACTGAGGACCTGATTGAGAACTCCACCAGAAGACACCAAGGGGAGACAAATATATGTGTGCGTGACAAATATATACATTCACACACATATATTTCTTTAGACATTTTTCTAAAGAAATATATATGTGTGTGTATATATAGATATAGATATGTATAGATATATATAGAGAAATGGCATCATCCTATCTAATAAGGAGGAAATATGCTAATTTACCATTACACCCTCACAACAATGGCAGTGCCCACAGCCAATAAGAGGGAAATATACTAATTGACCATCACACTCTCACAAAATGGTGGCACCCACAACCAATAAGGAGGAAATATGCTAATAGACAGCCACAACCTCAAAGATGGTAGTGCCCAGCCCCCTCAGCCCTGCCCTGGTGGCAGGCGTGTGACATGGCTGGGACCATCTCCAGGCGGGTCCAGCTGCTCTGTGCACCTGCCTCTACAGAGCTCCCAGTCCCCTCAGCCTCCCAGCCACCCAGGACCGGCCCCAGGTGCAGGCAAGCCTTGGATGTTGACTGCCCAGCCGCCCAGAGCTAGCCCGAGGCTCAGGTAACCAGGGCCAGCTAAGGCTTGCGCTGCTGGCAGTGGCAGCAGCAGAGGTATGATGGGGCATTGCCTTCCCCTGATTGCCAGGTCACCTTCAACCCCTGAGGGCTCCCAGACTGTGAGAGGGGGCAGGCTAGGCTGAGGGAACCCCCCTCCAGTGCATGAATTTTCATGCATCAGGCTTCTAGTAGGTTATAATGCTGAATCACTGAATTATGCAATGTAGTGACTTTAAAATTTGGCATCTCAAATGCAGAATAAAAGTAGAAAGGTTACTAAAACTAGAAAAAAATGTTATAAGAAATGAAAACCAGAAACCAATGTCCCTTATAATGCAAATGTTAGATATAAATAGATGCAAATATTCTTAACAAAATTTTAGCAGATTGACTCAAACCATATATAAAGAGGATAACATGTGATGTCCTAATGGGATTTCTCCCAGGACTGTTTAAAATTCCAAATTTAATCAGTGCAATTCACCATATTTACAGCCTAAAATAAAAATAAAAAAAATATATTAAGATCTCAATAGACGCCCTGGCAGAGTGGCTCAGTCATTTGATATGCCAAGGTTGCAGGTTTGATCCTCAGGCAGGGCACATATAAGAATCAACCAATGAATGCATACGTAAGTGGAACAACAAACTGATATTTTTCTCTCTCTCAAATCAGTCAATCAATAAGAAATGAAACAATATCAATAGATACATAAGTTTTATGCATTTTTATGAATGTATGATATTTCATAATAAAAAGGTAGGAGGAAAACAAGGAAAAATATATACTAGTCAAATATCAACCAAAATAACATCAGAGCATTTTAATATTAAAGTGGGAATTCATACAACAAACTTCATAAGAGACAATAAGACAGTAAAAGGAAAGATAATCAAGAAAATATAATTGTGAGTATATCTTCCTTATAACATAGCCTCAAAAGATATGAAGCGATTACTGATAAAACCACAGAAATAGACAAGTCAACAATTGGAATAGAGATTTTTATCATATAGGCATAAAAATCAGACAAAATAGTGAGCGAAAATAGAGATTTCAATAACACAATAAACAAGCTAGCTAGTAGTCAATGAATACTTGTAGAATTTTACACCTGATAAACCAAGGCTACACCACGAGATGCCTGGAACAGTTACAAAGCTTAATCATGTTCAAGGCCACAAGGAAGCCTTGATCGATTCCCAAGAATTATTATCATTTCGGCAACTATTCTCAGAGCACAATGCAATAAAATGAGAAAGTAATTTCAAATTGATTCAAATATAACTCTAGATGTGTGTTCAGATGTTTTAAAAAATCCTATTAACACTTGAAAATAAAATCAGAAAAGGTAACACGAAAGACATATAAATGAGTAACAATGGAAACACCACACATCAACATTGGTGGAATATTGTTAAAAAGGTACTATTGGAACATTTATAACTTTAAATAACACTTACCAGAAAATATATAAGATACTGTTAAACTCAAGAGAAACTAGAAAAAGAACAAAAGTAAGCCCCAAGAACAAAAGGAGAAGAAATAAAAAGGTTAAGAACAAAGAATACAAAAAAAAACCCCAAAATGAAGCAAATCAAAAGTTCATTTTGGTCAGGATTGTGGTAACTCTCGGGGTCTTGGGGGGAAATGGTAACTGGAAGAGGGCAGGAGAGGACTCTGGGTGCAGGTTATGTTGTTTCTTTAATGGCATGAGGGGTCCAGGAAAGGCCGAGGTGTACCCTTAGGATGTGTGCACTTGTCTGAATGTATAATATGCTTCAGTAAGAAATACAATAGCTGGTTCTTTGAAAAAAAAAATCTAGAAACATCTGACAAGAATAAAAAAGATGTAAATAAACATGATTCGTAATGAAAAAGAGAAAACAACCACAGAGGTAAATATAACAAAAAGGAATATTGTGTTCAAGTTCTTTGTCTCAATAACCAGCAGAGAAAGTGCAGTGTCCCTATTGCCCCTAACTGTATTCCACACCAAAAGGTCACAGGGTAGATTGTTTTCTGAGTGCCCATGGTCTCCCAATCAGCGATAAGTGGTTTCAGAAAAAGGGGAAAGAGCAAATGTCATCTTCTCTCTGGGTCTTCTGTGTCCCCCCTAAACAAAACTGAGTTCCACTTACTCTCCTCTTCCTTTTTACTTCTTCTCTTTGCCATTTACCACCATTCATCACACTGTTATTTTAATTGATTGTTTATTATCTGTCTTCTCTCAATAGAATATACATTCCATGATGAGAGGATTTTTGTATACCAGCCCCTAGAATAATGTTTGGCACATAGTGGTTCTCCATTAATATATTTATCCAATGAATTAAATATTCTCAACTAATTCGATAAAACTAATAAAATCTTTAATTCCAAAACTGGATAAGAATGAAATGTAGAAAAGGAAATCATAGATTCATTTTACCTTTGCTCATGAGAGCAAAAATCCTAAATAAAATATTAACTAGCTGAAACCAATAATGTAGGAATGCAAGAATGATTTAAGATGAAAAAGTTTCAGTGTAAATCTCAGCACTAATAGTCTAAGGGTGAAAAAGACACGAATTTAAGAAAGAAAGAAAAAACCTTGGTAATTTAATGTATACATTTTCTTTAAAATAAAAAATAGAAGGGAACTGCATAACTTATAAAGATGGTTTCCCAAAAACCTACCACTATCACATGTTTTAGAAAAACTTCATATGTATTCCCATTTATTTCTGGAACAAGGCAAAGATACCTCGTATGACTTTTTATTTTATTTTATATTTTATTGATTTTTCACAGAGAGGAAGAGAAAGGGATAGAGAGTTAGAAACATCGATGAGAGAAAATCATTGATCAGCTGCCCCTTGCACACCCTCCACCGGGGATGTGCCCGCAACCAAGGTACATGCCCTTGCCCGGAATTGAACCCGGGACCTTTCAGTCCACAGGCCGATGCTCTATCCACTGAGCCAAACCGGTCCCGGCTCGTATGACTTTTTTTCTGTTAAACAGAATACTGAAAAATGTAAAAGTACTTGCCAATGTAACAAGAGAGAAAAATAAATGGTATAAAAATTGAAAAAGAAGAGGCAAAACCATCTTTATTCACAGAGAATACATTTATCTACATAGAAAACCCATTTGAGCTCGCAAATTAATATAAATAATATTTCTGAAAGATTGCTGGATACAACATAAACTTCAAAAAACACCTCTACCGCAATTATATCTAACTAGAGCATATAATAGAAAAGTTATCTTTTCTAATAGCTATACACACTGTAAAGTAATCAGGAAATAACCTAACACATACACAAAACCATTACAAAGAAAAATTTAAACCTTTATAGTAGAATATTAAAAACAACATTTTAAAAGTTACTATGTTCACAGATAAAACAATTTAGCCATTGTGAAGTATAGGAATGATTCTCAAATTATTCTCTCTAATGCAGATCTCTGCCATAAACTCCATGCTCAAATATCCAATTGCCTTCTTGAGAAGGCCCATTGAATGACTAAAGTCATCTTCAATTAAAAATGAGCAAAATGAAGCAACTGAATTCCCCTAATCCCAAATTACTCTTCTTTCAGTCTTCCCAAGTCAGTCAAAGGCGAGTCTACTTCTCAAATTGTTCAGGCCAAAAACTTTAGAGCCAAATTTAATCCCTTTCTGTCATTTTCCACATCCAATCAATCAGTAAATCCTTTTGACTCCTTTCCAGAATGTCCACACTTATCAGCTCTGTTAGCTGCCCTGGTCTAAGCTTCCAGCACTCCATTCTGAAGTGCTGCATAGATTTCCTGGCTGATGAGAATGAATTCTCATGAGAAGCCTGCTAGATGAGAATACAATAGTAATAGCTGCTATTTTAAGCCATTGCTTTTGGCTACTCTCCTCAGGAGCAGGATTTACTTCCTGGAAGTGGGTGTGGTTGTGACAAAACCTAAAACAGGTGGCATTGGCATTGGGACTGAAAGGTGGGCAGAAGTGCATTGAGGAGACTGTGGGGCTGAAAGGGCATAGAGAGGCTTTAAAGGAAAATGAGCGCCGAAACCGGTTTGGCTCAGTGGTAGAGCGTTGGTCTGCAG
The DNA here is from genome assembly GCF_014108245.1 of Pipistrellus kuhlii. Taxonomy (NCBI): domain Eukaryota; kingdom Metazoa; phylum Chordata; class Mammalia; order Chiroptera; family Vespertilionidae; genus Pipistrellus; species Pipistrellus kuhlii. The sequence goes on along the minus strand of NW_023425534.1, from coordinate 4,193,662 downwards.
ACTGAAAGGTCCCGGGTTCGATTCTGGTCAAGGGCAAGTACATTGTTTGCGGGCAGATCCCTGGTGGGGGGTGTGCAAGAGGCAGCTGGTCAATGTTTCTCTCTCATCAATGTTTCTAGCTCTCTATCTCTCTCTCTTCCTCTCTGTAAAAAATCAATAAAATATATTTTAAAAAAATAAAGGGAGATGAGGAAACGTTATTGGAAGCTGGAGGAAAGGGAACCCTTGTTTAGTGGTGGAAACTGGCAGCACTGCAGTCTGTGGGAATGTGGAAAAGAGGAAGTAACTGAGCACATGAACTCCACCATGTAGGTCAAGAGGTCTCCAGGCAGGTTAAGGAACGTGTCACTTGGTTTCTTCTCTTTGCCTCTGGAAAAATAGCTCTGGCCAAGAATAGGACCTTACCAACCTTGGTGAAGATCTCAGAAAGATCTGAGGGCTGCAGAGGAAACCCAGAAGAGAAGAGTTTATCTTGAAGAGATCTGTGGTTGCAGTTTTTGTCCAATAGCGTAAACCTCAAGAGATTCATAGAAACCCCACAAAATTTTAAGAGAATTGCTCTGACGAAAGTGCCTCCGGTTTGAATGAAAAGGGGCAAGTGAAGTACAACATGAAGAGAGACCTTTGAACTCAGCCTCTTTTTACGAGCAGGAAGCAAGCTGGGAAGAATGCTTAGTTGCAACTGCATTGACTTATGGAAAAGAAAGTAAAGATGCAGAGGCAAAATCCAAGAGCCCAGAGGGTGGGGACGAGGCCGTGGTGAACAAGTTACAAGCCATCGGATTGATTCCAGAACAAGGAACAAGCAACTCATGCCCGTCTAGATTTCAGAATTACTATGGACCAGTGGCACCCCCTCTTACCCCTGGTGTGTTCCCCTTTCCAACTTTTTGAACAGGAGCATCTATAGCGGTTTTCTATGCCTGTCCCATCATCGCACAATGAGTGTATAGTGTGTGCCTGCAGATAACTTATATCTTTAATTCATAGATCATAGATCCAGAGGAATGGCACTCAAGGGACTATACCCAAAGAATAACATCTGAGGTGCCTCATCTGCACCTAACCTTGACCTGGATGATGAAATGCTGGACTTCAGGCTGATGTCATAAATTTGGAAGTCTCTAGGGCGGGGGGAGGCAGGGAGTGATGAATGTATCTTGCAAATAGGAAGATTGTAAATTGTTGCCAGAGAGGACTGTGGCAGATTTTATTTTGCAAAATGACCAAAACAATGATCTCCCACACAAGTGCTCTTCCTATAGTGTGATCCTAACATCCTTCCCATGATGAGGTGGGTTCCACATTCCTCCTGCTTAAATCTAGGTGGGTTTGTGACTAAGGCAGAAGCGACACCGTGTGACTTCCAAGCCTAGGTGATAGAAGGTGAAACAGCTTCTGTCCCGTCCTCTTGGAAGCTTGCTCTTAGAACCTCTAGAATCATGGGAGGTACAACCACTGTTTTGTATCAAGCCACTGAATTTTGGGGTCAACAATGAGTGGCTGATACAACTGGAATGACAAGTATGTAGAAAGACTAGAGGCCCGATGCATGAAGATTCTTGCAATGGGCCTTCCTTCCCTTGGCTGCCAGCACAGCCTTTGCTCTGGCCCCGAGCTGCCTTTCCGCCTTCCCACTAACCCATCTTTGTTGGGTTAATTTACATACTCACTCCTGATTGGCTGGTGGGTGTCACAAAGATACAGTTAATTTGCATCTTACTTGTTTATTAGTATAGATAATTCACTCAATACATTGAGCACTTACACTGTGCCAGGTACTCTTCTAAGCACTGTGGCCACAAAACAGACTAAAATCTCTGCTGTCATGGGCCGTACATGCTAGTGGGGGAAATAGACTATGAACATATATGACACGTTAGATAATGATAAACACTAAGGAGAAAATAAAGAAAAGGAAGAGAAATGAAAAACAAAGGTGGTATATGAGTTGTAATTTTAAGTAGAGTGGACAAGAAAGGACTCAGGGAGGTAAGGGAGTGAGCCATGTTGGGATCTGTGGGAAGAGAATTCTTTGTAGAGGGAGTAACAAGTTGAAGGGCCCTTGCAGGGATGGAGAGCAAGCCTAAGGAGGGTCAAGAGGCCAGGATGGCTTGATGGTTGGAGCATGGGGAAGATGAAGGATATGAGGTCAGAGGGATGATGAGGTGGGAGTATATTGCCTTCTAGGCGATTGTGAGGGTTTCTATTATGCTGAGAGGATGAGGAAGCCATTGGCAGGTTCTTAGTACAAAAGTTTGAGAAAAGAGGAGAGGGGAGAGACAGGGGGATGAGCTATGATGCTATTGCAATGATCCAGGAAACTACTTACACTGACTCAGACCAGCAACAGCAGTGGGCCTGGTTGAGTTTGTTGGTAGAGCTGATAAACCGTGGACAGACTGGATAGGAAGAGAGGACCACAGGAGTCAAGGATGACTCCAAAGCTTTTGCCCTGTGCGACTCGAAAGGATGGAGTTGCTATTCATTGTGATGAGGAGGCTGAGAGGAGCAGGCTTGGGGTAAAGTTTAAGGAACTGGCTTGGACATGTTCATTCCGAAGGTCTGCTGTGAAGAGAGAGGGCTGGGCTAGACTAGAAATGAGGGGTCATCGATGAGTGGCTGGTAATGAAGCTGTGAGATTCAATTCTCTAACCATTTGAAATGAGGATTGGGTCTGGAGCTTGACCCCAAGGTCAAAGCTCCTTCTAGAAGGCTATGTTGCTTCTCTACACCTCCTCGGGCATCCTGAACGGGGACCATTCTGGTGCACTGCCATCCAGCAGGAATGATCAGCTTCTGAGGCTCCGATGGCCTGGTTCACGGCCACTATACTCCCTCCCTCATACAGCTGCTGCAGATCAAATACATCAATCACTTACCTAGTCAGTGGGGCTTACTTTTCTCACCTTAGCACCCTCCATAAAACACTGTGAAATTCATTATTTTATGAACCATACCCAAACATTACAAAATGTGAACAAAATAATGGGCCTGGCTATCTTTTCAAAAGATATTTTACCAACTCCTGCTTAAAACCCACACAAGAGTGAGTCATAAAACGCGTGAAAAGCTAGTTTGATCATCTTTCTGTCGGGCTCTCCTCTGCTCCTCAGAGCCTCCTCCTACGGGACCATCTTCCTTGAAGTCAAGATCTACTTTATTATTTTTAAAATATGTATAATTTTATAAATAGACACTGGACGGTTATTGTTGTATTGGCTGTTGTCATGGTTTTTGTTTGTTTTATATATTTTATTGTTTTTTTTACAGAGAGAAAGGGAGAGGGATAGAGAGTTAGAAACATCGACCAGCTGCCTCCTGCACACCCCTACTGGGGACGTGCCCGCAACCAAGGCACATGCCCTTGACAGGAATCGAACCTGGGACCCTTCAGTCCGCAGGCTGACGCTCTATCCACTGAGCCAAACCGGTTTCGGCAAGATCTACTTTAAATGTACTTGTAATTTATGCTAATATCCATCATTAACAGATTGAAGGCTACCACAAGTTGCTATAAAACAGCAACCCTGAGACTCTTAAAAATAAAAATCCCAAACATCTTCCCCTTTGATAGTAGCCGGCAGAATATTCAAAGCCAGGCATGCATAAGAAGAATAAAGCAGCATCCAATTACACTCCTGGACAGGTGGGGCATGCAAATGAAATGACAGAATCGATGCCTCTGAAGATTTACAATCTGGATGGAGAGGAGACAATACATATTCCTGAGATGGATTAAAGAAACATTAGACATAGAAGCCAGCAAACATCATCATTTTATAGGCATATAATATTGTTTCATAAAAGGTAGACAGCTTAAGGTTGCCTAGGACCAAACCCGAGAGGGCTGGACCTGTATTACATCATTTGTCCACAATCCAGAACTGAAATATCATTGCTGACATGTACACATAAGGAACTGTTTGACATTGAAATTGGGACTCAAAAGAACTGTTGGCCCAGAAAGAAACTCACTACAGACTGATTCATTTGCCTCTCAGCATAACCATTATTGCTTGTCTCATTTTCGGTTCTTATAAATGCATTTCTAGTATCACATGAGCTCACTAGAGGAAGTGATGAACAACATAGACTGATGAACAAGAACAGCATCAATCAGACTGTCAGACCTCAGAGGGAAGGTAGGGGGGGATGGGAATAAGGGAGAGAGATCAACCAGAGGATGGGTGTGCATGCATATGAGCCTGGGGCTGTGGGGGCCTGTGTGGGGAGGGGTTTGAGATAGGAATGGGGGGGATGAGGACAAATACGTGAACCTTAATAAAGTAATTAAAAAATGAATTAAAAAAAAGTAAACAGAATTATCTGCATGGATTACAAATGTTTTTAATTTTTGTTTATATTCTCTGAAATTTGTTTATATTCTCTGAAATTTTTGCTATAAGGAACACATTTTATATATATATATATATAATTTTTTTTTTTTGGGGGGGGGGGTATGATTTAGTCCAAACATGCTGAAATGGTGGGAACATGGCGGCTAAGGGCATGGGCTCCGAGTCTGAACACCTGCTCTTCCACTACCTGGCCAGGTAACTTTGGACAAATTACCTAACCTCTCCATGACCACATCTGATCTGTTTAAAACAACAACAAAGATAATAGTATCGTCTTTTTGAGGATGAAATCATCAATACAAAGGCCGTTGGATAGTGCCTGGCACATAGTCATACCATTTAAGTGCTCCCTATATTATCACATGAGCTGGGAGATCCGGCTTTATAAACTGCAGCGCCTGAGAAAATGCTTAGGAAATGGGTTGAACTTGAGTAAGAACTTGAAAGGTCAGGGGAGAGATATTTTAGATAAGGGAGCAACTGGAGAACAGCAGACACAAGATGTTAAAGCTCAACCCCCTCAGACAAGCAGACAGCGGAATGAGAACCAAATGGAGCATCAACTCACACAAATCCCAGTGTTTGCTTTCCAGCACAGCCACTCCTACCGGGCTCCGGGGAGAGAATGCACCACAGGCACACTCAGCTAGCTCTTATTTATCCACCCCTTTGTTTTCCACGAAAAGAAGAGACTCAAAGAAGATGCCTTCTAAGTGTGTATCACCATTTATTGTAGTTTGCATTAGGAAATGAACAGAAGACACTGTCTGTGGAGGGGGGAAAAAAGGAAAAGAAAAAGAAAGTTTTTGTAGATTTAATTTCTTCAAAACACTTTATGGTTTCAAATCCTTTTTTACCCCAAAGGAAATTAGAGAATTCAAGTATGTTAAGTAGGGAGCAGTAATACAAAAAGTCTGACGTTTCTGTGCGTGTGTGTGGGCGTTTGCCTGTGTGTGTTTTGACAAGCAGACATTCCTTGCACCCCTTTTTCGCTTTGGTAAGGCCAAGCCCCAAAGGACACATCATGCAGATGACCCCTGCCTTGAACTCACAGACCCGAGAGCTGAGGAATTGATGGACCCTCCTAGGATAACTGTAAAGGTTTCCAACTGTCATGAAGCATTAAAAACACCAACCTCCCGCCCCCAAACCCTAAGACATTTAATCCTGATAGACTTGCTGCAGCTGCTCCTTAGGTTCCTAGAGAGGGTTTATGACAAGGGTCAGAGCAACAGGATTCTCTTCATTTTGCTTAGAATTAAAAAAAAAAAAAAAAAGTTTAAGGGCCATTTCAAAAATAAAAACTGAAATTCGAATTCTGAAAATATCTTGCCTTTTTTATTAATCATGTCATCTAACACCAATTAAAAAAAACAAGTATGTGAATATGATATAAAAATACGATCCTGGGATTAACACTTCGTTGCAGGCACAGTTATCTCACAGAATATATGTTTGGAGAGCCAGGGAAAGGAATTTATTTTTGTTTTTGTTTCTCTTAAAAAAAATCCACAGCAGTGCAAGTTGGGGCAGGAGGGGGAGGGAAGGGGAGAGATTCTTTAGCAGCAAAATGTCCAAGGTTCTCTAATCACAATCAAATCAATGGATATTGAATTTAGGGGGAAAAAAAAAAAAAAAAAAAAAAAGGTGGAGGGGATGCTGCCCAAACCCATTCATTATCAATCACTAAAAACTTCCGCTGCGAAAGCCCCAAACTGACATACGAAGGACGCGCTTCGTTACACCAGCCGCCAATCAGTGTGTCCCTCGAGCTTCTGACAGGTCTGTCATTAAATATATGTACAGGAAGTGGGCTCTGTCTCGGGCGTGTCCTTGCCGGTGGCCGCCGCGTGGTCGCGTTGGGTGGGCTCTCGGTGTCCTCGCCACGTCTGGCCGCCACGTGTGGAGAGCGTTTCGCCTCGATGCTGCTGCTGCTTGCCGCGCTGGCTGTGGCTGCTGCGAGCAGAGGGTGGACAGGGACGTTTAATGGTCACTGTTCTGCTTCTCTCGCATCCAGGCGTGAATCTGCTCTTTCAGCTCTGGCACTGGGGAAAGGAGAGGAGGATTAGTGCCTGGGTGGAAGGGCTTTTCCGGAGAGATGATGAATGGAAAGAAAGGCCATTCATTCACTCAGTGCAATGAAGACGGACGAAGGGAGAAGCAGGACATGAGAAGGACCAGACTCTTCAGTGAACAAGAGCAAGGAACGCTTCGTGTCTTCTGCACTGAGGGCCACAGACCGGGAGAGTTTCCGGATTGGTAAGTTCCCCTCTGATTAACCTCCAGCCGTGGATTCTGGCCGCCACATCTGTGGCTGCCGTCAGCACCGCTGCAGCCCCGCACCCGTACCTGGCTCCAGCATGCTCTCGGTCAGCGTCTGCCGGTTGAAGGGGTCGGTGGGGGAGTTGAGCAGGTGCCGCAGAATGATGGAGCGGTCCATGATGGTGCCGGAAGGCAGGCGCACGGGGTCAGTCATCAGGGTGTCCATCAGAGGGTCTAAGAGACAGAGCAGAGCAACTTCAACTAACGGGACCTCCACCCGGAAGCAAAACACAGCTCCTGCTGCCAGGGAAACATAAAACACACGTCCGTATGCTAGAAGCCAAACGGCCCACGTTTTGAGGGAAAGTGACCTTTCATCGGCTACGGCCGGGAGGAGAGGAAAAGGCTGGGCCAGACAGCTCTCGTTTGGACTTCTCAGGGCTCCAGAAACACCAGTCCCCACTTGCACTAGGAAAGGCGAGGGGGCCTCAGGACCTGCAGGGTTTTACTTGGTTTGAAATCAGGCTAAGGGCCTTTTCTCGTCTTTTAATTTACAATATGAGCTAAAAGCAGGCAAAGGCGAGCTCAGACCAAGTGCCTCAACAAGCAGCCTCAGCACACCGGTAACGGGCTGGAGCACAAGACGCCCGTCCGTCATGCCTGTTTCCGGGAACCCAAATCAAGGGCAGGGCAGAGACAAGCGGCCCACTCGCCTCGGAACTCGTCTGGAGCGTCGCTGTAGTCGATCTCGGCCCGCGCGTTCTTGGCCACTATCTCCTCCACCTTCTCGGCGAGGAGTTTAAACTTCTCTATGGCGATGGTGGATTTGATCCCTGCCTTCCGCATCTTCGAAATGACTTCTTCAAACAACTCTTTGCTATAGGATCTCTGGGGACGAGGAAAGACAATGTAAGGTGTAAATATAGTGTGAGGGGGAAAAGCAAGCTGCAGAAAATACCGGAAGTATGATCTATTTGTGTGCGTTTTTTCTAAAGAAAAAAAGTCCTAAAATTATAATGTGTATATACGAATACTTTTACAAGACTATCTATATATATAAAAAGCCAGTGACCAGAATGCTGTAATGACCAGAATGACTGGTTGCTATGACGCCCTATGCAGCCAGTGAACCAGCTCAATCAGGGGTTGGGGCCAGCCAGCCAACCTCCCTCGACCCCTCCCCGCAGCTGGCACCGTCCCTGACTGGCCTCTCCCACCCCAATAGGGGGCGGGGTGGGGCGGCAGGCCAACCTCCTGCAGCCCTTCCCCCTGGCTGGCCCTACTCACAAGGGGCCCCCACCACCCTGATGGGCCCACAGCCCCTACCCTCGGCGGGTCCCACCCCTGATCACCCCCCACCCCCCACCCCCCAGGGCCCCAATCAGGGCCGGGCCGGCTGGCCAACCTCCTGTAGCTCCTCTTGCCGCCCAGCCCTGCCTGACCCCATCCCCAATCATCCCCCACCACCCCAACTGGCCCGTTGTGCCTCCCCCCAGCCAGCTCCACCCCCAATCAGCCCCCCCACACACACTAATCGGGGGGCTGGCCAACCAACTGCCCACAAACTCTCCTCATGGCCGACCCCACCCCTAACTGGTCCCCCCCCACCCAAATTGGGAGCAGGGCCTGTGGGCCAATTACCCTCAGCCCCTCCTCCGAGCTGGCCCAGCCCTGATGGGGCCCTGACCAGGGAGGGCCAGCTGGCCAACCTCCCGCTGTCTCCTCCTTCTGACAGGCCTGGCCCTGATCTGCTCTGATTGGGGGTGGGCCACCTGTGCACAAATTCGTGCGCTGGGCCTCTGATAATTCGTAAAGATGAGACAGTACACACCCAACTGTATACATGGTCATCACCTCTGGGGAGGGCTTTAGGATTACGGCAAACGAGGGGAATTTGGAAATGTTTTAATTATTTTTATAGCAAGCCTGAATTTCTTTTTAAATTTCAATATTAAAGAGAAAAATCCAGTCTATTTCGGCCCTTGCAGGGGGCCTAGCAGCAAGAGAGGAGGTAGAAATTTTAGCTTTTTCCTGAAGGTAAATGTGCTGAAAACAAAGTACTTACATACATGAGTAATATCTCAATAAAGCTGTTATTTTAAAAAAGTACTTACATTTCCCCCATTTTGTTTTTTTAATTTTTTCCCAGGGAGGAAGTGTGGCAGAGCTGTAGAGACAGGCCGCGAGACCATGAAAAACAGCCCGTCTGGATTCCCTCTGCTTTCCTGTGGCACCATCTGTCCCCACACCAGCACGGAGCAGCCAAGAGCGGGAAAGATTCAGGTGCTCGTTTCCCCCATTCTAACCTCTGGATGAGGTAAGGGTGAGGAACCTTCTAGAATGCCTACCGATGTTTAAACTGAGATGTGAGATACTAATTGGATAAAAGTGTGAACGGAGATGGGGAGACAGAAAGAGCTGGAGCTTTGGGGCTTTCTACGTGGCGAGCAGAGGGGGTGAGGACGGGCTCAGGGAGGCTCTGGATCCTGCCCCACCCCCACCACCTTCACACGCGCTCCCCCACCTCTCAGAGCCTCATTCAGAAGGAGGACTCTGACGACACCTGCAGCGTAGGATTTTGTGAGGATCACAGCAGTGAGGACAGGAAAGTGGTTAAACCTGGTGCTCAGTTAGTAAGAATGAGTTATTTCATGTTCAGATGGTGGGACAGAGCAGAGGAGGGCGAGATGGCTGGAAAGGCTGGGCCCAGCTGGGCGGGGCGGGGCTACCTCAGAGCCGGATGTGGCCCCGGGGACACAGGGAGGAGGAGGGAAGAATGTGAAAACAGCCATCGAGGTGTGAAACCTGGAGCCAAGGTGAAGGCAGCACGAGAGCCGAGGCTTTGGGACGGCTTCTCTGAGGAAACGGGCTCTCTCTGGGAAGGTCCCGGACGGTCCCGGACTTGGGGCTGAAGCCCCGGCTAAATCTCAGTCCAGACCACAATGGGAGGTGGGCCTGGGCTAGTCTTGCCTTTTACGCCCGAAGGAAAACAGCCACTTCGTCTCCGTTCACAGCAGACAAGTCCTCTGGACGCTAAGCTCACCATTTCCACTTACGTACTAAAAATGTCTCAAACCATATTTTGGAAAGTATCACCTTCCTTGATTTCACGCGGGGAATTCAGGAACAGATGGCTATGCAATCGCCTGGCTCTGCCAGGAGAGCCAGAACGGCACTCACAGGCAGCAGCTGGACCCCACTCCCCCTGCAGCGGCGGCGACCTGGCTCTGACCTGGTCGTCGGCGATGGCTTTGGCGAACCGCGGACAGTCCAGCTGCAGGTAAATGTCCGTCAGCTGGTCCAACAGCTTCTTTGGTTCAAAGCCGTACTTCTCGGGGTTTTCAACTTTCAGGTCCCGGCACTTGGGACCGCAGAGTTGCTGGAGATTGAAGTTCAGCATTGCAGCCAATCGGGGTCCAAGTTCCTAGGAAATCACAGGAGAATGGGACAATTCATGCTGCTGAGACACGTGAGAAGGACCAACAACTCCCATTTCAGTGGAGCAACGGGAATTGGCTGGATTCATCTTCAAAGAACTCATCCCTGGCAAGTGCTGTGAGTCATCAGCTAAAGAAAAACACTATATTCAGAATTTATTGCTCTCCATTTCCAATCCCATCATTCTCATACTTAATAGAGTACTGTGCGTTGGTGGAATATTTATAAATACCAACAAAAGGCAACCTTTTATATAAAGTCATGCTTTTAATTATAAAAACAAGGATCATTCTAAATTTGCAAGAAGCAGGTAAAAGAGGGAAATTATCCATGATTCCATCATCGTAACACAGGTCATACGTTTTTTAATATGCTCTGTAGACCATCATTTTATGCATTACTTTTGTATGCATTTCCAAAAGCCCCTGGCAGTTCAGGCAGTACACGCCATTCTTTACCTATCAGGTGCCAAGAGGAGGGAAATGCAAAGAAGCACAGATAAAATTTACGTCTGAACAGTTTTAAATTTGGCCAGTAAGACAGAGCCAACTTAAGAGAAACAGCTGGGCTACAGCAATCGTGCAACAAACGAGATGACACAGCACTGTTACTGCCGGGCACGCACTGCTGTTAGCAAACCCGAAACTGGGAAATCTGGCCGAGACGGGTGAGAGCTCCCCTTCGGGCACAAGGCTTTCCTTAATGCAATGACTGGGTTTACAGAAAGTCACTCAGCTCGGGAATCTGCTTTTCAGGAACCGGCTTTTGCCTGTATTTAACCAGGAATCTGTGGGATAAGGAGAATAGGAGAGAGCTGGGAATCTGCTTTCCTCTGGAAGTGGGAGTGCTGTGTAATGAAGGAAAGCACACAGGATGCAGGCGCAGGCACAGACGGGGCAGAAGGCCAGCCCAGGTCTATGTGCAGGCCCTGAAACACGTTCACTTCATGAACAAACTAGGCCTCGCTTCCGATAATTCCTTTGAAAAGTGAAGACTGTGTGTTAATTTAGTCTTAAATCGTTTCTATGTTTACTACCTTTTAACTATCAGAGGCACGGCCCTTGGGGTCACTGCACATGAAACCAAACATGGTCATAGGAGGGACCGGCGAGCTACCAACTGTGGCCGCGGCAGAGACCATGTGGCCCATGTCCTGAACTACTTACTGTCCGGCACTTACAGGTCAAGTTTAAGCCTCTTTCTTGCTCTCCTCACTACCCTTTGTCCTGGCCACACTGTGAATTTTCTAAACCGTGTGTGGGAGTGAAGTTGGGGGCTCAGGTGCAGCAAAGCAGAGATCTTTGAGGATATCGCTCAGCTTCAATTTCAGAAATAGGATGAGGTCTTATGCATCATGTCGAGGCCAAATATGTTAACAACCTTTGATCTTTCATAAACCTAATTATGGCTCTCATTAACCTTTGGCTTCTTGACTGTCACAAAGCTACACCTAAGAGAGTCAAAGATCTCACACACTATCAACTACTTCAACTTAATGGTCTCTAATTTCCAATTGATGTCACCTTACTTTTCCTCTAAATAAAACACAAGCATCGCCGGGACCGGTTTGGCTCAATGGATAGAGCGTCAGCTTGGGGACTGAAGGGTCCCGGGTTCGATTCCGGTCAAGGACATGTACCTTGGTTGCGGGCATATCCCCAGTAGGGGGTGTGCAAGAGGCAGCTGATTGATGACTCTCTCTCATCGATGTTTCTAACTCTCTCTCTCTCCCTCTTCCTCTCTGTACAAAATCAATAAAAAATATATATATATTTAAAAACAAAAACAAAAAACAAACCAAAAAAACCACAGGCCATCAATAATGTTGAAAATATGTCACAGCTTCAACATTAACAATCCAAAGTGCTGTGTAAGCAGAAAGTGAATTCCTAAGTCAACTTGGAAGCGGCCACTTGTGGATTTCAGTCTGTCAGCAGCGCTGTGGGTATCCATGAGCCTACGTGGGGGAAATCAGCAACAGAGCTTCACCGTCAGTGGCTGTGCCCCTGAGCCTTCCAGACCCCATTCAGTTACAAGTGACAGAATGTGACCATGGACTCACCGGCCTGAGGAAGGGCTTCTGGACCTGCTTGGTGAGGATGTGGAACATGTCCACGGTCTCCGTCGCCAGGGCGAGATAGGAGCGCGACACCCGCTCGTCCTGAGCCAGCTGGGACTGCCGGGCCTGCTGCTGGTCCTGGGGAGTGAGCAGAGGCCAAACCAGTCTCAGGGCCGGTCATCAGCCACGGAGGACGGGAAAGTCAGCTCGTGAGTGGAAAAGCGCGTTGCAAAGCCAACGTCCTCAGGAAGGACCAGACAGCCCACCCGCGGGAGCCCTCCAGGTCACTGGAGCTTTTCCTGTCCGCACTGAACTCTTCAGGACTTTGAGTAAGGCGACCGTGGCACATCATTTAACTTACCCAGACTCAGTTTCCTTTGTGATAAAAGAAATCAGCATCGCCCTAACCGGTTTGGCTCAGTGGATAGAGTATCGGCCTGCAGACTCAATTCCGGTCAAGGGCATGTACCTTGGTTGCGGGCACATCCCCGGTAGGTGTGCAGGAGGCAGCTGGTCAATGTTTCTCTCTCATCGATGTTTCTAGCTCTCTATCCCTCTCCCTTCCTCTCTGTAAAAAATCAATAAAATATATTTTAAAAAAGAAACCAACTTCTTCACAGGATGAAATAGTGAATCTTATGTGGTATCTGATACATGTTCATTTCCCTTAATAAAGACTTTTGCTTAGTCAGCATTACTTTAAAAACATGTGAGATGATGCTGAGAACTGTGCGTTTTGTACATGCAGGAAGCAACCAACTGATATGTCTCTCTCACATGAATGTTTTTCTTTTTCTCTCTCTCCCTTCTTCCCCCTCTTCCACTTCCTAATATTAATATCCCCAGGTGGCCCTGGCTGGTTTTGCTCAGTGGATAGAGCGTCAGCTTGCGGACTGAAAGGTCCTGGGTTTGATTCTGTTCAAGGGCACATGCCCGGGTTACGGGCTTGATCCCTAGTAGAAGGCCTGCAGAAGGCTGCCAACTGATTAATCTCTGTCATCACTGATGCTTCTCTCTCTCTCTCCCTCTCTCTCTGAAATCAATAAAAAATTTTTTTGCTCTTTTCCATCTTGCAAGATGGTGGGTGAAAAGAAAACCGAGAAGCCGGATACCAAAGAGAAAAAGCCTGATACTAAGCAGAAGCAGCCAGACACTAAGGAGAAGAAACCTGAAGCCAAGAAGAAGGCTGATGCCGGCGGCAAGGTTAAGGCCGCTAAGAAGGGGAAGCCGCACCGCAGCCGAAACCCCGTCCTCGTCAGAGGAATCGCAGATACTCCCGGTCGGCTATGTATTCTCGAAAGGCCATGTACAAGAGGAAGTATTCCGCCCCTAAATCCAGGACTGAAAAGAAAAAGAAGGAGAAAGTCCTTGCTACTGTCACAGAACCAGTTGGTGGCGACAAGAATGGTGGTACCCGAGTGGTTAAACTCCGCAAAATGCCTCGATATTACCCACTGGAGATGTGCCTCCAGAGCTGCTGAGCCATGGCAAGGAGCCCTTCAGCCAGCATGTGAGGAGACTGCGGGCCAGCATCCCTCCTGGGGCCGTCCTGACCATCCTCACTGGGCGCCACAGAGGCAAGAGGGTGGTTTTCCTGAAGCAGCTGGCAGAGGCTTGCTACTTGTGACTGGCCCTCTGGCCCTCAATCGAGTTCCTCTTCGTAGAACACACCAGAAATCTGTCATCGCCACCTCCACCAAAGTGGATATCAGTGGTGTGAAAATCCCCAAACATCTCACCGATGCTTTCTTCAAGAAGAAGCTGCGCAAGCCCAAACACCAGGAGGGTGAGATCTTCGACACACAGAAGGAGAAATACGAGATTACAGAACAGCGCAAGGTTGACCAGAAAGCTGTGGACTCTCAAATTCTGCCAAAAATCAAAGCTGTCCCTCAGCTCCAGGCCTACCTCCGCTCTACGTTCACTCTCACCGATGGGCTTTATCCTCACAAACTGGTGTTCTGAATTTCTTATAAGAACCCGATTAAATAACTGAAATGTTAAAAAAAAAAAAAATTCTTAAACACACACACACACACACCCCTCAGATGAAGATTAACAACAATAGAAAGATGGAGCCTAGAGGTTCTGAGAGGGAGAGGAAGGAGGCTGGAACAGGGGTGCTGAGCCAGAGCAACCGCAGGCGCAGCTGTCTTTGCCCGGAGCGGGCAGACCTGGAGGGCTACACAGCGTTCAGCTAAGACAAGTCCACCCGGCAGAGAGGCAGGCCAACAACATGGAGACCTGCGCCGGGAAGACACACTCTGAGTCCTCAGAACACGGAATTTAAAGGCGTGGGACAGAGGAGACCGCCCAGCAGTGATTTCCGATGGGGGCTACAGGCCTCACTGCCCGCAGGCTCAGGGAGGAGGCCCTCGCTGACGTTAAATGGACGTGAGGCAGAGACGCTGGATGTCCTGCAGCGTATGGGACAGTCGTTCATAACAGAGAGTTATTATTATATCACAATCCTACTGCATTCAAATCCCAACCAGCACCCTCCGGAAACATCGACCTAGGGGCTAAGTGTGGAGAGAGGAGCAGCCGGGGGCTGGGCACCAGAGCACAGGAGGAGCAGGCAGGGAGATGGAAGCTGGGAAGCGACTTCAAAGTCAAATGGAAATGATTTCTGAAACTGCACTTGTTAGGGATTATTTATGACCCTTTTCCACCCATTAGCACAAACAAAATCAATATTATCTGTTCAGTCGTCTCCAACGAGTGCTGTTAAGCACTGACTGTGAACAAGATAATGTGCACAGACCCGGATCCCAGCATCTGCCATACAAGCTGGTCCAGGAGAAGCCTCGTAAGTGGATGACACACTGGCGTAGACAAAGCGGGGACTTGGCAGTGACACAGATGGAGGAGGCCAACCGTGCCGTCAGCAGTAGCTGGAAGGGCCTGGGAGCTGACCGGGACCATCCACACGGCTACAGCAAATGTCAGGGCGGGACAGTGGGCCGCCATTGGCAAGACATGATTTCCTCATGGAACCTGGCAAAACAGCCTCTTTGCCACGAGGAACTGAATAGAAAAGCGAAGATCAAGTGAAAGAAAACCCCACCGGAACCCTGAGTGACCATCCAGATGCCTGAAGATCAGATGACACTCTTGTCTCTCAGACAGAATTTGAGATTTACTCCTAGTTACTTCCATAAATCTTAACATATTCAGACAATAAAAGCTCTTTTCCAGAAAGCCCTTAACATGAAAAGGCACAAGTTCTGGACACCGGGAGGACTTGGTAACTCACTCCTTAGCTTCAGAGCAAGTGCCGAGGTTTTCTCCTGCCCCAAACCTGGGATGTCACTCACGGAAGCCCACAGGTGGGAGGCAGGACACACTGACAGGAAGTCAGATTCCGTCACAGGCCCCACGCGCAGCCCTGCAGGGCAGGGCCGAGGCAGCTTCCCCGGCTGGGTGGCCCTGTGCTCACCCGGGGCAGCTGCTCCCACTGCTCCTTGTTCTTCATCTCCTCCTGCACCTCGTGGATCCGCTTCAGGGACTCCAGACTTTCATCGAGCAGAAACGTCGTGTCGTTGATCAGCATGTTGATGTAGCGAACAAACTGCTTCCCAGAGCTGAAAGCAATAACATGGGGCCTGGTCACACATCTCCCTCCACCAAGACTCCGCAGGTCCCAGAGGAAAGGGCCACGCGTGTCTCCCAACACACGTCACCCTACGAGACCTTGGCACAACTTGAGTACCGTGGAGGCCAAGGACTGCAAGTCCCTCCTTAGGCTGTGTTGCCCTTTGAAGTTAATCATGATGAGCTCACCCCGGTGATGTGCTGGAGTCACCTTGCACTCTCAGGAGAGCCAGTTGCTAATATTTTAGAATTCCGTGGGCAGATTCCCGAGGCAGCTTAAATTTGGCAATAGTGGAAGTATTTTACTCCAGAAAAACAGCCACGACTGATATCTTTTCCCTTCAGAGAGGTTTACCAGCATACCCTGGCTCTTTCCCGCAATGATTCTAAGCAGAGAAAACACTCTTCCAGGCCAGGAAAAAAACTATGCTTAAATTCACAGGAAAAAAGAAAGCACAAATAATTACCCACCTATAAGAGACACGAGAACTACTGACCGTTATTCCCATTATAAAGAAGACGCACTAAAGAAAAACTGCAGCCTAACCAGCGGGGCTCAGCAGCTGAGCACTGTCCCAGGAACCAGGAGGTCACGGCTCGATTCCAGGACAGGGCACATCCAGGTTGTGAGCTCGATCCCCAGTAGGGGGTATACAGGAGGCAGCTGATCATTAACGTTTCTCTCTCTTCCTAACTCTCAAAAATCAATAAAAAAAAGCTGTAACACTGCTAGAGAGGGCCATTAACTTACTACGGAGAGCTCAAAGCTTCGAGTCCATGCACTGTCCTGCCACCGGCTCTAATGCTGGACTCGCTGGTGACGGAGGTGGCCTGGCCTACCTGTTATGTTCTGGAAGATTAGTAGAGAAAGAGGGCTACCCTTCAGGACTTCCCACTGAGCACCAAGGCCGGCCAGCCCGGCCTGGGCACAGAAGCTCCAGTGACAAGGGCGGAGCCTGGACTCCAGGAACATGGAAAGTTCCCGAGCCGCACACAGAACCAGCCATGGGCCTGCCTGGTTTCCTACGCTGGTGCCAGGCTTCCGCTGGAACAGAACCCCGACCAGAAGAGCCGTCTGTGGAAACAAAGAGCCACCTCCCAGCCTTCTCTGCAGATGGCGACTCCGCTGGAAACGTGTACATTAGTGACCAGTAACTCAGCTGTGAGTGACCGCCAGGCCTGACCCAAGACCTAACGGGCTGCAAAGAGAGAGGCCCAAGCAGATGGGATAAAACTCCTCCCGGAGAGTGAGGCGCGAGTCCAGCCTTCTGCCTGCCTTTCTTTCCAAGTAGCTGAGATGGAATCACCGATGTCAGGTTCGGGCAGGTGCTAAAGTTCCAGGGGCCAATGAGAAGTCCCTAATCAACGCTTAGAGCCTTACTACAAATACAGAGCGACACTTCGAATGACAACCCTAATCCAACTGCTTCTGAGCGTCAACTCCTCCTAACATGTCCAGCTCTGCAGCTCGATGTCAAGTTCAAGAACACAGGAAGATCTCGCTGCAGTCATTCCAACCACCTCCTTTAACATTGTAATCACGAAATGCTTAACACATCATCTCAGAATAACTATAGATTCTGTCTTATGTACGCCATCCCCAAGGGATCTCGACCAACCCAAAGTTCAGCAATATCTCGTAAGCACAGACACTTGGATAACCTGCTCATATCCAACAGTTCCTTCTGGAAACTTAAAGGAGGCCGAGACCACGCCCACAGCCGAGTGCCTGGCTGTGAAGGCTCTGGAGCAGCCCCGCCCCCTGGGGTTTGGAGCACGGCAGTGACCCGGGGGCGCAGGACTCACTTGAACTCCTCCATGAAGGTACCGTGGTGAGCTATGTTTTGCCAGAGGCTTTTAAAAATGGTGCTGATGTGGTAGCGGATGGTGAACTTGTCATAGAACTCGCTGGTCGCTCCAGTATGCTCGACATCTAATGGAGAAAGACACATGTGTCCTATACACATTGACTGGAAGGACATGGAGGAAAATGTCCATAGATCCTCTGTTGTGTGCAGGGATTACCAATGATTTTTTTCTTCTTGGTATTTCCTATATTTTCCAGTACATTGACCTCGCCCTGCTGCCTGCTTGCTGACTGCAATCCCGCCTTGCGCTCTAGCTGCTTTCTTACGGAATTCATTGAGCTGCCCGGCCTCAGGGCCTTTGTACCTGCTGCCTCCTTGGCCTGGCTCTGTGGCTGAGATCTCTAAGACTCACTCTCTGGTCTCATTTTCAAGGTTACTCCAAGTCCCCTTCTCAGCGACCCTCCCCGCCTAGCTTCTCTACGTAGCACCACGCCTCCCCCCGCCCCATACCCACTATGAGCCTGTATTTATGGGCCAGCGTCTGTCTCCCACCTAGAACGTCTGCCTCAGGGTGGCCGGGATTGTGCCATCTTCACCGATGGGCCTGGCATCAAACCCCGCCCGCACACACAGAGCTTCGTGCTGCACTAGGGCCTGGTCTACGGGCTCAGGCTGGCCTTGCTGACCAGATCCGCTCGGGAAGAGGAGTCTTGAAATAAGTCACCAGTGCTCCTCCAGGTTCCGAGTAGCAGGCTTTTGAGAGCCGGTCCTTACAAATAAATACTCTTATTTTGAAATTGAACTTTACTTTGGAAACAGAAATTGATCTTAAGCATTTCCTAAGCTAGCCTCTTCTCCCGGGGTGCAAAAAGGTGCTTGCTCTGTATCGCAGGCTCTCACACGCCTGAGAGGCCGGTGTGCAGAGGTCAGGACCTGCACCCGCAGCCTTAGTAGCTGTGATGGGCAGGCGGCAGTGTGTGACGCCCCCCTGCAGGCTCTCTGGCGCCAGTGCCTTGGTAACCGTGGGAGGAACATCACGGACGCCAGGAGCACCTGTGCCACAGCCCAGCTGCCGAGGCTGCTGCCACTCGCTAGCTGCTGACCTTCAGCAAGCTTCCCGACCTTCCTAAGCTCCGGTTTCCTCATGAGTAAAATGGAGCTATTTATGGTGCCCATCTTGAGGCCTGTGGTTGGGATTAAGTGCAAGGATCAGTAAGGATTTGGTGAGTGGTGCTATTCTTAGCAAGGGTATCATCTGTCCGTGACCACAGAGGTGTCTGGGGCCGGAGGGCACACTGCCTGGTGGGAGGGGAGGGAGAAGAGCATCCGCCCGCCAGCTCCATCCCACACACCTACACACCCTGCCCCTCATCAAGAGTCAGTGACAGTTGCAGGCACGGGCTATAAAATACATTTAACGTTTTTAGTTTTAATATTAACAATACATGTTTACTGAAGAAGATTTTTAGAAGTTCAAGTAACAAAGAAAGAAAAAAAGAAAGAAGGAAGGGGCTACTCTTAATTCTCAGGGATCCAGTAGCATGTGCTCTGCTCCCAGTGGGCTACTGAGTTACACGTGTCGGTGGATGGCAGCCTATTGGGTAAAGGTTTAGAGTAACTTTGCCCACTGGCTTTGGACGGTCTTGCCTGCCTGTGTGCCCAGGAACCTACCCGTGTAAAACTTCATCAGGGACGGGACCAACAGTTTGGTGGAGAGAGGGTGGTTCTCGATCATTTCGAAGAACTTCTGGGTCCGTGGCTGCACAGCAGGGTTGGTCATGAACATGACTTCCACCAGTTTGGCCACCAGGTACGGGTTACGGATGTAGTTCTGGTTGCACAACATCACGACGAGGAACATCACAATATCCTGAGTGCAGGGCTCGTAGAGCACCTGAGGCGAGTACCTGCGGGCGAGAGGGCCGAGGTCCAGCCCTGAGTCTGCACCTGGGCGGGCGCTGGGGTCCTCGGAGGGGAGGCGACCGACAGGCCAGGAACCAGGACGCTGAGTCCCCTTTAACTTACTGAGTGTAAGGTGACTATTTATATCATAACCAGGTAGGTTTCAAATCCGTCATGTCTACTGGCCACAGCATTTTAGACTAACTTATTGAGTTTTAGAAAATAAACCAAGGCTGTGATTAAATCATCTCATGGATTTCAAAGATCTTCACTACCCAAGCACTTAAAAAATATTTTAATAGAGTTATTTTCATTTTGAAAAGTCAGATATAAACACAACCCATTACTTTGCTACCTTTCTCCAATTCTACCATTGAGAAAATGTTGGTACAAAATATAGATGTGGTTATTTCTGGCTTTTGAATGTTCACTCAGATATTTATAAACCGCTCCTACTGTTCCTCAGAAACACATTCTCCATCATTAGAAGTTCAGCTCCATTTTCACAGAAGACATTATGACCAGCATTGCTAATCCTCTTTGCTTCTGTGATATTATTGGAATTGGCCTGGTGCCACAGTTTGGATTTATTTTTCCAATCTCTAGGCAGCAGTTAAAGCAGTGAAACACAATTTCAGGCATAGAAAGGAGGTGTGCAATATAATTAATCATAGTATTTACATAAAACATATAAAAACATGTATAAGTTCTATGTAATATGGTAAGGCACTTACTGTACAATAAAAAATAAAAATTCAGCAACATCTTCTACATAGAACTCAGGCAACGCTGCAAACGCCTTGGGGACGTCTGTACTGAGAGGCAGTGTTACGCTGTCAACGAGAAGCACAGGTTACAGTGAGACCTCAGTGCTGGCCACACTCTAACACTTTCCGTGCCCACAGAGGGCTCCCCCACCAGGGACACACAGGCTTCATAACAATAACACAACAATGAGCTGTACAGGTGAGCATACAAGGTCAACAATGCCCTCAGCTCAACAATAAAAAATTATCTGTAGCTTTTTTTTTTTAAATTGATTTCACAGAGGAAGGGAAAGAGAGAAACATCAATGACGAGAATCATTGATCAGCTGCCTCCTGCATGCCCCGCACTGGGGACCGAGCCCGAAACTCCGGCACATGTCCTGACCAGAAATCGAACTGTGACCTCCTGGTTTATAGGTCAATGCTCAACCACTGAGCCAAGCCAGCCAAGCTTATCTCTAGCTTTTAGTTTCCAATTTATAGATTCCATTTTTTATCGATCAAAAACTGATAAAAATAAGGCAATTTTTACAAAGCATTACGTCAAAATTAAAATTGCAGGTGCTGACATCCCCTTATTACTGAACTAATTACAGGTAAAATATTATTACATATTCTACATAAGCACAATCTGGAAATTGAAAAATAAATCCTTTGTTTGTTTTGTTTTGTTTTTTAATCCTCACCTGAGGATATTTTCCCATTGATTTTTAGAGAGTGGAAGAGAGAGGGAAAGACAGAGAGAAACATCAATGTAAGAGAAAGACATCAATTGGTTGCCTCCCGCACAAGCTCCAACCAGGGGTCCGGGCCGGAGAGGAGCCTGCAACCAAGGTAAGTGCCACTGACTGGAATCGAACCCACGTCCTATTCACTGACCCAAACCGGCTATGGCAGTGGGCGGCAAACTCATTCGTCAACAGAGCCCAATATCAACAGTACAACGATTGACATTTCTTTTGAGAGGCAAATTTTTTAAACTTAAACTTCTAATAACACTTCTTCAAAATAGACTCGCCCAGGCTGTGGTATTTTGTGGAAAAACCACCCTTACAGGGCCAAAGAGCCGCATGTGGCTCGAGAGCGGCAGTTTGCCGACCACTGGCCTAGGGCAAAAATGAACTCTTGCTGAGGGGAGGGCTGGTGAGAGCAGTACACGAACAGCCGGGCAGGGAGGGAGAGGCACTCACTCGGGGTAGGCGGGGTCCAGGATGCGGAGCAGCAGCTGGATGAGAAGGCCATAGAAATTCAGACATCTTCGCAGGAAGCTCTCGTCAAGTAGCCCAGCGTCAGCGCAGGCCTTGCATCGTACCAGTTTCTGTGGAAGCAGGGGCCGCCATGTTAGTTGGCAGCTGAGTAGCTGGGCGTGCTGGCGGGTGGGCCAGGAGGGGAGCCTGGCACCAGAGCTTCCCCGCTGACTAGCTGGCATGCTGGCCGTGTTCTAAGAAAAACAAAAGCTCCACACAGACCACCGGACACACGGCTCCGCGGCAGGTCCTGCTGGCACGTGAATGACCCGGGGAGCTCTTTGGGGACCGGGGAGGATTAGTGCGGAGAAGCCAGATGAATCTGCATCTAAGCTGCAGGTCACCACTAAAGAGGTGCCTTTGGGGGAAATGCTTGTCCCCCAACCTCAGAGGGTCACTGTGAGGATAAAACACCCGCACATGCGCACACGCTGACATATGAATTTAAACAGTTTATGGACTCCTTGAAGCGTTACCTTTGGAGTTCTGCAGACACCAGACAAGAGCCCCTGCCTCACTCTGCATCTCAGAGAGGTCTAGTGTCTTAAACTAAATGAGACCTTAACGTGGGACAGGAACCAACCCAGAGAAAAATTCTACACGTTATTTTACTAATTAGCAGAAAGCACGACCAGCCAACGCTCAGCTTTTTAATTTGAATGTAAACATAAGAAAAATGCCTAAATGTGCTATCGGTGCTGAACCTTTTAAAGCTATGCTCAAGAGCGGAAATCTTCCCATCTCTAGATAGTTCTGTGTGATGGATCATTTCTAATTAAAAATGAATGAGGAGGAGCAAAAGAAAGAAATATTTCCACAGCCACAACTGTACTTTGTCACACACCGTGAACATGCCTGCCTGGAAGGGATGATGTGTGTTCGGGGACAGGATTGCAGGGCTGGGGGTAGTAGGTGGGCACTGCACAAGGTACGAAAGGGAGATGCTAAACTGCGCTTGACAGTCTGTCCTGAGGTATAAATATTATGTAGATACACGTAAACTACCAACGAGTTTTAGCTGCACCATTTTATCTCGGGCGTGGGAGTGGGGAGAATAGTGAAGAAAAATAAGGACACGGAACTGTTCACTCAGAGCACATAGCCTGCTGGGAAATACACCATTGTGAGGCTGTCGATACTCATCCCAGTAACTATACGGACCTTCAGCTGCGTTTTGCAGCGCTTCAGCATTTCCCGGTGTCTGGTTGCCAGTGGGGAATCTTTCCATTGGCTTTCATTATTTTTCAAATCCTCCACGGTTCTGAAAGCAAAGACTAATGGTCAAATAAAAAGAACACACACAGACCCATTATCCATCTTATCTACTCATTTTGACCATTTCAATGGCTCTCAGACACATATTCCCCCCCCCCCATTTTAGCATTTTTAAAACCAGAGAATGTCTTACAATCAATGGCACATTATGGTTTAATTGGCAGCATTTTTCTTTCTTATTGATTCCTAAAATGATATCATAAAATTGATGACACTTTATTTATTCATTTACTTATTTAATATATTTTTATTGATTTCCGAGAGGAAGGGAGAGGAAGAGAGTGATAGAAACATTAATGATGAGAGAGAATCATTGATCAGCTGCCTCCTGCATGCCCATGACTGGGAATCAAACCAGTGACCTCTTAGTTCCTGGGTTGACGCTCAACCACTGAGCCTCACCAGCCGGGCTCTTGATGACACTTTAGATGTGATGAAATATAGTAACCTCTTTTAGAAGGAAATCCAGGGTTCCCTTGTTTTTCTTGGACAGAGAAAAAGAGGTCTCAAGAAAATTCAAGGTTACTAAGCCTACTCAATTACCCAAAACTAAAGGCGAAAGGCGACTTCACTACTTTTGTATTCCCTCCTTTTCTTCTACAATAGCCTCTGCTTGGAAGACCCTTCTCTGTGATCACCTTGCCACCTGCTCCTTCACTTCCTTCAGGTGTCTGTCCCAGTATCACCTGTTAGTGAGGTCGTGTCCCTGATCGGTAATAATGCTGCACATTTTAAACATTATTCACTTAACATTATTTTAACCCCTTTCTATCAAGACATTGTAAGGAACTAGACGTTGATCTTAAAAAAACAAAACAAAGAAACTACCATTCCCAGACTCCCTTGCTGCCAGCATTTCTGCACATGACCTAGTCCACCACAAGGCGAGGCGAACCCTCACTGAAAGCAGAAGGGAGTATTGCCACGTGGCAGCCACGTGGTTCTGGGAGACCTTGGCGGAGGCTCTACTGTCCAGCTGACCCCTGAAGCAGCTTCCTGCCAGGCCAGGTTCAAAGGAGAACCGGTTTTCCAGCCATTTCAAGGATTCAATAAACCAAATGGTAACCTTTAACAATCCTCTGGTAAAGTGGAGTGTTTTTCGTGCAACTATGAGTGTGACAGACAGAACAAGGCTCCCCCTAATGACACAGCCCAATCCCCAGAACCTGAGTGTGTTTGTGACCTTACATGGCAGCAGAGACTCTGCAGAGGTGATTAAGGATATGGACCTCAAGATGGGGAGGTTATCCTGCACTATCTGTGGGCCCCATGTCACCACAGGGTCCTTCTAAGAGAAAGAGGGAGGCAGAGGAAGAGGAGGAGATGTGACAGCAGAGGTGGAGAGAGAGAACTCAATATGCTAAGCTGCTGACTTTGAAGGCGGAGGAAGGGGCCACGAGCCACGGAATGAGGCGGCCGCCAGAAGCGGGAAAAGGCAGGGAAAGAGTCCAGAGCCTCCAGAAAGAATGCAGCCTTGATTTTAGGACTGGGCCCCCAGGACTGTAAGATAATCACTGATGTCGTTTTAAGTCATGGAAGTGTGGTACTCTGTTGCAGCAACAATTGGAAAGTAATATGATGACCTGGATTATTGGCACCAGAAGGGGTCACACAGGTAATGGGCCCTCAAGGGGTCACACAGGTAAACGGGCCTCTGGGATTAGTTCTCTGACGGGTGAAGATTCAGCCACCTCAGGACAGAACACGGGCAGCCCAGGCTCTCTGCGGAAAAACAGCTGCATGAGCGGTCACAGCGATCTCGGGAAGGAAGACAGCGGGCTCTCCTCCGGAGAGCTCACAGAATGAAGACAGGCCCGGGTGCCAACTCTCACCTCCAGGAAAGTCACCGAGCCAGGGAGTTCCTAAAATGACCTCAAAGCAGCGTCTGGTCCCACAAAGCATCTATCATAATATAAACTGAATCGATAACCTTACTGGGTCTCTTCGCTGTGAGTGAGAGCAAAGACGGGCGCTCCAAGAATTCAAGAGGAGCTTGGGAGGATTTGATGACTTCGAGGTGGTCACATCACAGGAGAATGCCAAATCCCCTTTCATTGCTCCAGAGCCATAACCAGAGCAAGACCAATTTCTGTCCTTATCGGCTAATTCCAAAGCCATAAGCAGGGAGTTCATATTGGAAGAAAAAGAAGGGCACGATTTGCTAGGATGTTACATTCATTACCTATGGCTAGTGTAACAAGCTTGCACAAAGTCAGTGGCTTAAACAACAGAATTATCGGCCCAGAGCTCTGGAGGTCAGAAGTCTCACTGGTCAGCGTTCACGTGGTCACCGTTCCTTCCCAAGGCCCTGGGAAGGATGCTTCCCTGCCCTTGGCAGAGTCATGGACCAACCACACACCCCTGACACCTGCTTCCGCCATTAGGTTCCCTTTTCTCACTCTGTGCCTCCTGCCTCCCTCTTATTAGGTCCTTATAATATTGGGTCCACCCAGATAGTCCAGGAAAATCTCCCATCTCAAGATCCCAAACTTCAGCACACCTGCAAAGTCTCTTTTACCATGTAAGGCAACAGTCACAGGTTCAGGTCTAGCACGTGGGCATCTGTGGTTCCCTCCCCACTGCACACGAGGTGACAGGGGTGTGGGAGTATGTGTGGGAACGGACCTTAGAGTGCTCATCAGCCAGAGGGGGGTGTAGGGCAGCTTCACTGCCATGGTTACAGCTACCGGAGGTTCTGGACGCAGCACTGTCCCGAGTCGCCGGGAGGGGTTCTCACTGTGCGCCCCGCTATCTGAAACCCGGAACCCGTGGCGCCTCAGCCACCTCAGGACAGGCCACACACACGTACCTATTGAGCTCCCGGATGGCCCGGAGCCTGCGGATGTAGCGCCGGCAGCTCGGCAGGATGGAGAGGTGGTGGGCGTGCAGGGTAAGGAAGAAGCATTCCGTAGGGAATTTTGGCTCAGAAAATGGAGGCTGATCTCCATCTAGGAAAAACACACACATTATTCCCTAAATAAAAGTGGTTGCAGGACTAAATTAAAGAAAAAGCAAAACCAATAACGCAAAGTTACTAATTTCCAAATAACTCTTAAAAAAAATTATAGATGATAAAAACTAAAATCTGGGGGGGGGGAATCCCCCCCCCCGAAAAAATAGACTTGAGCCCTAAATGTGCCAATTAAATGTGCCAATTAAAATTCTCTTGATAAAATATAGTTTTCACTTTATATGTGCCAATAAAAAACATCAATGAGAGAGAAACATCGATCAGCTGCCTCCTGCACAACCCCTACTGGGGATGTGTCCGCAACCCAGATACATGCCCTTGACTGGAATCGAACCTGGGACTCTTCAGTCCGCAGGCCGACGCCCTATCCACTGAGCCAAACTGGGTAGAGCTACTGTATTAATTTTTATTGCATAATATATCCCTAGCTTATAAATTCATTTTCTGGAGAAGCAACAACTTGTAAGGAATCATTAGCATCCAAACAAAATTATCTTTTTTTCTAGACTCTATAAACTCCCACTTTTTAGCTGGGCAGCTGGGAACACCACCCACTAGCAGGATGTGGCCGCGTAGGGGAACGCCGGGCACTGAGGTTCTCTGGGATTGCACACAAACACGAAAGTGGAGAGGCACGAAGTCATCCCTCCTCCCGTGCCCCTGCCCCCACCCTCAGCATTCACTTTCAAGCCCATCTCTTTACTGTTGAGTTTTGCCCATTTCTCTTGCATTTCTACTTTCCTGTTTTCCTGCTCACCTGTTTCCCAGATACATTTTGTCTGTCACAAGCCTTCCCTCTGCCTGTTCTTTCTTTCTCGGTCTTCACTCCTTCGCACGCTCTCCCCCTGCCTGCCTGGACCTCTCTGGGGCATGAATGCCGTCGGCCAGGAAAACGGCTGAGGCCAGGCTGCCTGGCTCCTTCTTCCTCCTCCCCCTCCTCCGCCCTCCCTCTGAAGGGCCTCCTTCAAAACCCCGTGACCACCTCCTCCACAGTCTGTGACTCCCCGACTCGGGCCCTGATCCCAAGAGCCCACACCTTTTCTTTTTTTAAAGTAATTTTCCTTTTTATTTTATTTTATTTTATTTTTAATGTTTAAGGAGCAATATTTTTTTAATTTTTGAATATATATATATATATATATATATATATATATATATATATATTATTGATTTCAGAGAGGAAGGGAGAGATATAAACATCAATAATGAGAGAGGATCATTGATTGGCTGCCTCCTGTATGCCCCTTACTGGGGGGGGATCAGGCTCACAGCCTGGGCATGTGCCCTTGGCCAGATAGGAACCTGGGATCCTTTCGTCCACAGGCTGATGCTCTATCCACTGAGCCAAACTGGCTAGGGCAAGAGCCATATCTTAATTATGTGAAATCAGGCCTCCTGAGTGAAACAGAGATCTTGTGAAGAATGACACTGCTTCCTTCACTACTGACCGATACGAGGAGCTGCAACCAAAGCCCAGAAAGGCTGAGCACAGCCCGGGCTGCCGGCAGAGCGGAGCGCCACGTGCTGAACGGGCGAGGCGAGCTCGGCGCCTTTGGAAGCTCAGTCTCCTCAGATTTAACCAGAAAACAACAGTTACTATTAAGATATTCAAGTTCTTTTCCTGATCAGCCCATAGCCTACACCTAGAGGATTTCCTATAGGACATATGGATGGCCAAAGGGAAGGCACACTGAATCTCAGGTTGTGGTGTTGTCTTTGTTTTGGTTAAAATCTCCCATGACTCTGAAACAGCGCTGTACTGGCCGACAAAACCTGGCCCTAAACATGTCATTAATGGTAAATATCAGTAATGTCTGACCGGACAAGACCACAATCGAGTCCTCAGACACGCTCCCTGCTCTGCCCCTGCTCAGTGAATCCGGGGTCTGAGGTCACTGCTGTAGGGGTGGGGCAGGAGGCAACGGCCAGGGACACTGCACTGGTGTCAAAGCCAAGCTGTGGGAATAGGCTTTGAGTGCCACTGCATACCGATTTTTTAATTAAAAAAACAGAAGGGCAGCATTTCAACGACCTGATAATGAACATGTCACTCACAGAGTTCCGCCAGCCACTCCTTCACGTCCTCCATCGTGGCGTTCACTCTGGTCTCATCGATGGGCAGAGTGATCCGACACCTCGGGTGGAATATATACGTGGGGTCAACCGTCTCTAACTTGATCTTGGTACTGAGCTGCTGCAGCACCCAGAGGAAATTCAGCATGAATCCATCTGTAGACACCAACCTGTCATCTGTCTGTGAAACATGGAAGGAAGGACTGAGAATAATGACGGAAGAGAAATGCTGACCAAACATGCATCTTCTTTTCTTTTTTTTTTTTACAAGGAAAAAAGTTTTTTTTAAGTCCTCACCAGAGGATATGTTTCCCTTGATTTTTAGAAAGAGTGAAAGTTAGAGAGGGGGAAAGAAAAACATCGATATGAGATATATTAATTGGTTGCCTCCCGCACATGCTCCAACACAGGCTAGGGATCGAGCCTGCAACCCAGGTACATGCCTTTGACTGGGAATTGACCCTGAGACCCTTCCATACACAGGCAGATGCTCTAACCACTGGCCAAACCAGCTAGAGCAGCAATGATAAGACACACTTATCACGCCATCACTGTCACTCGTTAGCAGCTACCACTTGTTGAGTGTTCATCCTTGTGAAGCATTTTATACATTCTCTCCCCGCATCTTCACAACAGCCCGTAGAAGGCAGTTACACTATTACTCCCATTCTCCGGAGGAGAAAACTAAGGTTCAGAGAATTTAAGTGACTTGCTAAGATCCTCACAATCAGCGAGCAAGTAAAAACACACTAAACATTGCTTCTTTCCTCTTCATTCCCCTCCAGAGCATCAGGACAAGAAGCTTCACTGTTCCCACCTGACAGCCTCTCTCACCTACAGTCCGCATTAGTGACAGAACGATCCTAACAGCGACAGTGACAGCGCCGAGTGCTCGCTCTGGAGGAGGCACTATTACACCAGCTTCGCAGAGAGTAAACACACGCTCAGTGTTTATTATCCCCCTTCAGCGACGAGGAAGCGGAGAAACAGAGAAGTAACTGCTAAGGTCCCACTGTTAGTGAGCGCCGGCCACAATGGAAGTCCAGGCAGCCTCAGGCGAGGCCCACGCTTTGATCTGTGTGTTTTTCCATCTTGAGCAGAAGAGTCACGTCATTCAGTACTAACACAGGGCGGACGCCCGCGTGACTCTTCTGCTCTGGCAAACAGTCCACGCCAGTAGCCTCCACACAGGGCTGCTCTCAGGTCTGCTGGCTCCCGTCCCACTCCAGTCCATTCTCTGCACGGATCTGGAGGGTTTCTTGCTGGAAAACCCTCCGATGGTCCTCTCGGCAGCTCTTATCACACTGATCACACTGATGGAGCCTCTGACCACCCCCAGCGCACCACGCACCTTCTCTTCCCGTTCAGTCCTCCGGCTACACAGGCCTGCACGAGGGCTGGCTCCAAAGCTAGTCCAGCCCTAGCTTAGTGCCTTTATCCTGCCTGCAGAGCCCTTTCCCCAGCCCTGCAATGGCTGGTTCTTTCCTGTCAGTCAGGTCTCTGACCAAATGCCATCCCCTTAGCGGGGCCTTTCCGACGTTCAGACAGAATTCACCCACAGCTTCTTTCTGGAGCTTCCGCCGTCACCCTCAGTGCGGTACCGTGCGGGGTTGGCCTCCTAGGAGCTGTGTCTGTCTGAAACCATGTCTCTGCGTTCACGCGTATCCCTATAGGACACCCGCTGCACAGAAGCAGGAGCATCTTTCTCCTGTTCACCACGCGTCTCCGCCTCCTGGCACAGGGTCAGGTCAGCACTGATGAATAGGGGAGTTAGAGGAATGAATTGACGGAGAAATAAAAGGCGCCTTAGGGGGCCTACCTGCATCTGTGCTTTTTTCATGTTGGCATTGACGACGGCCGCCATGTAACTGAGGGCCGCCTCCCGGGTTTCACCATTTAGCAGAATACTGTGCAGAGTCTTGAAGAGCTCTTGCTGAAATTTGTTTTAAAGACAAAGAAAAAAAATTAAAGCTTTACTTTAAAAGCTACTCCTTTGGACTTAAGAACAGCTAGCTCCCTCCCTGCCTTTTCTCCTCCCTGCTTCCCACTTTCTCTGACTCTGTGAGAAGAGCAGATGACAAGCCCACACTCAACTGTGTCGGCAGCATTAGCATGGAAGCGGGATGTGGAGTGGAGAGGAAGCAGTTGCTGTTTTAATAAAACAGCCTTTGCTATTTCCTTTCCAGGAGAGGGTCACAATTACCTTAATTACACTATAATTTTGCTGCTTTTTTTGAGAACTGAAGCCATATAAACTCTATTTGGGACCAGCGAGTTAAACTAACAGCGCTCACTCACCCCGAGTCTTACATGCCTGAGAGCCTGACCACTAAACTCCGGACCGTCCCCAGGATGCCCAATGAGGGTGCAGAGCATTCTCGCTGCAGTTACCGTTCAAAGCCCCGGTTACTCATCTCCCGCCTTTTATTACCCCCTCCCCCCACCCTCCGAGTTCATTTTCCGAACACCTACCCTTCCCAGCTCCAGGTAATGCTGCAGTGACTGGCTGACCACACGGGTGTTTTCCAGGGTAATAGCAGGCCCTGAGAAATACTTTTCAACCACTTTAGCCTGGAAAGAGAAGAAACAAATTCAATCGACATAGAATACCCACTCGGGAAGGGCTGTGAACATTGGAGCAAAGGTGCAAATGGCCACCGTACTTACGTCATCTTCTGCGAAGACCGAGAAGCTAAAAAAAGACCCCAAGTAAGACAGTCTCTGCAGCTCCCGCCCAGACCCCGGGCTCAGGGACTTAGGCAACCACAACGGCAAGGAAGCCACCTGTGGGGAAAGCAGAGGCAGATCGGCGGCTGTGCGGCGAGGGAGGGAGAACGCCGCGGACCGTTCTCACAGCCACCCTCCCCGCGGGTCCTGAGCACCGCGGTGTGGACACTGCACTTCCCACAACACAGCTCCCACACGCGCTGCCTTCCCTGCGGGGTCTTCTCCTCTCGGAGGGAGGAAAGCCTCGGGCTCCTCCACACTTTGTAAAATATACTTCTGAGGTTTTCTGGACATACTTCTAAGGTTTATGTTTCAGAAACTGTGCGTGGAGTGCAAATGAACTCTTCTTATACTGCAAAGCGATTCAACTTCATTCTCCCCTAGGACTTGTTATTCCGGATGTACAATACTTACCCAAATTTTTTTTTAAATCACAAAAGAAAGCCAACAGCTTCATCCCAGGAAATGGTATATGATTGTGGTGGGCAAACTGCGGCTCGAGAGCCACATGTGGCTCTGTGGCCCCTTGAGTGTGGCTCTTCCACAAAATACCACAGCCTGGGCAAGTCTATTTTGAAGAAGTGGTGTTAGAAGAAGTTTAAGGTTAAAAAATGTGGCTCTCCACCGAAACGGGTTTGGCTCAGTGGAAGAGCGTCGGACTGCGGACTGAAAGGTCCTGGGTTCGATTCCGGTCAGGGGCATGTACATTGGTTACGGGCACATCCCCGGTAGGGGGTGTGCAAGAGGCAGCTGGTCGATATTTCTGTCATAGACGTTTCTAGCTCTCTAGCTCTCTCCCTTCCTCTCTGTAAAAATCAATAAAATCCAAAAAAAAATGTGGCTCTCCAAAGAAATGTCAATCATTGTGCTGCTGATATTTGGCTCTGTTGACTAATGAGTTTGCCGACCACTGGTATATGACATCAATCTAAGAATCCATAGCCACCCACACATGCCAGACATATCGATAAATGCCCTGCACCGGACAGCTCCCGGGCGATGCCCGAGGAGCACCTTCTGAGCTCTATGCTCACTCCACACGTGCAGCCCAGCAGCGAGGCACTTACCAGATTGCACACGGGGTGTGTCTTCCCAAACTTGGTTTCACAGAGCTCTCCCAGCGCCTGGAAATCAGAGCAGAGAGCCGGTTAAATGTATTTCACCAGGCCGCCAAGTGAACACCGAAGACTAGCTGTAACTGCCGCTATAAATGCGCATGTCTCCCTCCCACTCTAACAGCTTCGCTGCTCCCCTGACTCAGCAATACATCACCCTGTAAAACACTTAACATAAAACAGAAATATAAAACGAAGCTAAAAGTCACTCAAACTTTACACCAAGGGGTAACCTCTATTGATATTTTAGTTAACAGCTTTCCAGACATATTTTTGTGCCTATACATATTGAGATGTGTATATATTTTTAAAATAACTATTTTTCCATGTCAAAAAGATATGCTTCGTAAACTGTAGATGGGCAATCTTGCCAGTGTTAAACAGAACTATAAAGAATTATAATTTAATAAGCAATCAAATCCAGAACATATTTAAAAGTATTCCTTGGTTTCATGATCTCTGGCATTTCTGAGAACGCCAACATTTTCCTTTTGAGTGTCCATCGTTCTCATATTAGAGAACCAGGGAGTGTTGTTGTAGGGACAAGCCACCATAAGACAATTAAGTGCCACGTGCACAGCGGGCTGCCTTCTCTCTGCAAGGTGGACAGGTGCACGGACGTCTCTCTGAGAAGCTCAGGCTCAGAGTGCCACTGAGAAGGGAGTATTCTTGCTGCTCAGTTCAGGGTTCCCCGACTGCTGCATGGTGGGATCTCCTGGGAAGTGTCAGGAACCCCAATGCCAGGCCACAGCCTCACCACGCACGAGATGAATTCTATTACAGTGCCCGGGAGGCGGGCACCAGCATTTTGTAAAGGCCCCCAGGTGAGTCCAAGGTGTGGCAAATCTGGGATCCACTGACCTAGACAAAAATCCACTTCTGATTTTGGCTCCAGACTCCCTCTGCCTGCCTCTCACCATCGTCCTTTCTCGAAATGCACACTCATTGCTGTACAAGCACCGATAATGGTACAAAATAAACTGCCTGTCCATCATAGCGAAGGCCTCTGTCTTCTGTTGATATCTGACACTAAAAGCTCCTTACTGAACCAAACCACCGCGGGAAAGCCAGCGATTCCAGGAAGGAGTATTTACAGAGGATGGTGGTAAGTCATGTGCACCGAAATACTTCACCACTGAGCACAAACGTCAGCTTCGTCCGCTGCCTGT
The DNA here is from genome assembly GCF_014108245.1 of Pipistrellus kuhlii. Classification (NCBI taxonomy): domain Eukaryota; kingdom Metazoa; phylum Chordata; class Mammalia; order Chiroptera; family Vespertilionidae; genus Pipistrellus; species Pipistrellus kuhlii. The sequence goes on along the minus strand of NW_023425534.1, from coordinate 4,160,894 downwards.
ATCTGCCACACACAGAGCAGAGCATACGGATTAATGACTTTTGTCCGGAGCCTGAAGAGCATGTGCAATGAAGAGCCGTGTGCAAATCCACTCACAGTGATCTTTAAGAGTTGTGGCTTCCCTGCAGGGTCTTGAACGTGGCCTGTTAGCTCGGTTTGGGGTTTTGAGGAGGTAAGTGTACCTCTGTGCACGCCTCTGCGCTAGCATTTATCATGGGCACCTTGCTGACCGTGCTGCTGTGTTCTGGTGTTTGCAGCAGACTGCGAGCTCCCCGTCTAGTGGGCTCCTGCGCCCAGACCTGGCTCAGACCGGGTCTCCAGTAACTAATGAGCTAGCTGTACAATGATTAAATGGAACAAATGCGGTAAAAAATATCTATTTAACCAAGGCCTCAACTTATGGAAGGCTGTATTTACATATAAAGTTAACAAATTATTTTGATATTTCCCTTCCTATTTCTAGAATAAAAAATATTAAGTAGTACTTCAAAGTTCTTTTCTCCCAAAATTTCAAAGAGGTAAATTCAGAGAAGAAAAGAGTCTGTTATTTTGTTTCTGGTTCCAATATTTTTATCACAGTCCGGGTCCTCCATGAGGATCTAGCCAAAATGTTCGTCTACGATTTCTGCTGAGCTAAGTGCCTGCCAGGGCTCAGCAGATCTGTGTTTTCCGTGTTCAAGGAAAGCTTGAAGAGTCAGCCCCAGGAAATGGGAGGTGAACAAGAGATTGACTCTCAGGCCTTCTGTACAAAGTCACCACACAAATGATACAGCTGTATACTTTTCTTAATATTGCCTAACCTTTTATTTGCGTTTGTAATTTTTTTAAACAAAATTTAATCCCAAGTAGTATGGTATGCTCACTGCTGGGAAAATCAGAAGGATCCCACCAATAGTGATCATGCTCATAAGCTATCCAATGAGCGGGGGAGTGTTTTAATGACTGCATCACTGACTGGCTAGGCCTCGATGGGTAGGATGGGTCTAACTGTCTTCGCTGACGCATCCCATGCACGCCACACACTCTGCATGGCTGCACAATGATTTCATGCTTTAAATTTGAGAACAAGGTTGCCCGCGGACCTGAGAGAAAAGTGCGTGTTAACATAACCTGGAAGGAAACAGCTACTGGATGGGTTATAAGAAGAAGCTTTACCATGAGGGGGTATTTAAAGTAGTCACTTTCAAGGGAGCACTCTTTGGCAGCAAGCGCCAGGCCTTGTAAAATGGGGATAAAGATCTGTAAGAAAACAAAACAAAACCAAATCAGAAATATAAACATAAGAATTAAGGCCAGGAGGCATGGTAAATAAAGATCTTAATGCACAGGCGTCTCCCGCCTCCCCAGGAAAAGCTGTTTGCACATAAGGGAATCCAGACCCAGCCAGGGTGCTGCTGTCCTTCACGCCCAGCCACAAAGTAATGCAGCCGAATTCTCCAGAAACACCAGGACACAGAGAACCCTAACAGCCTGGCAGGACTCCCAGGGATTCCACAGAAACTCAGGAATCTGGAGCCTGATAGAGACCTTCCAGGGGTCCCTGCTTTAATCAGCTCAGTTCTACACAGCTCAGAACACTCGCTTCTGATCATCAGGCACCCATAATCTGTAAAGAAACTGGACTGCATGTTCCACTACCATCTCACCTCTGCCAATGGTATTAAGAAATTCTCTGTTTCCACCCTCTCACCTCCATCTAATTCCTTTCATCTATTCCCTGTATTTTGAAGAGAATAAGAAAAACAGACCAATAATGGATATTATTATTACACAAGAGGCCCAGTGCACGCAATTCATGCAAGGGTAGGGTTCCTAGGCCTGACTGATCAGGGCCTTCCGGCTGCTGGCTGGGGCTTTCCTACATTCCGTGCCGTCACTGATGGTCAGTGCACATCATAGTGATCGGTCCAACTCCGGGTTGGTCAAACTCCAGAGGGGACAATTTGCATATTAGCCTTTTGTTATATAGGATTAACCTTAACTATGTAGAACAAAGAGATAGCTGGCAAACGTTAAAATTGAAAAAGAAAACTTTATCAGAATGCCTTCCCTCCACATACACAACAGCCTGAGGTCAGAGCTTTCACAAGTTTACCACCAATGCCAGGCACACAAACACTGCCAGATGAGCACAGCACAAATGACCGAATGTCACAACGCACTCACCGATCAACACATCTGGGGATTTGGTAGGGATTCAAGACTTCTAATTCCATTAAAGTAGAACAAGTTGTAATCAACGGCTAACAATCTGAATGCCAACACGCTGAAGAAAGAGTGTTCTATGAAGCCACTGGGAGACTGAAAATTCCCTTTCCTGCTAACCTCCTTCACTGTACTGAGCACCTGCATCGCTTAAGAGGCACAGTGTCACAGAAAGGTGCCCTGCACTGCCCAGGCCTGAGCATTCTGAGGTATCAACACAGCTCTGGAGGAAATAAATCTAGCTTTGCAAATAAGCAATCAGGGTAGAAGTAATGTGCTTGCGTAAGAGCTAAAAATGGAGAGGAGGTGCTTAGATGGGGAACATCAAAACTGCAAGCAAGAAAACAAGCAAACAGGAGTTCCAGAATCACCAAAATTAAATTTCTTAACTGGTCATCTAAAGTAATTTCTGAGCACCGTTTTCAGGAATGCTATAAAGTGAAACATCATTCCTCTTTCTAATAGAGCTTTCTTCTTTTGTAAGTAGAGTTATAATAGACAATATTGCTAAGCATATTTTCAAATAGGCAAATGTTATACTATAATATCTGTGTGACTTACACATTGTAATAATTCTCTTCTATTCATATAAATAGCTCCCAGCAGTGATTAAAAAAAAAAATGCTACAGGCGTTCCTCTCCAAGCTTAAATTCTAACAACTATTTATTTCTGATATCTTTTTTTTATCTGTGAATATCACAAATATTTACATTTCAGTCAAAAGACTTAATAATTTAAAGAAGACAGGAAGGTAACTGTTTTTCAGTTCAGCAACTCCGTTTTACTCATTCTTCCCAGAAAGACACGTGGTGCTACCGAAGGAGAGACAAGCCTTGTTTAGGACCAAGTGGCAGAAAATGCACCAGAATCCTGTGATTAAAAATAAGCAGGCCAGCACTGGTTGCACACATTGTGAATATACTAGATGCCACTGGACACTTTAATATATATATATTTTATTGATTTTGTACAGAGAGGAAGGGAGAGAGATAGAGAGTTAGAAACATCGATGAGAGAGAGTCATTATCAGCTGCCTCCTGCACACCCCCCATCGGGGATGTGCCCGCAACCAAGGTACATGCCTTTGATCGGAATTGAACCCAGGTCCCTTCAGTCCCCAAGCCGAAGCTCTATCCATTGAGCCAATGGACTGAGCTTTAAAATGGGTACATTTGCTGTGTGAATAGCACCTCAGTTGTACAAAAACAAAGAGGTCATTTCCTAGCCTCTGAGCAATAAAACAGGCACAACATACTCCTCCCAGCTGATCAAATGATGTATTTTTTAATACAAATATTCTAGTCAATGCACGTTACACATATAACACAACGTATCCCAAACCTCTCAAGACAGTTACTTATTTTCATCAGTGTTCACTCATCCTTCAGAGATGCCTTAACTATCCCCCTTTGTCAACGAGACCAACAGACAAGAGAAGCAGCAGATAGATCCAGAGAGTATACAACACCAATTGGGAGTTTCACTCCTGAATTTTAAAGAAACAATTTCTGAGAATTCAAAGACATTAAAATGAATAGCTATAGCCTGGCTGGTGTGCTAAGTAGTTGGGAGTTAACCTATGAACCAGGAGGTCATGGTTTGATTCCCAGTCAATGCACATGCTCAGCTTGTGGGCTCTGTCCCCAGTGTGGGGCAGACAGGAGGCAATTATTCTCTCTTATAATTATAACTGATGTTTCTAACTCTCTCTCCCTCTTCCTTCCTTTCTGAAATCAATAAAAAATATATTGTAAAAATTAATAGCTATAAGTAATCCTCTTATATAATAAAAGGCTAATATGCAAATTGTCCCCTCGACCGGGAGTTCGACTAGGGGATGGGGACAGTCAGCCAACCACCCATAGCCCCTTCCCTCAACCAACTCCACCCCCGATCAGCGCCCTCTCCACGCCGCCCCCCCGCCCCCAATCAGAGCAGGCCGGCCAGACACACCTATGCACTAATTCATGCACCAGGCTTCTAGTATCTATATATATAAAACCCTTTGCAAATAAACTGAATGGCGGAACAACCAAACAACTGAACAACCAGTCGCTGTGACGTGCGCTGTCCACTAGGGGGTGTGCACGGACCATGGCAGGCATTGGCCCTAAGGGGCTGGTGGAGCAGGTGAGTGGGGGGCACCAGACCAAGGCAGAGTGCAGGTCGCTGTCATTGGGGCAAGCCTCTGATGGTTACTGCAAATTCTTTGCTCCCTCGCACCTCAGTCATGTCCAGTGCTCACACCTGCTGCAGGAGCCGGCTCCACTGCATCCACTGCCAGTGCTGGAGACGCTGCTCCCACCTGCTGCCGGAGCCCAGCGCCGGCCCTGATCACCCCTTAGAGCACATGTGTCAAACACAAGGCCCGCGGGCCAAATCCGTCCCGCCAGGCCTTGCAATGTGGCCCACACCGCGCTGTCATCACTGCACTCCGCTGTGTTTCCATCACAATGACAGTTTATGACTGTTCAGTAAACCATTCGGCCTGCGATTTAGGCTGGATTTTAGATTTTGGCCCCTTCTCTGATTGAGTTCGACACCCCTACCTTAGAGCTTCTTCCCCTGCTCCTGAGGGGCAATCAAGGCAGCAGCCACCCTCACACCCACTGATAACATTGGCTCTGCTCGCACCCGCTGCTGCTGCCAGCCCCAATCGCTCCACGCTGTCAGTGGGTGCAAGCAGGGGCGGTGCAGGAGGGCCAGGCCATGGCAAACAGAGTTTCAATACGTCTGCATTTAAAAATCAGCTTCATCATAGAAATGCCTAACCTAAAAGTTTCGGTAGCAAATTCCCGAAACCTTACCTGCTTGAACACTTCTTCATCCTGGTGAGTGGTTCTCACCAGCTCTTGAATGAAGCCGTATGGGAGGTTCCTACACAGCATGTACGGCACCAGGAGGGACGGCTGCTGCATGGACCTGTGGACCAGGAGAGTCAGTAACTGCAATGAACAACCAACTACTACAGAACACAGAATACAGAACACACGAAAGGCCCTATCGGCAGCCACTGCCAGCCAAATGTCAAACTTGAAATCTCCCAAATGTTTTATATAGCAGTTGAGGTAAGAGATCACCCTTCCTCTCTCTATATATAAAAGCGTAATACACAAATTGATTGAATGACCAAACAGCAGAACGACCATCAGGATGACCACACTATGACACCCACTGACTCCAGGCCAGCCAAGGCGAGTACAATGCAATTGGTCGAGTGGCCCCACCATCGCCCCACAATTGCCCTACAGAGGGAGACCCAGGCTACCCTCTGTGGGGCGATCTATGAGGGAGCTCCACAATCGATCGCTCCAAAGAGGGAGGCCCAGGCCAACTGGCCAGCAGTACTGCAGTGGGTGGGTGGGGCCTCCCTCTGCTGGGTGATAGATTGCCCACAAAAGGAGGTCCAGGCCAGCCAAGCAATTTACACCCCACACCTGTAGCCCGCAGAGGGAGGTGACTGGTGGCAGGGGAGGGGCAGTGGTGCACAGATGGCAAGCAGTGGTAGTGGCGGGGGCAGGGCCAGCTTCCAGTGGGAGGGGGCGGGGAGGGAAACCCTGATAGGCCCTGATCGCTGGCCAGGCTGGGACCCTACCCAAGGGGTCCCGGATTGCAAGAGGGCACAGGATGGGCTGAGGGGCATCCCCCACCCCCATGCACGAATGCCATGCACTGAGCCTGTAGTCATAAATAAATTCCTTTCTATTTAAAAACTGAGCGATTAGCCCTGATGTGGCTCAGCAGTTGAGCATAGACCCATGAATCAGGAGGTCACAGTTCGATTCCCAGTCAGGGCACATGCTCGAGTTGCAGGCTCAATCCCCCAAAGAGGGGCCTGCAGGAGGCAGTCAATCAACAATTCTCTCTCATCACTGATGTTTCTATCTCTCTCTCTCTCCCTGCTCTCTGAAATCAATAAAAAATGTATTTTAAAAATTCACCTCTCTTACTTATTGGTTTTATGCTTTATCCAATTAAATGAGCAGTGGCTAGACTGCCCTGCTAACATCACACACCTCCCGGCTTCTCCTACCTGGGCTGGGTGAGGGAGCCCTGCAGCACTAACGCAGTGTGCGATATGCACTGGGAGCGGATGTTGCTCAGGAGCTGGCTGACCGCTGGCTGGCTGCACATCTGGAAAGAAAAGACAAACAAAATAACCCCGGGCTGGTGAAAACTGACAATATTCAGAAGAGACGGAACTCAGAAAATGGCATGTCTGCTCTTCCTTTATTCCTACTGAACGAGCCAGAGCAACGGTCTCACCCAGCGCTGCTCCTGCTGAAACCCACAGTGAGCAGAGAGAGGTGGAGGCGTGAGGCGCCACTCAGGAATCTCAGCCACGTGCCCCCGGGCTCTGCTGTTGCTAAGGTTAAGAGCAACAAGCCCCAGAGGCCCTGCAGAAATATGAAACTAACAGGTGGACAGCCAGGTTCGTTTCTAAGGGAAAACTAGAACTAGAAAATGAAGAAGGAATAAAATGAAATAATAATGAAGTCAGCACAAAAGAGGAGAAAAAGTGCAGCTTCCTACGTTTAAATGCAGCTTTGCAACTTTTTATGTAAGTGGTTCTGGACAATTACTTAATCTCACCAAGGTCAATTTGCTTATTCATACAACATTAAAAGGAGTGCCCATCTTACACTGGATTACACCAGGCTAACTGATCAACTGGGAATCTGAACTCATGCAGGCCCAGCACGGAGCCTGCCAGTCTACGGGCTCCATACATGTTGTTTATGATGATGATGATTATGAGACTATCAGGAATTACTAAGGCCATGTAAGCTGTTGGCAGCAATGGCCCTTGGCCCTGACACTTCTTCCCTCCCCCAGGAGGTGAGTTCTATGTGGGCAGGGGTCTTCGTCTCTTCTGCTCATACCCCAAGCCCCTGGTATAGTGCTGGCACGTAGTACCTGCCCAATAACCACTTTGTGAACAAGTAAATGAATGCTAAGTAGGGGGTGGAAATTATTACATATCCAGCAAATGACCAGGCTTTTGTGGGCTCTTTTCGATGAATCTGTTTCTTATTACCTTTGGTGCTTTTTTTTCCTCAATTCCAACTCGGTCAAAACACTCGATGAGGTAGTTCAGCATATCTGTCTCTTTGCAGGTCTCGATGGCGAAATGGTCACTGTAGGAATCCCAAGAACTCGCCCCACCACAGGCTCCGAAGCTTTGGAGAAGAGAAGAGAGAATGACGGTTCGTACCTCTTCTCTGTGTCTTGTGGTAGACAGTCTGCACTTCTGTAGCACAAAGCCTGCTGGGACCCCTGCCGGGGCCAGACCGCGGCCCCATGCAGCCACAGCAGGAGCTGACTGCCCAGCCCCCCGCTCCAAGGCCAACTGCAGTCATTTCTAGGGAACCCTTTGTTTTGACTCGGAAGTCTGACCAGAAAGCCAGCATCTACTCTTGCTGGGAACGGCAGCTTACCAAACCAGGAGGCCTGAGGACGGCGAGGCGTTTTAGGGAGGCCACACGCACCTAAGCCAAGCGGGCAGCATCGCTGGGGCAGATGTGGGGTTAGGGCACGCTAAGCTCTCACCGTCAGGATTACAAACACCGCTCCTCCTCCTCCTAACTCGCGGCATGGATCTCAGCGCCCTCATCTAGCATGTGGCAATGGAGCCAGAGCGTAGGAAAACTGTCCAGTTAGGAGACATGAAAATGTTTGCTATCAACCCACATTTTCCAAAGCTGCCAGTGGAAAAGGCAAAGCAGCACAGTAAGAACAAACCAAACCTTTGCTCGAGGAGATTCCCAACGTGGGGGTCTCTTCCCAGCCCTACAGCTTACCTGTTACCTGAACCCAAACCCCATCTTATGTGCAGCGCGGGTTACGTAAAATCACGTGAGGTGCTTTGTAGACCAAAGCGGGACACTGCGTGAGGCACTGTTATCGGTGTCACTGTTCTCTGGGGCCAAAGCCCAGCATCGCCACAGGGTGAGGCTGAGGGAAATCTGTTCAGATCGTTGGGTCCTATGCCGATCTGGTGTGAACTCACCGATGGATTGGATTTACACAAAGGAGACAGATTAATCATGGCATAGGAAGAGGCCAGGGATTTTGAAATGAAACGAGAAAACAAGCTTACGGAAAGTTACATGTGAAAGATGATAAAGGATGGGAAGAATACCAGGAACCTGAGAGACCCTTCCTACTTCAACATGGGGCCAACCAAGCTAGAAACTAAAAAGCAAAGGAACTGACGCGTTAACAATGTGCTACGCATAGAGATGGGGAGACACACAAAACTAATTTGGAGCATATTCACGGCCAATCTTAGATTTTAGAAAAATATTCGTAACTGACCTTCAAATGACCTTCAAGTAATTCAATCAAAAAGATGAAATCAATGCCATTTTACATCCAAAGCTTCCAGTAAATTTGAATGCCTACAATATAGGCCTTCCGCTAGGTGTGACAGAGCAGGGAGGGAGGAGTCAGGCTGGGGGGCAGGCAGCCAAGGCCCTCCTGACGGGTGACTAGCACCCACACAGCCCGGACAGAGCCAGGACCAAGATGGGCAGGCCAGCATGGGAACCCTAACACACACACACACACACACACACACACACACACACACACAATTAACTTTTGTGTCTTCTTGTCTGTTAACTTTGGGGCACTCTTCATGAATTAAGGGCAGGATCTGATACCTGGTCACTGCCTGACAACAGAAAGTTGAGCGCTGTAACAAAGCACAGGAAAAAAACCGTAAGAACAGAACAGAAAAACCCACCCACAAATGTAAGAAGTGTGATGAGTCCCCGAAAGCAGAAAGGGGAAAAGGGATGTTTGTGTTCACTGTAGATTCCCACCACCTGCCACCCTCTCCCCTCCTCTGGCGTCAGTCCCTCAGGGGCCACAGCAGGGCTGCGGGTCCCCGAGATGAACTGTGCCAACACGGCTGTGCCTTCGCACAACCAAGGTCACCTTTCCTGTGAGCAGCTCTTGCAAATGACAATGAAAACAGAGACTCCTCATGTTTAAAAAAGAAATTTAAAACCATACATTTCCTTGACCTTAGCCCATATGTCTCCATTTTTACATTTCTGAAGCAGAAAGCACCTTACAGTTATTGCATGTTGGTGGGTCCTTGCCAACGGCAAGGAGTCGGTCGAGGCATGGGACCGCCTGTGACACCGGCATGCTCAGGTGGTGGCAGCTCAGGCACGGACACTGGGTTCCACTCTCAGCTAACACCTCCATCCCACTGTAACTAATCTGACACCTCAACTTCAACTGAAACATCTCCGCAAAGGCTGCGCTGAGGCAGGAAGAGGGACAGTGATGGAGAGACCGCTTCTCAGGTGCCAGCAATGCAAGGGAAGATACTAGAGTTTTCAAAGCTGGGAGGTTGGTGTCCGTTGGTGACCATCTGTCAGGCACCAAGCAGCACTTCCAGTTGATTTCAAGAGAAGAGAAAGAAAAAGAAAGAAGAAATAAACAAAAAAGGTTTAACTAAATAGGACATCTAAGCACCAGTTGATCAGTATAGTTCAAAGACGTAAGTTCAATCCTAAAGGTGCTAAAGCAGATCATGATCACAGTATGAAGACCAGCCAGTCCAGCCAACAATCGCTTTGCCTACACCCCCAAGGTCAAAAGTCACTTGCAAGGAGCTGTGGGTACAAAGTCAAAGAGTTGGACTCAAATTCTGAATGACAAATACTAAAGGAGAACGTGGGGGATAGCTTATATGCACAAATCTGTGCTATCAGTAAACCCTTTAAATGTTTTAAAAATTTTGTTTTTTTCCTAAAAATGCTGTTACAATTCATGATGGTTTTATAACTGCTGACACATGAAATGTGACATTGGGAATGTGTCATATGTCAGTCCTAAAAGTATCTCTGGGAAAACATATGAACCTTGTTCTGAAACCACATCAGTCCTAGTTAATCATGTGATTATTTCACATAATACCTGAATCCTTCTGAAAACACAATGAAAATATTCCTGGGGATACTACACATGCCTCAGATCTGTGCAAACTAAATCCCATTAAAAATTTTTTTTTTCTTAAAAATATTCCATTGCAATTTCTTTCTTTTCTTTCTTTCCCCCCCCGCCCCCAATTTCTTTTCTTCTACAAGGAGAACAATCACCTCCTATTTTCTTTCCTTTCCTTTCCCTTTTTTATTTTTGGTCCTGCAATTTTCTATCTTCTCAGTGCAGCATAAAATCAGGATGGTGTAGCTTTAAGCAAAGCACACTCAGTAACAAGGGAAGCAGTGTGCCTGCTGCTTCCAGGCCCGGCCCTGGGTCCTGGGCCACACGCTGAGTCAGACAGCTGCAGACCTGCTCCTTGGGCACCTGCGTTTCCAAAGAGATGCTCAGAAACGACTGAACACAGCAGAGCTCTGGAGGGAAGAAAAGCAGGGGATGGGGACAGAGCGGGGCGGCCGTGTGCGTGTTTTATGCGTCTCATACAGCAGGGTCAGGGACAAAGTCTGATAAGGATGTCTTTACACACAGACTGAGGGAGTCGGGCGGCCGGCCAAGTACAAAGGCCTGAGGCAGGAGGAGGTATGCTGAGTGAGTTCAAGAGCAGATGGAGTGCACCAGCTGGGGAGGGAGGCAGGAGGCGTGTGTGTTGTATGTGCGCGTCTGTGCACGTGTGTGTACATGAGCTGCGCGGCCTTGGAGGCCAGGGCGAGAGGCCTTGGGTTTTTGTCTAAGTGAGGAGGGAAGTCACTGGAAGGTTTTCTTTTAGACCATTTCCATGTTTTATTGACCAGTAGTGATGGCCAGCACAAATCAGAATAAACACCAATTTTCACTATCTTGTCAGTTTTCTCTTCCTGTTCAGAGGCTCATGACTTTCAAGATTTTATCTGCTTCACTGCAATATCTAAGCAGTGAAAAAACAAAAACCGGAATATTTCTTTCCAGTCATCCACTTCCTAGGAAACAATGAGGAAAACTTTCCTCGGAATAACTCCTGTGTTATCTTTATCACAGACAGTCTCTCACCTCACCATTCCCAGGCCTGGGAGAAGTGGTTCCTTACAGTCCACTCAGCTCTCCCCCCAGGGGACACCCGGCACTGCGGAAGGAATGACCCTGCCTTCCTTTCATTAATCCTGAGCATGGTCGCTCTAAGCAATGAAGGGATGAACATAGGAACATACGCCCAGATTACTTCCATTAAGATCTGCATGACATCAACGCCACGGAACACCTGGAGGGGCCAGCTATCAGCCCTGCCGATTCCTCCCTCGCCTTCATCTTACAGGTAAGAAGTGGGTGTTCAAATCTCCCTTCAAAGGAAATAAAACTCTGAGATGATCCACCGGAGAGGGGAAAAGGAACAAACCATTTGCTGAGCACAATTAACAGGTGTGGCTGCCTCTTCCTGGTTCTGGCCCTAGCAACGTGCTCAAGTTCCTCTCTGTTTCATCGATTATGTCTTTTTACCCATCCTTTTATACTGTTTGATATCTATTCAGAACCAATAAGTTGCCAAAATCCGGATAGAACAGATTTCATTTTGATAGCCAGCAAAGGGCGTGCCTGCTGACTGGGATGGGATTCTGGAATTACAGTCAAATGTTCTTGCGCAGAACAGAGGAGATGCTCTTGGCAGCTCAGAACCAGTGAGGAACGGGAACAACAGCCAAAGGACAGAGAAGGCTAGCCAGAGGCAGCCCGGGGACTCTGACCCAGGCTCTGCGCAGCCTCGTCACGTGACCGCCCCCCTCCCGATGGGAGGAGGAGGAGGAGGAGGAGGAGGAGGGCTGCTGGGCAGATTAAGGTGGCAATGAACGCAGCACTGACAGTGGCTGGCACATGATGCTCAGTGAGTATGCGCGGCTGTTATTACACAACCCTGAGCGTTACTTCTCCCAGTAGGTGTAGGATCTAGATGTGCGACAAGGCTGGGATGTTGTAGGTCCAGAAAGACAGGTGTCAGTGACAGCGGCGCGCCATCTGATATCTTTGTTAGGGAAAGCTGGGCTTAAATAGGCCAGGGAGAGAGGATCTCCCACAGATAACTCACAAACGGCTAACAAAGCACTTATCATGCATGGACACTGATTCCTAACGAGGATACCTGCCGCAGAGCTATGATCATGTGACAGAATTTTCCTACAAGAAAAAGGCACCTTTATGGCTGGGAAATTTACTCAAGAAAGAGAGGCGTAATGTTCGAGCGAACACGAACATCAGCCTTCCTGAGTCAATAGTCAGCCTTGTGGGTCGGTTCTCTCTACATACTCAGTCCTCTGCACCGTCAGAGGTAATGAGGTGTGCCCACGCCCTCGGCCGGCTCTACTTATGGCCTGGGGTTATTTTTGAACACTGCTGGGCACAAATACCCACTCAGCCCGGAGGAAACGTCAATTTAAGAGCAAAATTGTAAGGCAGTGAGTCAGAGTGTTAGAAAGACGGACTATTGTGTTTTCTTTTCCAAAGTCACCAGACAACCGGAGTCACCTTTTGCGGAGTGAACACTCAGCAATACTAATGCCCCGTGTTCAGGCCCTCTGCTGCCATTCCAAAGGCCAGCTAAGCAAGCAGGGGCTGCCCGGCTGGTTTGGCTCAGGGGCTGAGGGTTGACTCAGGAACCAAGAGGTCATGGTCAGGGCACATGCCTAGATTATGGGCTTGATCCCCAGTACGGGCCTTGCAGGAGGCAGCTGCTCAATGATGTTCCTCTCATTGATGTTTCTCTCTCTCTATCCTTCTCCCTGCCTCTCTCTCTAAATATCAATAAGAACATATTTTTTTTTTTTTTTTTTTTTTTTTTTTTTTTTTTATTGATTTTGTACAGACAGGAAGGGAGAGAGATAGAGAGTTAGAAACATCGATGAGAGAAAGTCATCGATCAGCTGCCTCTTGCACACCCTTTACTGGGGATATGCCCGCAACCAAGGTACATGCCCTTGACCGGAATCGAACCCGGGACCCTTCAGTCCCCAAGCCGACGCTCTATCCATTGAGCCAAACCGGTCTCGGCCAATAAAAACATATTTTTTAAAAAATAAACAAGCAGAGTCTAGCTTCACTGAGGTCAGGGAGGCGATCAGTGAAAGCAAGGTTAGACATGAAAGCAGATTCACAATTACACTGGAATTATGACCCCGTATGCTCATCAACCAATTGCCCAGACTGAGCCGGGGCAGGGCACATGTAAGCACGTACACACGCCCCCGCCAGCACCTCTGCCATTCCTAAAGAGCAGTCATCCATGCAGCTGTACGCAGGAAAACATGCCTCAGAGCTCATGTTGCTACATCTGCTAGCTCACAAGAATATCCTCACAAGAGATGAGTGAAGGGTCCTTCGTGTGTAGAGCTTAGGGTGGGTGAAGTTAATGGTGACTCATCGCTACTCGGATTCATGTTTTAGACAAATGATTATATGTAAGTTTTTTCCAAACTTACCAGCAACAACTATGGAGATTTCCTATGTGCCCTTAACCCCACGAGAGGGTCCTAGCATCTCAGTACATGCAGCTGCTCACATCCTCACTCTCAGTGGGCGCGCCTGACCCTATGCCGTTGGGATTCAAAGCACCCCCTGGCCAGGGCTTACGGAAGTTAGTTCCTAAGCGCCTATGCACATGCAGGGTAAGACTCCATTCCTGATACCTGGACCCAAACTGGACACAAGAAAACTCATCACCACCACCAACACCTTCATCATCACCATCATCATCTTCTTCTTCTTCATCATCATCATCACTACTGTCCCCAGAAAGCGCGAGGAAGAGGAAGGAGAAAGGACTGTCGTACATACTACCACAACAAAAGCAAAAAAGGTGGTCAGGAGCAAAGGAAAAACCAGAGGGCGAAAGCGTTTGCTGTCCGGTTAGTTACATCTGATGCCGGAAGTGTTCTCTACGGACATGCAGGAGAGGAATTCCCCTGAGCTACGGGGATGCACAGGGACCCGTGGGAGGGGCACTGGCTGATGGAAGTCTGCTAGGAGCTGCAGTCAGAGTCAAGGCGCAAATGCTGGTCCAGCCCAGGGACCAGCGCTGAGGGACACCAGGCCCAGCTCTGACCACCACCACTTGGTCTGCCTATATTTCAGCTGTCACTGTCAACAGCAGAAAAGTCAGAAAGTGGTTCTGTGATCCCAGCTCTCCAATACAAACTGCCTACAGCCTCTGAAATTTGTCTGTGATTGACATGTGAATTCAACTTGAAAAACTAAGTTACTTTTTCTTCCTTACTTTTCTTTTTATGGGACACAGAAAAGGTAAGGGGAAGGTAGGGAACAAAGGTGCCCACGACAGAGCCACCCATGCTTTCTGGTGCCACCAAAGCCGGGCAGAAGCAGGGAGTCAGGGCGCGAGCCTACCAAACTAGTTAGACACGCGGGTTAATAGCCCAACGGAAAACCCCGGTAGCTGCGGTCAGTGTCACACAGCAGGCCTTCCAAACCGTGTTAGCCTGCTCCCCTGCACCGCACACACGCCGCTCTCCTGCCGCATGAGTACCTAGGAGACGTCCTGAGGGAGGAGGGCCGTCTGCTCAGGGCACCGGGCGAGGCGGGCAGGAGAGCTGGCCCCGCGCTGGTGGCCCTCTGTCGGGAGGAGCTGGCCGGCACTGCTTGAGGGCTACTAGCGAGGGCGGGGAGGCCCGGGGAGCTGGCCAGAAGGGCGATGCCTGGGGGCCTCGGGGTGAGAGAGCTGGAAGGCCCCCCGGGGTGGGTGACCGTGTAGGGGCGATACCGCGGCGATGGCGATGGCGGCTGGCTTCCAGCGCCGGGGGCCGGGCCAGGAGCACTGAGGGAAATGGAAGGCACAGCCACGTGGCTGGCTGGCCCGGAGGAGGAGGCGAAAGGCAGGCCGATGGCCGGCACAGAGCTCCAGAAGCTCGCGCTGGGAGAGGGGCTAGTGTCATAGAGGCTGAATTAGGTGCGAAGAGGAGGGAAGAAGAGAAAAGGGAAGAAAAACTTGAGATAAATCATTAAAATGGAAAATATCAAGCTTTTAAAGAACAGCATAGTCACACTTCCCATCGCTAAGCATTCAAGTATACAAATCTTTCAGATACCTAAATAAGAACCACCTAATTGCCGTAAAGGTCTAGAAGTTTACTTGTAATATTTTAAAGTCTTCTTGCCAAAGAATAATGTACAATATTTATTTCTAAGTTTTAATTTACCAAAGCCAAACCATGGAAAGCAAGAGACCCATCTGAAAAGGACAGTGCCCCCGAATATGGCCCTGCGGTAATCTGGTGGCACAGGCCCCCCAAAGAACGCTCCCTGCTCCTATACACACGTGGCCATCTCTGCCACTCACATGTGTGTAAAGAACCACACTGACCTAGACATAGAGCTGGCGCCGAAGGACCCCACGCTGCAGAACATGGGGCTTGTCCCGGGGCCCGAACCAGTGTTCAGGGTGAGGTTCCTGTCGGGTGACCGAGCTGCCGCGGCGATTGGCTGGGACGTGGCTGTCAGACTGGCGAATGGGTTTTCATCTCTAGTCTGAGTGGACATCATTAGCACTTCCATTAAAATCTGGCCAATCAAGTCCTTAAAATCAGAGAACACTGTTGGAAAGGCAGAATAAAAGGGAGGTTACACGTGGTTCTTCAAATAGTCTTTGAAAAAGCCAAAGGGAACCGGAGGTGCGGTGAGGGGCCCCGGCCTGGGCTGGACCTGGAACAGGAAAGAGAGGTCAGTGGAGAATGGAGGAATCCGAATCTGGCCTGGGGTGCAGCTCACAGGAAGGTCTTGGTTTTGACAAGTCTCCGGTGGCTGTGTAAGATGTTAGCGCTGGGGGAACTGGGTGAAGTGGATGCAGAAATCCCTGTGCTCTCTGACACTGTTCTAGAAATCTAGAATTACTCCAAAATACAAACCTCATTAAAAAAAAATTATTAGAGTGCAGTCAGTGAGTTACTGCTGACATGTATTAGCTGTAAAAAAATTACTCCCAACTAGAGGTTAGTTTATCAGACTAGAAATGCAACTGGGTTAATATTTGTTCTCCCTTATATGTTTTTATACACCGTAAAACTATCAAGCACAAAGTTCAAAGTGTTTTATGAAGGGTCTGATTTCTAGTCACAGGTTGGCTTTCTGGAGCAGATTCCCACTGCTTAGCTTCCTTCTCACGTTCTGCAGCTCCCAACTGCTTCACTGTATGTAGGTCTTTAAATCCATTTTAAACATCACTACATAAATAGCAGTTCTGATGCAGGCAAGTCTTATCTGATTTGGCTATTAAAAATTATAGCCCAGCTGGTGTGGCTCAGCAGTTGAGCATCAACCCAGGAACCAAGAGGCCATGGGTTCGATTCCCAGTCAGGGCACATGTCCAGGTTGAGGGCTCGATCCCCAGTGCCCAATCAACAATTCTCTCTCATCACTGATGTTTCTATCCCTCTCCCTTTCTCTCTAAAATCAATAAGAATAAAATGTATGTAATGAGAGATTAAGTGCAAGGCACCCTTCTTGGCACTGGGAATGCATCAAACCAGACAAAAACCCTTGCCAGCAGCACTGCTGTGACCTGCAAGAGAACACGCTTGCCCACCTCCCCCACCTCTTCTGCATTCCAAATGGTGGCCATGCTGTTTTATTACTTTGCTGTAAGTGTGGTGTAGTGCAGCTTCTTAAAATAGAATACTGGGAACGCAGCAAATATCAATATGTCCAATCGTGCTAAGCAATTGAATTCAGCAGATTTACTCCTGTCCACAAAGGCGGGGAGGCACTGAAGGCAGGTGCAGGCCCTACAGAGCGCGTCTCCCAGGGTCCCTGGAGACTACCCAGAATGCTCCAGCTTTTAAGAGGTGCTAATGCTCTAAGTATCTTCTTTTTACAGAAAAAAAAATGTCAACACTGAGACAAGGGACACTATTAACTTATTTATACTGTTTTCTTTTAGGGAATCGAAAAGTAAAAAAGGAATGTACTGAGGAGGTCAGTGGAAAGTTGCCAGACATCAGCGCCCTCACCAAGAAGGACCCCTGTTTTCAAACCCCCACCCAGAGCAGGACAGGGTGACGGGACAGCAGGAAGGGCAAGACCTCACGTTCTCATTTCCCCTTAAGGACAGCTCCCTGAAATAGGACGGCTGAGCTAGAGTCCTACCTTCTTTTGGGTTCTGCTTAAATTGCGCAGAGAGAGAAGAAAGAAAGATGACATCTCTGTCCCGGTCCTTCCAGGAGACACGAAAGATCTTACAGACCAGCTGTAAGGCCTGCTCTTCAGACACTTCCGAACCCGCCGACGGCTCCTGGTGAGGAAGGAGATTTTGGGGTTAAGTTTAAGAAGTGGGAGGTCCGAGTCAGACTTCTCGGAATAGAAATACTCAATCCCAACTTAATTCATTTCAGAAATGCAGAGAGCTATTCACCCACTGATTCAGAGAAAGGTAAACCTAGTACTATGACGTTAGAGCTACACTTTTCACAACACTAAAGAACTGCATAAAATAAAGCATCAGACTGCTTACACTCCATTTTTAACAATCAACAACATGTGCTGCTGAACTCGAATCACTTGCTTAACAGAAAGTGATGCAATAACCTACACCAGGTCCACACCACCCCCAAAATAGCAAAAAACCCACAACCCCCTTCTTCTAAATATAGAAACTGAACTCAGACGATAACAAAATATGAAGACTTCATGTTTTCAAGACGTTTGTTCTTGCTGCTGGGTCCCACATCCTAGTACTGTCTCAACTTCCAGTCATTTTCCTTGGAATAGTCCCAAAGACGTGAGGATCTGCTTGCTTAAGACAAACACCAACAGAAAACATTCAAAGTAGCTCTGAGTGAATTCCTATTACAAACCAAATTTCCTGTTGGAAACATGGGCTTGAAACAAAGATAAGGGAAGAATTTTATCAGTTACAAGGTCTGAGTTAGGCCAGCTGGCTCGGCTCAGTGGTTGAGTGCCGACCTATGAAGTAGGAGGTCAAGGTTGATTCTGGTCAGGGCACATGCCTGGGCTTGATTCCCCAATGGGGAAGTGCAGGAGGCAACCAATCAAGGATTCTCTCTCATCATTGATGTTTCATTCTCTCCCTCTCCCTTCCTCTCTGAAATCAATAAAAATATTTATTTTTGTTAAAGACTGAGCTGTACTTCCATTAGTGAGGGCAGGCTGGGCTACCCGTTTTTCCTCAAAATAAAAAACCAGTCACCTGACCAGGACCTGCTGACTGGGTGGCCCACTCTAACAGACTCCGCAGACACGACGCCGTTTCCCTGTGTTGTCCCCTGACCTACCAACAGAAGCCAAGCCCCCTCCTACCCACCTTGTCGCTGAGGCTCCTTTTTTCTCGTCGATCATTCTCATCCACTTCCATATTTTCAATTCCTGAATCCACATCCACCTGGGACATGCTTGAAGTACAAAAGACAAATAAGTCTTTTACCTTTCATATCTGGCTGAGGAAGTTTTTAAATATCAATCAAAATCAGTCAGCAAAGCGAAATAATAAAGGTTTGTTCTTCCCCCCCCCCCATTAATTCTTTAAAGAGCTCTCTTCATATATATAGTAAGATATAAACATTCTATCATAATGGTAATATTTTTCCCAAGTTGTCATTTTCTTAGGCTCACTTTCAAAAAAACAGTTAGAACTTATTCTCTACACATATTATGGTAAGCTATATACAATCATTCAGAGCCTGATTATAAAATCTTGTTAAGAACATATAGTATTTTCCTCCACATTAAATAAATGTCCCAGGACCATTTATTGACAAGACCATCATTTTTACACTAATATGAAGTCACCTACCCATATGTCCTCTTATGTAGTATATGTGTGGGTCTATTTCTGGACACTGGTTTCTGTTCCATTAGACCATCTGTTTGTCCCTGAGCCAATACCACGCTCTCTTACTAAAACTTCACACTAAGTCATGATACCTGCTGGCTCAGTGCCTCCACCTGGTTCTTCTGCTGTAGGAGAGTCTTGGCCTTTCTTGGCCTGTTGCTTTTGCATACATAACTAAGCATTCACTTGCCAGGTTCCTTAAACAATCTGTTAGGATTTTGACTAGAATTTCACTGACTCCAGAGATCAAAGTGAGGAGAAATGGCATCATTCTGTTACTGAGTTCATTAAGGTCTTTGGATAAACTTTTATAATTTTATCCACAAGTCTTTCACTTCCTTCGCTCAGTTTATACCTATGTACCATATGTTTTTAAATTAAATTATGAATGGTACCTTTTTAAAAATTAAATTTTCTAATTTTTTGTTGTTGTTAGTACACAGGAATGTAACTGATTTTGGAGATCTATTTTAAGCAACTTTACTTATAAATAGGGCTCACTAGGTGGATAATCATTTTATCTTTGAACAATAAGTGTTTTGTTTCTTCCACTCCAATCCCTACTTGCTCACTGCACGGGGTAGGATCCCCATGGCGAAGAGAAGCAGAAATAATAGTCATTCTGTTCTTATTACTGATTCTAAAGGAGTGTTTCTAACTCCTCGCCACTGAAAACAAGAGCGCTGTGATTTTCTGGTAGATGTTCTTTATATTAGTCAGAATAGGATAGGCTATTCTGCGGTAACACATATACTCTGAAATCTTAGAGGCTTAACACTATAAGGGTTTATTTCTTGCTTACGCAAAGTCTGGTGAGAGTGAAGCATCCTTACTTCATCTTTAATCTATGCCATCTGCAATACTCAGCCTCCCAGGTCACTGGAGCAAGAGAAGAGAGGGACGGAGGAGGAACATCGGCTCAACTGCCTTTCCTAAAAGTGACACATGTCACTTCCACTCACAGTCTATGGGACAGAACTAGTCACCTGACCCCAATCTAGCTGCAAAGGAGACTGGAAGTGCAGGGGACAATGTGATTATTTTGTTAATTCTATCTCTGCTACTTTTGGTTTAAAGACGCACCTTTCTGAACCCTGTTTGTTAAAATTTTTATCATCAATTATGTTGAAGTTCAGCACAATTTGCAATGGCTTTTCTCTTTTAGAATATGGTGAGTAATATTTATAGATTTTCTAACATTAAAGCACCCCTGGATTCCTGACATAAACTGAAGTTGATCATATTATATTGTATTTCTCATATCACATTAACCTATAAAATTACATGAGCAGGGCTCTTTTGTTGAAAAATTTAAAATACTGATTCAATTTATTTCATGTGTTTTTTAAAATTATTATTCAAGTCTTCTCTTTTTTGTTCAATTTTGGGAGAAAATATGTTTTTCTTTTTCTTTTTCTTTTTTTTTAAAAATATATTTTATTGATTTTGTACAGAGAGGAAGGGAGAGAGATAGAAAGCCAGAAACATCGATGAGAGAGAGTCATCGATCAGCTGCCTCTTGCACACCCCCTACTGGGGATATGCCCGCAACCAAGGTATATGCCCTTGACCGGAATCGAACCCGGGTCCCTTCAGTCCCCAAGCCGACGCTCTATCCATTGAGCCAAACCGGTCTCGGCGAAAATATGTTTTTCTAGGAATTTGATTTTCATCCAATTTTTCAAATTTATTTGCATTTGCATATTCACATTTTTCATGGAATTCCCCCTTTCAATAACAAATATTACTAAGCGTCCATTCTATGGAGGGCTTGTGCTTGGTGTCTGAAATGTTAATCAACAAAAAAGGCCAAAAAAATTTTTTTTAAATAAATAAATCACTGCACCATGGAGCATACATCCCATCTAGAGATAGAAAGAGAATCAACAGCCTGGCCTCTGGGTGGCTCAGTGGTTAAGCGTCAACCTGTGAACCAGGAGTCATGGTTCATTTCCTGGTCAGAGCACATGCCAGGGTTATGGGCTCCATCCCCAGTGGGGGATGTGCAGGAAGCAGCTGATCAATGATTCTCTCTCATCATTGGTGATTCTCTCTCTCTCCTTCGCCTTCTCCCTTCTTTTCTGAAATCAATTTAAAAAAAATTTTTTTAAAGAATAAACAATAAACATAAATAAGCAAAGCACATAGTATAGTAAGTGCTATGGAAAAATTAAAGAAAAAGAAACAGGGAAAAGGCAACTGAGAGTGCAGGGCTTCCTGCTTGAAATGGGGTGAGCCCCACTGAGAAATGCCAGCTGAGCAGAACTATGAAGGAGCTTAACCCCATCCAGGCCCAGGAGAAGAGCATTCCAAACAACAGGTTCTTAGTCCCAGTATCTACTTGTATTCTTTCTTTCCTTTTTAATATATAACAGCTTTCTATAGTATTTTCTTCTAAGGACCACGTTAGCTGCAACACACAGATCGTGATTTATAATATTTGTTACTGTTCATCCCACATACTTTCATTGTGCTTTTTTCTTTAACCTGTATATAAAAGCATACTCCATTTCTAAAATTTACAAATGTCTTAAAGTTCTTTGTTTGTTTATTTTTTATTTTTTAAAAATTAAATTATCTGTGTACATATCTTACCATTGCCCCCACTCCAATTCCCAATACATGCCCTCCCTCCCCAGAGTTTTGTGTCCATTGGTTGTACTTATATGCATGCACACAAGTCCTTCGGTTGATCTCTTATCTCCCCCAGGGTCTTAAGGTTTTTTAAAAAGTTTTTGCCCTAGCTGGTTTGATTCAGTGGATAGAAGGTTGGCCTGCAGATCTAAGGGCCCCGGGTTCGATTCCAGTCAAGGGCACATGCTCAGGTTGTGGTAGGGGGTGGGCAGGAGGCAGCTGATCAATGAGTCTCATCATTGATGTTTCTATCTCTCTCCCTTCCTCTCTGAAATCAATAGAAATATATTTATAAAATAAGTCTTCCCCCCTAATTATCAAACCTAATGCTAGTGAGAAAACATGACCTGTAAGATACTGACTCTTGAAACTTTTTGGTTAGTGAGTATTAGGAAAACAATGTGTGTTCTCTAACTGTACAGTACAAAGCTCTGTATCTTTCCACTGGATCAAGTTTGCCAGCTGGTTGTTTAATTTGTCCATATGTTTCCTCATATTTATTCTCTTTAATCTATTGATAAATGTTTTACATATTGTTAAAACACTCCCACTATGACTGTGTCAGTTTCTTCTAGTTCTGTCAATATTTGCTTTATTGCATATTGCTGTTATATTACTAAGTACACAGAATTTCAGAACTGTTCAATCCTACAGATAAACAAATTTGTCCTGCCAAAACCGGTTTGGCTCAGTGGTAGAGCATCGGTCTGCGGACTGAAAGGTCCCGGGTTCGATTCCGGTCAAGGGCATGTACATTGGTTGCGGGCGCATCCCGGTAGGGGGTGTGCAAGAAGCAGCTGGTCGATGTTTCTCTCTCATCGACGTTTCTAGCTCTCTATCCCTCTCTCCTCCTCTCTGTAAAAAATCAATAAAATAAAAATAAAAAAACAAATTCCTTATATAGTGCTTATCTAGTAATAGTTTGTGCCTTAAAGTCTACTTCATTAATATGCTTACCCCAAGTTTCTTTTGTTTACTTTGTTATGTTTGCCTGGTATACCTTTCTTTATCATTTTTGTTTTTAACCTTCTCTAACCTAATGTTTCAGATATTCCTTTTATAAACAGGTATAAAGCTGAGTTCTGCTTTGTTTTCAATACAACCTATTCCTTTTCACTATGATTTGCTATAACCGCTGACATATTTTCACTTCTTTTGACCCTCTTATTTTGTGCTATTTGTCTCTTTTTATTGTAGAAACTTGTTTCTTCCTTCCCTTTCTTTGAATTGACTTACCTCCACCCTCCCACCTACTCACCATGGTTCCATATTTTCCTTTTACTGGTTTGGAAGATATACCCTATTTCCATTCTATTAGTGGCTACCCTTGAAATTTAATCAAGTATTCTTAAGTCAAAATCTAAAACTTGCCAGTATCTTGAAAAAAAAAAAAGGTTGGCCAGTATCTTTACCCCTTTTCTCAAGTATACAAGGACTTTAAATCTTGCCTGGGTCCATGACTCCTGCCCCACCCCCCTCCCTTTACGGCTGACCTACTGCTGGCGAGCTAAATGTAGACCTATCTGATTTTCCTACACTGTTATTATTGCTTTATTATACCATCAGTGTTTATTATTTCCTTCACTCATCCTTCCTTCTTGCATGTCAGATATTATTCCTGAGATCATTTTCTTCCTTAACTACATCTGTTAAAAAGTTAGGGGGCCCTAGCGGGTTTGGCTTAGTGGATAGAGCATCAGCTTTTGGACTGAAGAGTCCTGTGTTTGATTCCAGTCAAGGGCACATGCTCTGGTTGCGGGCTCAATCCCCAGTAGGGGGCATGCAGGAGGCAGCCAATCAATAATTCTCTTTCATCATTGATGTTTCTATTTCTCCCTCTCCCTTCCTCTCTGAAATCAATAAAATATATATTTTTTAAATAGTTGGGGGTCTTTTATTGCAGGCTATCTGGCTGTTTTGTTGTTTTTAATCTACAGATGTCTTTATTTCACCCTTGCTCTTAAAAGATCGTTCCAAAAGGTACACACTTTCTAGTAGACTTCCTGACAGCATTCAACGCTATTACTCCAACATCTTCTGGCTGCCATCATTGAGACATCTAATAATCCCCTTTCTGACTACTTAGAGGTCTTTCTCTTTGGTATTCTACAATTTTACTCAGAGACGTCTAGATAGAATTTGCTTTTTGTTTAACCTGTTTGCGAGTTGCTGGGCTTCCTGAATCTGGAGATTCATATCATTCATCAACTCTAGAGAAATTCTCAGCCATTTATCTTTTTTTTTTTTTAATTTGCAATTAACATTCAGTATTATTTTATATTTCAGCCATTTATTTTTTGATAATGGCTTCCAAACCAGTGGAGGGCATGCAGGAGGTAGCGGATCAATAATTCTCTTTCATCATTGATGTTTCTATCTCTCTCTCCCTCTCTGAAATCAATAAAAAAATATATATATATATTTTTTAAAGAAAATACATGTATTCAAAGCAAAGGTAATAAGAACAAAATTGTTTTTACTCCACGGGGTCAACTTGATCTTTCCCCTGAGAGTGCTGACCTTCCAGAATTCTTGCCTAATGTGTGTGATCACTATTCTGGTTCCTCACCCCCAGTCCCACCCAACTACTGAAGCTCTATGCTAGTCCTGCTCAACCTTTTTCATATCATCACACACAGAGAAGGTAGTATTTGTCTGGCCTACTGGCATAAACAGAGGGGCAGCTTAGGGCAGCGGAAATGGGCCTGGGAGTTGGGGTGGGTGGCTGGCTGGCCCAAGGAATAAAGAAATCAACGCCTCGGCCACTCTATCACCTGGTCCTGGTGCACCCACAGCACAGGAAGTTCTGCGCCAGGACACCCGGTCCTTACAGAGCTCTTAGACTGCTTGGCTCAGTTGGGTCAGTCCACTCACTGAGCTCCATCCACATTTTAAATTTTCACTGATCAGTAAAATTTAGAAGAAATACTGACAGATGATGTCAACTTTTGTTTTTAAAGACATTAAAAAACTAAAAACATTTTTTTACCACCTACACCATTATTTCACAAAAGACATTTCAACACCAAAAACATAAAAATGGTATAAAGAACACTTACGAATAATACAAAGAGCTTTAAGTTTAATAAATTTAGCTCTAATTTGCTATGGTCTGGCATGGACCTCTGGGCTGACATCTGAGACTAATGACTAGAGACTAAACTGAATGGCTCTTTCTCTTTCCATAAGTCCATTTTGTTGGGAAATGGGCTCACTTTACCTTTTCTCACAAGAGACACCGTCAATATCCATGCTCTGGGAACGGGAGAGAGACTGCGACTGCGTTTCAAGGCTATTGGAGGGCGAGCTGCTGAGAGAACTGACTCCTTCACTGCTCTGGCTTCGATGGGCCACTCCTAGTCAGAAAAAGACATGAACGTTAAGTCTCATGTGAAACAGCAGTAAAACCATTTGTAATGACAACAGTAAGTATGCACACCATTGTGACAGTCAGCAATCGAAGAATCCTATATAATGAAAGCGTAATATGCAAATCAATCGAATGGCCCAACAGCAGAACGACCATCTGGATGACCTTCCAGATGGAGCCAGAACAGCTGCGGTGACTGTAAGGGCCGAGCCAGTTGCAGGGGCTGTGAGGGCCAAGCCCCTTGCACGTATTTTGTGCATCGGACCTCTAGTTTCTAACAAAAGATTACACTCAATGCAAAAGTATTAAAATCATAGGAACATTAACAATTAGTCATAACTTACCAAAATACATCATATGATGTCAGTAACAGAGCTATATCTAATATCTAGAACTGATTCCTCATCAACTTCTTTTTCACTCATTTACACTGATCCTGGAATACAAATTAGCCTCCATCACAGGCCAGGAAAATCCTTGAAATGTACCAAAAACAAGATACACCAATGAAGGGATATACAGACATGCAGATGAAGAGGTATGATAAAGCAAATACACTAAAATGTTAATAGAAGAATACAGGTGGTGGGTTTATAGGTGTTCATTGCAAAATTCTTTCAAATCTGCTGTCTGCATTAACTTGTCATAATAAAATGTTGAAAGCATGCAAATGGACCCCCCCTGAGCTAATGCTAAATACAGGTCATGCACTATTGAGTGGCAGCCAGGGTAAAGAAGTAACTGAACCTGTCCTTGCCCTCACAGACCTTCCAGGGGAGGGAACCGCATGTGCACGGGGACGGATTTCTCATCGATGTCTTTAAAACCAGGTTTTCATGGATTTTAAAAAGTACTTTAACTCTATGAATATCCAGATATCTACAAGTACTTCAAAAATATAGGTTAATAAAAATACAAAATACAGGCTGTTCTAAAAAATGTATACACAGTTTAACAGCTGACAACTCAACTAATGTTTCTTTAGATGTAACCCCCTGGAATTAATTGTGGTATTCAACGTATATATACATTTTTGGGACACCCTGCATATACCTATTGTGGTGAAAGGAAAATGAGACTTACATTTCTTCAAAAACAAAATCAAAACAACTTGAGTTACCAGTTGTAGCTGAAACTACCACCAAGTGGATAACATTTTAACCATCCCAGCATTCCGAGAAAGTGGCCACCCTTTGACGCCTCTCCACTGAAGAATGTTACAAAACATTTATCTAGTTCTGATAGCAATTTTAACATATATCTCTTTATTACAACTTCTGCAGGTCTCATGAAGGAAAAGAGAAACGAAATTGTCAGTGTTCCTAAGTAGACTCAAGGAAAACATGGAAAACATCTAATGTAGTGAGAATTCTGAGAAGCTTGTGGAAGACAGCAAAACTTTAAATTCATTAATTCAAGAAGTGTAATGCACACTAGGTTCTCAGTAAATATTTATTGAAGGACTAGATAACAGAGCACCAATAATGACTTTAGGAGATCATTGATTTATCTATCACAATGAAAGGTCTGAGAATTTTTTAATAAAAACGAATCAATAATAAACGTCAACAATTTTTATGGGATAGCAGGTCAGCATATTTAAAAAGCCTACCTGATAAAACCAGGCCTCAGAATAAACTGATAATTACAGTACACTGTCTGAAAACCTGTATTTGTAATATCACATACTATAGCTACACTCTGTGTACAACAGCCCATAGCAATACAGTGCCAGAGTATTCCACTCAAGCTAATGGACTGCATTTTAATCCTATATAATAAAAGGCTAATATGCAAATTGTCCCCTCAGGAGTTGGACTGCTCACTATGACGTGTGCTGACCACTAGGGGTCGGTGCAGAAGGAAGGCCCAGCTGGCAGCCAGGGAAGGGAAGGCTCTGGGGATGCTACCTGTGTACGAATCTCATGCACCAGGCCTCTAGTGTTTCTCTAACACATCCAGGAGATCACCTGCGTGCTCTCTTCCTGAACTCTCCACGTGAGCCTCACATTCTGGGTCAAGTGGGGCAATTCTCCCAGAATTAATTCTGTTTACTAGTTCCTCCATCTGTACAACCACATGACCCCACTCCTTTCTGAAACTTAAAAACCAGATGGTCTGACTTCATTCAGAATCAATATGAATTCAATATTATGAGTCAAACCAATCAAAGCACTTGTACAAAATACTGCTTTGTTCTCAAACCACACACGCATGCGTCTGTCTTCACCTGCTCCCACCCCTAACTTGAGAAATCACTACCAGGAGGCCAAGCTTTAAGGCATAGATAACCCCCCTTCACGTCCATAAAACCAGACACTAAAGAATTAAAACACAGACAAACCTCTGATCCTCTTTCAGAAGAGGAGTAAAATCTCTCCATACCAACTTTGAAGAATGAGGGTGCGTATAACAAAGAACAGAGAGAGCCATGTCTGCTTAATAAAATATGAATTACAACTTTCAAAATGGCAGCTTCCCAAACTGCTATGACTACTAGGATCCTGTTAAAGAATTACACATTCTGTGTGGGAAGGCTGGATTTTTTTTAATAGAGTTTTATTTTTGTAAGTTTTTGCTCCTAGCATTGAAGTATTTCCTGAATGATATTCCCTTTTAGGTATAAACCAAACCAAATGCCTATAGTTAAGCTGCAACTCTAGCTCGGTTCCAGTATCTCTCTCTCTCTCTCTCTCTCTCTCTCTCTCTCTCTCTCTCACACACACACAAACACTATTTTATCCTCTTGAGATTTTAAAAAAATTTTTTTCAATTGTTTTTAGAGGTAGAGGAAAGGAGAAGGAAAGAGAGAGAGAGAAACATCAATGATGAGAGAGAATCACTGATCAGCTGCCTCCTGCACATGCCCCATGGGGATCAAGCCCACAACCTGGGTATGTGTCCTCAAATGCTGAGCCACACCGGCCAGGCTTGAGATTTCTTTAAGCTACACATGCTTATGGCATTCTGGTCTTTTTCTCTTGCGACTGATTAATTCAGCAGATCTTTTATTCGGTGCCTATCAGGTGCTGCACTGTTAAAGGCTCCGTCCCCTGGAGCTTCCCTCTAGGAGGGGGGCAGAGAAAATAGGACATGCAGGTAGCACATGTGCCACGTCGGCCCAAGAAAAACCATCTGTGTGGAGAGAGGCTGTGGTTTCAGACAGGGCGGCCAAGGAAGGTGTTATTGAGAAAGTGACAAATAAACATCTGGAGAGTTAAGCAAAAAAGCCTGTGGATTTTAGGGCATGAGCATTCTAGGCATAGAAACAAAAAATATAAAGGCCCAAGCAGGGATCACGCCTGGAATGTTCCAGAACAGCAGGGAAGCCAGCATGGCCGGAGCAGAGGAAGTGAGAAAAGCGCTGAGGGGAGGTCGGGCCGGCAGCAGGGTTGGGCCACATGCAGCCCTGGCCGGGGAGGCAGGGAGCCAGTGCAAGGTTTTGATCTGGCACGACCTTTTTATGAGGGGTTTGTCTCCTGCTTGTTCTGTTTAAACTTGTTTACTTAATAGATTCATGCAAATTTGTCTCTCCAACCTGCCAAGGGCATGGCCAGCAGCATCTCCCTGTGTGTAATTATGAATAATGGCGACTATGTGAGAAACACAATGAGGACGTCACAGCACAGAGGCTGTACCTGCGTGTGGGCGTCGGAATGAGCTGGCTGTGAAACTGACGCTGCTGTTGTATGTCGTGGTCCTTATGCTGTAGGGACCCACTGGCTCCACACTGCGGCCGGGGAGGGCCTGGCGAGACCAGTGAGGAGGCCCCCAGCACCCAGGCAGGCCCCGCAGGTGCCTGGGACCTGGGTGGCAGCAGGATGGGTGAGGTGGGGTGGGAGAATCTGGTCAGGTTCTATTTTGCTGATGGACCTGGGATAAGGGCCAGGAAGCTAGTCCGCGGGCCACATCTGAATAAAGCTTTATTGGAACACAGCCACGCTCCTTCATTTGCATATCGTCTGTGCTTGTGTTTGTGCCACAGGGTGGAGAACAGCTGTGGCAGTGACCACCCGGCCTTCAAGGCCAAAGTTATTTACTTCCTGGCCCTTTACAGGGAGAGTTTTCATGACCCGCAGCTAGAATATGAGGTAAACAGGGGAGATGATGCCCAGGCTTAAGCAAGTAGGGGGAAAAATATTTATTTATTTTTGTCATTTATAATGTCATAAATAAATGTCATTTATTGGGACGGGGTCCTGGGGGAGGACGACATGTGAGGAAGCATCAGGAGCTCGACTGTGGACAGGTTAATGGTGAGATGGGAATTGGATGGTGTTTGAGTCTGAAGCTCAAGGAACAGGTCTGGGCTGGAGTGACAAGCTGAGGAGTCATCAGATTAGAGACAGGAAAGCCAAGGAGCCAGATACATCAGGAAGAGAGTAACCACAGGAGAGAATGGGAGCTTAACTCTGAGTCCGGGGCACGCTAACGTCAGAACGCAGAGACGTGAAGAGCCACGCAGAGAGCCAAGAGAACAGAGACGGGAGGAAACCAGCACTGTGGTTCCTGGGACAGCGGTCGCCAGCCTTTCGGAGCTCACGGAACACCAGTGGCTCACAGAACACCGTGGACCGCTGTTCTATAACAGAAGGGAGGAAACCATTTCAAGGAAAGAAGGGCCAAAGCCAGACGCAGTGAGGCTGACAGGCCAGCTCAGATGGTGACTCGGGACCACGAGGCCTCGTCTGAGGGAATCAGTTCAGCAGAGGGTGTGAGGGCAGAGGGGGGAGAAGTTCTGTTGTGAATGGGTGCAGAGATGTGGATGGAAGCCCGCAGGGGAAATGAGATCAGGAGTTCCCCCTCCCCTCCTTTTTTAAATCCTCCCAGAGGATATGTTTATTGATTTTTAAAGAGAAGAAGGGAGAGAGAAACACCACCCAACAGGGAACCGAACCTGCAACGTAGGTACTATGTGTCCTGACGTGGAATCGAATCTGCAACCTTTCAGTGTATGGACTGACACACCAACAACTGAGCCCCCTGGCCGAGGTAAGAGTTCCTTTTCATTAATTCCCAGGCTGGGAGAAGAACAGAATGTAAATGGCTAATAAAACATGAGTTTTCACTGGAGCTGGGACTCTGACACAGCAGGAGAAATGGGCTGCTGGGGCAGGGCTCTGAGCCGGTGGGAGGAGCTGGGAGAGGGCAGGCCCACAACGAGGGGGGCAGTGCAAGCCCTTCGGTAGGTCCTTTCTGCCTCACGTTTTGGTTTTCTTCACGGATAGGAAGGCGGGCCAGCAGCGAAGAGTGCGCAAGGAGAAGGAGGCTGCAGACTGCAGAAGGTAGGAATAATTAGCAGAGTGGGAAAGGAAACCAGGAAATCCTATATACTAATATGCTAATTAAATCGGATGGTGGAATGACCTTCCCGAATGTCCTCCCAGAGGACCTTCCAGAACAACCAGTGGGCGGGGCTGCAGGGCCGCGATGGGCTATGATTGGGCCGAGGCAGCGGGGCTGTGAGGGCCGAGCCCCTTGCAGGAATTGCATGCATCAGGCCTCTAGTACGGTATAACTGTTACGGGGCCGCCTGGGTGTGTGGCCATGAGTCTGAAATGAGACGGGCAGCAGGGTTCTGGGCTTTTCTCACCACACGGGGGCCTGCTGGTCCCCACAGACAGCGTGCGTGCCCAGGAGTGCAGAGGGGCTTGCCAGGAGCAGAGTTCTGGGTCTCCTGCCGGACCTTCCCTGATGCAGGGAGACTCCCCATCGAACCAGTTCTCCCTGGACAGTTCCTAGCATTCCGGGGGGAAGGGCGTGAGGAGGGAGCTGGACTGGGGGAGGGAGGATGGCAGCCATGGTGAGACAAGGCACACTGTCTCCAAGGAAAGGTTAAACCTAACTGCAATCCCGAGCCCTGCCCCTACCAGAGGCCCAGCCAGCTCTGCAGTGCACAGAGGAGATGCTTCAGGCAAAGGCACTGTTTATTGCGAACTGATGATTTGGCCTGAACAGTTCGCATTTTCTAAGGACGCATAAGCATTTGTTTTTACATAATGATGTCTACAACAGAAACTCTGTAAAACACTTTTATTTTATTTATTTATTTAAAAATATATTTTTATATTGATTTCTGAGAGGAAGGGAGAGGGAAAGAGACAGAAACATCAATGATGAGAGAGAATTATTGATCAGCTGCCTCCTACTGGGGATGGAGCTCACAGCCTGGGCATGTGTCCTTGACTGGAATTGAATCCCGGACTATTCAGTCCTTGGGCTGACTCTATCCACTGAGCCAAACCAGCTAGGAGTGTTAAGCACTTTTAATTGACTAGTCAACCTAGACAAGACAGGTTATTCAGAGGGGACTAAGGCAGAGTGCATTCAATGACTACAGAACTAAAAACTGAATGTTCAATTATTAGATGACATGATAATCAATACAGATCTCTTAGCACCTGTTTTCTCATAATTAGGATCTTAAAATGATCACAATAATTACTAACACTGGTAATAATTGTTTGATAGAAATGTTCATTTAGAGAAAGGACAGATATTTTCAAATATTCAGTATTAAGTCACTATCATCGTTTCCCAACAAAGATACTCCTAGATGTCAACCATGAACTTATTAATTATAAAGAAATAAACCTTACTCTAGCCGATTTGGCTCAGTGGTAGAGCGTCAGCCTGAGGACTGAAGGGCATGTACATGGTTGCAGGCACATCCCCAGTGGGGGGTGTGCAGGAGGCAGCTGATCAATAACTCTTATCACTGACTAGATGCCCGGTGCACGAAATTGGTGTCCCTCAGCCCAGCCTGCACCCTCTCCAATCTGGCACCCTTTGAGCGATGTCCGACTGCCAGTTTAGGTCTGATAAATGGGCAGTCAGACATCCCTCACACAATTCAGGACTGCTGGCTCTCAACCGCTTGCCTGCCTGCCTGCCAGCCTGATCACCCCGTAACCATTCCCCTGCAAGCCTGATCAACACCTAATTGCTCCCCTGCTGGCCCAATTGCCCCAAACTGCCTTCCTCTGCTGGCCTGGTCCCCTGCAATAGCCCTCCCCTGCAGGGCTAGTCACCCCTAACTGCCCTCCCCTGGAGGCCTGATCCCCCTGCTCCCAACTGCCTTCTCTTGCAGGCCTGGACCCTCCTAACTGCCCTACCCATCTTGTGGTGGCCATCTTTAACCCTATGGGGTGGCCATCTTGTGTGTTGAAGTGATGGTCAATTTGCATATTACCGCTTTATTATATAGGATGTTTCTATCTCTCTCCTCTCCCTTCCTCTCTGAAATCTATAAAAATATATTTTAAAAACGGAAATAAACCTTTTGTTAGCTAAGTAACTGTCAGTAAGATAGCCTGAAACATCATACCTGACAAACTTTTACAGCCTGAAAATTCAGAGAAAGCATTCTATGCCAATGTAAATAAGGAAATCCATAATTAGAGGCTTATTACTTTGACCATTATTTCAATCTCATACTTTCAGATGATTTTATCTTAAAAGCATCAACCAAACTCATCAAATCAGCAGAACCAAATATAGTCTTCATCACTTTGCCATCAAAGATAAGACCTGACCCTGTTTGGAAAAAAGGATAAGTTATGGAAAGGAAAACAGTTTTAACAGATCACTATCAAAACAAGTCGACATTAACAAAGCATGCTGTAATAATCTCAAATTCTAAACTATGGCTTGCAGGATTTAAAGAAGTTGCTGTCCAATTTATTGTACCCTGTTGTGGAAATGTCAAAACTCTTAGCGAATCAGAGGCTATGATCAGAGAGCTAAGCACACCGGGAGTGAAGGGAGGCTTACCTGATGCACCGATGGGGGAGGTAGCTGGGGTCATGTTGTGGACATTGAGACCGAGACTCTGGGAGGGGCCGGGGGCTGAGGCCGCTATGGGGGGCCCCGGAGGGTTCTCCCTCTGGGGAGAGGTGAGCGGGGTGGTCGGCTGGGAGGTCTGTCCACCAGCAAGTCGAGCCAGGCGCCTCCGCCGGATCTGCGTGGGGAAAAGGCAAATGTCAGTAAACACAGGAGCGCTGGTCTGCAGAGAGGAACGTCAGCGTTATCAGTGACCACACTCGGCTCAGCGACCAAATATGCCTTGAGAATAAAGTACCCACTAGAGGAAGTATTCCCTCAGTGTACCAGTATTTCTGCAAGCCACCACCTCCCTCTTTAAAAACTGCAGCTTAAAAATTACTTTAATTCCACCCGGCCGGCACGGCTCAGTGGTTGAGCACAGACCTATGAACCAGAAGGTCACGGTTGGATTCCTGGTCAGGGCACTTGCCCGGGCAGTAAGCTCCTTCCCCAGAGTGGAGCATACCGGAGGCTGCAGATGTATGCTTCTGCCTCATCACTGATGTTTCTATCTCTCCCTTTCTCTCTGAAATCAATAAAAATATTTTAATATTTAATATTTAAAGTTTTATTTTAATTCCTAAATTCTACCCCAAACCAAATGTTAAATTAGATGTGACGATAGAATAAACATGTTTTCACACACTCACACACACACACAAATAAATAAAACTGCATCTTACTCGCCTTACTCATCTTATCTGTCTATCACACTTTCTTGACTGATTTTGTGAATTTACAATTAGCACACCACACTTTACAACACTAAAGCTTATTGTTATTTTAATAAAACTAAATAACATGGCCATTTTAATCACTCAAATAATGGCAGAACGTAACAAAGGTTGTACTAAGACACACATTTTACTTATCACGTTCAAGAGCAGAAGGTCTAGTGAAGAGACTAAGTTTTCATGGAAAGCAGCATTCAGAAATTTGCTCAGAATTAAGTTTCAGTACCAGAGAGGTGGTTAAATTTAGCTCATGCTTGTCTTCAAAGTCAAATTCAACCTTTACTACCTACTGCCGAGGTAGTTTCAAGATAAGTTGTCAACCTTTGTGCTTCAGGTCCGCGTCTGTCCGTGGGGATAAGAACAGGGAGCCCCGAGAAAACCACCACCTCATGGAGCCCCGAGAAAACCACCGCCCTGGCCTGGCCTCTACCTCCTGGCTCTCCTGCATCTGTGCTGCTCTGTGTGCTGCTCACTCCCCACCCACAGGAAGCTTCTTAAGACTTTTCTCAGTTCTGTGCTGATGTCCCCTCAGTGCTAGAAGAGTGCTGTGCACACAGTAGGTGCCCTCTAAACGTCTGCGGCATGAATGAAAGAGACATGAAAACGTCTAGAAAACACGCTGCACATAGTTTACTGAATCGCACTATCATCTTTGGGTAAAACATGAAGTCACGTTAACGCTGGGTGCCAAGTTCAGCCTGAGATGTTCGCTCCGGATGTTCTCGGTGGCATAAACAGAATGAACGTCCTGGCTCACTGCGATGCGGGCTTGAAGGAAGAAAAGGAAGTTTTCCCGAGAAGAAAGATCTCGAAGGTGCTGGTATTTCCCAACCCCTGCCCCCGCCACTCCACAAGCACAGGTTCTGAGAAAGAATGAAGAGTCAGACTTGGTGAGCTATCCTGTGGACAAAGGGGGATGGAGGAATGCAGTTAGGGACAGGGGCGGGTCCATGCAAAACATGGACTGGTCGGACCGGTCCTGACTCCCCACCCCAAAGACCTGCTGTTAGGAGCAGAGCAGCCATGGCTGGGCAGTGCTGGGGCTGCCCGGAGCAGCGCTGCCCTTCGGTGGACTGACCACTTTCTACAATGGTAGGGACATCCGCACAGGAGCCTCCCACGGAATGATTCTGAGCAATGGCAGGCACCAAGGCCTGTCAGTCACTGCACTATTAGGAGCCTTTAATCGTCCAATTTATCACCAACAGAACATATGGGGCACAAACGAACAGCCCCAACATACCACAATATTATTAAACATTCTTCCCTGAGCTTACGCTGCTTTTTTACACTAAGCATAAGACCAATAGAATGTCTTCTAAGTTAAGCAAAAGTACTTTTTTTTTTTAAAGTCTGTTTCCCCCGATGTCACAGAGAGAAAACACCAAAAGCATAAAAAAGGAACTTCCAATTCCTCGACCTCTGTCCCAAACCACAAGTCAACCCAAATATACTAAGAAGGAAATCTCATTTCTAAAGCTTCCTTGTCTTGACTATTTCAGTTCTTGCTTCCCAAATGGCATTAAAACAGGGCTTTCCCCAGAACTGTTCAATCCTAAGGTAGCTTGTCCTACCTCACATTCCTGAACTAAAAATAGATTCAAGTCAGAAGGACTTGTCTGCATGCATATAAGCACAACCATAGACACAGATGCTGCCGGGTGGGGAGGGGCGGGAGGCGGGGGTTGGAGGGGGCGGGGGGGGGGGGTCGATAGGGGGTGGGAAGGAGACATATGTACTATTATTTGTAATACCTTAATAAATAAATTAAAAAAAAAAAAACAGGCGAAACCGGTTTGGCTCAGTGGTAGAGCGTCGGTCTGTGGACTGAAAGGTTCCGGGTTCGATTCCGGTCAGGGGCATGTACATTGGTTGTGGGCACATCCCCGGTTGGGGGTGTGCAGGAGGCAACTGGTCGATGTTTCTCTCTCATCGACATTTCTAGCTCTCTATCTCTCTCCCTTCCTCTCTGTAAAAAAGTCAATAAAATATATTAAAAAAATAAAAATTAAAAAAATTAAAAAACAGCAAGGGACACTGTGGTGATGCAAGGCAGAACCTAAAACAGGATAGGCCAAGCTGGTCCTCTTTAGCACTTGGTGGGGGGTGGGGGTGGATGGAATAAATCCAAAAAGCATTGTTTTCAAGTTAGTAAACAGTCATTCTACCAAAGCATCTTATTTTTCTACTAAAATATTAAATCCCAACAAAGAAAAACGCTTTCCAATATTTACTGGTTGGAATGGTCTTCTCCTAGAGAGAGGTCTTATTTTAATTATTGTTGTGGTTTTATTTTTTTTAATAATTGACCATATCTAAAACTTACAAAATGCTATGACAATTTCATAATATGCCTGTATGTAAGCCCAAAATACATCCCAAAACAAATGCATTGAAATCTGAACACCACAGCTCTGCAATCTAAAATCCACCAGCAGTTACCTTTTAAAAATTTGTGATTTTAAATTAATTTTCATTTAAAAGCTCCAAAAGTCCTTATGCTTAAACTGCCTCCCATTTTGAAAATATATTAACCTCAGTCTACCACTGCCATCCTAGATAAAAGAGGCCCACATGTGGAAGGATGCCTTTTCCTTCAATCCTAACATTACAGCAAGAATGACTTAAATTCTCCTTCAAAGGTTTGACCTGAACACAAGTAAATATCCTTACTTCTCAGTACAATCCCATCACCAACTCGCCTGCCGAGAGAAGCTAAGTCAGCAGTCTGATACCACAGCTGCCCTGGCTGGTCACTGCCAACCACTTCGGCTCTGGATAGCCTACGACAGAACATAATGAATGGCATGAGCTAGCTTTGTCAGGTGCCAGCTGCTGTTCTAAAGGGTTCACATACACACTGAGTGGCCAGATGATGATGATCTCTGAACGCATAATAATCTGGCCACTCAGTGTATCTGTATCTCAAATGGGCACCAACAGTATTCTAGACTTTTGCTGGAGATCAATCACCTATTTGCCCTGAGCTTTCTATCAGCCAGTGCAAAGGGGAAAACTGATCAGGTACATGATTTATAGTATCTTTGGTATCAAATAAATGAGGTACTCAAGAGAAGTACACTGAGTGGCCAGATTATTATGGGTCCAGAGATCATAATAATCTGATCACTCAGTGTATATAAGCGTAGCTAATAACCCAAAGAGATGTATACATTTCTTTTCCCATTTTATTTATTTTTAAAATATATTTTATTGATTTTTTACAGAGAGGAAGAGAGAGGGATAGAGAGTTAGAAACATCGATGACAGAGAATCATCGATCAGCTGCCTCTTGCACACCCTCTACCAGAGATGTGCCCGCAACCAAGGTACATGCCCTTGACAGGAATCGAACCTGGGACCTTTCAGTCGGCAGACCGACGCTCTACCACTGAGCCAAACCGGCTTCGGCCCTTTGGGCATTTTAAATTACAACTTAAATTACAATGGATATTGTTATTAGTGCAAAAAATGCATAAATGAAAATGGAGATGATACTTAAGAAACTTCTATTTCCCCCCATCTTTCGTGTCCCTTCACATAATTTCTAATGCACATGAAACAATTATATAATTGCCACTCTAATCACAACATCTCAAGGCAAAAGACTACTTTATTCACAGTTCCCTAGATCAGCCATCACCAAGCTTTTTGAGTGTGAGGCCATCCATACAGAGTAAAAGTGAACGAGCAAAAAAAGCCCTTACAGATGGCCATCCGGGCCCCGAGTGGTCCTTAAGGGGAGGAAAGGGGCACTTCTGTTGATGAAATCCAGGGAATGCCGCCTGTTCTGTATCAAAGGTAAAAGATTCGTTACGTAAAAGTAAAAGGTTAATTAATCCATTAATGGCCACCAAGCACAAACCTAAAACAAAAAGCCCTAAGTGACACACCACTCTGCTCTGCACAACTGACGTTCCAAGTTCAAAGGGGCTGTGCACTGTCTCCCTGTGCAACCTGAGCTAACATCTTTACAAATTACTGCTGAAACCGAAGTACCATTCCTCTGATGGATCTGCACACAGTAAGAAAAGGGCTTTTTGAAAAAACATTTTTTTTTTTTAGCATTTTTAACTCTTTCCTTCATCTTCCTTCAAAAAAAGTATTTATTGTCTGCTTTGTTCTGAATGTTATTTCTCAATACCCTGAGCATGCAATTATCTATTTTTTAAAAGGCTAAGTGACCAACTGACCATCTGTCCATCCGATCGTCCAATTTAAAAATAAATGTTGGCCCTGACTGGTTTGGCCTGGTGGATAGAGCATCGGCCTACAGACTCAAGGGTCCCAGGTTTGATTCCGATCAAGGGCAGGTACCTTGGTTGCGGGCACATCCCCAGTAGGTGTGCAGGAGACAGCTGATCCATGTTTCTCTCTCATCAATGTTTCTATCTGTCCCTCTCCCTTCCTCTCTGTAAAAAAAAAAAAAAAAAAAAAAAAAAAGTCAATAAAGTATATTACAAATAAATAAAATAAAAATAAACCTTGACTCGCACATGTGTGATACATATAACGCTCCTGTCAGCGCCAATCGCATGTGTGTGTTTCGATCTGTCATTGTCGTTCGTGAATTTGGTTGTTGGCATTCTGAAGCTCAAAGAAAGTGCAGTCGTCAATAGAATATGTCTGAAGACCAACTACTGGCACAAAAGATTGCAGCCTAACATCACCGAAGCTGAAGCATTAACAGAATCTGCGGAAGGAGAGACTGTTCTGATTCCAAGAATTGATTTGTCCCCCCCTGACACTGGCCTCCCATTTAAATTAATTCGAAGACAGTTTCCCATGATGCGAGCATTTGTGATGACTATTAATAAATCACAAGGACAAACTCCAGACAGAGTAGGAATATTCCTACCTGAACCCGTTGCTTTCTCTCAAGTTCGAAAAGTGTGTGATATCAGAGTTAAAGTTGTAATACTTCATTGCAAGGGAAATTAGTCAAGCACTCTGAAAGTGTTTTTACTCTTAATGTGGTATACAGGGAGATATTAGAATAAGTTTAATCAATTTATCAGTCATTGTTTTTATCAATGTTTTTATGTCCTGTCTTTGTTGTTATACAATGTTGTTACTGATTACTTACTAATCAATTTGTATGTTATTTTCATATACATTTTACTAATTTTCTTTCATCTCTGACACTTCTTTATAGAGAAATGGCAAAAAGTGATATTAAAATATTTCTTCTAATTAATTTCCTTTCAATGTGCATAAATCCATGCACTGGGCCACTAGTATGAGTATAATATAAATCAAATCACACCCAACTTTTTATGTTCTGTTAGATTAGGAAGGTTGCTAGATATTTTTAAATTCTGCATTACTTTCCATTTCCCTCTCAGAAATTTCCTCACTGACATCCATATATACAGAATGTTTCCATCTCTAAGATTAAATGTATGTTTTTTTTAAATTAGTAAACTGCACAGGATTATTTTTGGTCAATCATAATACCTGACTGGCTATCACAGATAAGCATTTAGAGAAAAATACTAATACTATAGAAAACTAGCCATTGGTTAACATTTTTAAAATATGTATATATTTTTTTATTTCAGAGAGGAAGGGAAAGGGTGAGAGGAATAGAAACATCAATGATGAGAGAGAATCGTTGATCAGCTGGCTCCTGCATGCCCCACAATGGGGCTCGAGCCCACAATCTGGGCATGTGCCCTGACTGGGAATCAAACCGTGACCTCCATAGATTGATGTTCAACCACTGAGCCACACTGACAGGGCTGGATAACACTTTTAAATTCTAAACCCAACATGAGCTATAGTTTTAAACACAATTCATACTTCATGAATGGAAGTATTTACACTGTAAGAATATTACCAAAATGTATTACCCTTGATAAAATACAAAAGAAATTTTACTGAGATTAGAGAAAAAAGATGTACAAAATGCAAAAGATAATATGGAAGTAAATGCCTGTATGTCAAAACTCTTGATTTTAAGAAAAAATAGAAAAGGAAAAATAAAAAAGCTCCAGATTTTTAAAAAAGTGAATCTATTTGATAAAGTTAATGAACCAAAGATTCAATATCACATATGCAAAGAAACCTGTTAAAATTTTCAAGAAATTCTATTAATGACATGGCATTACAGTCAGACACACACTCATATTTTCTCCATAAAAAACAGGAAGAATCTCTCAAGCTTCTGCTCTGTTTTCTACCATCTTGGGATCTAGTGGAACTCTACCCAGTCATGCCCACTTGCACAGGGAAAGCCAGGGGCGAGCAGGCCCAGCTGCAGAATTCCGGGGCCTGGAGCCAAATGAGATGCAGGCCTCTCGCTCCAAATGTGTTCAGACTTGCAGACAGCGACCGTGGAGCGTGAAAACAAGTGTGGGCACTGGTGAGTCCAGGCCACTTGCCCGGGAGGCTGGTCCCAACGACAAGTACAGACACAGGGTCTGACCACAGAAAGCCCCTGACCTGACGTGTCTGCAGGAGAGTGGCAGAGGCCAGGTGCTCGGTGTGACTGGCTTGGAAATCCTAGCAATTCGGTTTCCAAAAAGGTCCATGAGCAAAGTGCTGCTGCATTTAGTCAGAAAATTCAACTCATTCAATTACCAGGACTATTCCACATCTGCAATCTATACCAAACACTGACAGGAGCGAAGAAACAACGTGCATTGAATTGTCTCCTAATGTTTCATCAGAAAGCGAATTAAATGAAGGCTGACACTCCTCAATACCAGGACCCCAAAGACCCCTTTTCCCCGCCTGACTACTGTCTTCAAAGAAATGGACAAGAAGCTAACGCTATGGCAGCTGGGAAGCAATGACACACCATTCCAGCATGTCCCCACCCGGCACCCGTCCCCAGCCCCGCAGGAGGACAATCCATTCCGAAGGCCAAGTAAGTGATGGGATTGGAGCAGGGGAGTCGCCTGAGTTCCGTCTGCTCTGCAGTGTGTGTTTCCTGGGGCTCCTCGGGTCCCAATGTCCACTCCCCTTCCTTTCGAACCTCCTCCTTCCACCTTCACCGAGTAGATTCCGGCCCCTGATCACTCCAGGTCTTAGAAAATGGGAGAGTGACCAGTGCTGACAGTGTGGCTCATTCGAAGGCGGCCCCGGGGCGGGCAGAGACCTCAGAAAGTAAAGGGGAGGGAGAGGATCCAACACCTTCCACACAAGCCGGGCATCTCTGCTGCTTAACAGGCAGATACTGCCTTCATGCTCTTGGCATGATTACATGCAAAGCGTTTCTTAAATGTTATGTGGGCACCAACTGAAATTCTAATTGCGTACAGTTCACTCTTCCTCCGGAAAGACAGCTGATCAGTCCGGGAACCCACTCTGCCAGGCCGTGCATCTTAGGGTTCACTGCCGCTCGGGAATTATCTGTACATCAAAGCCCTGAGACAAGTGCTGGAAACCCCATTTTACCAGTAAGGAAACCGGGGCTCAGAAAGGTTGTCAGTGGTCGGCAAACTCATTAGTCAACAGAGCCAAATACCAAATTTCATGATTGAAATTTCTTTCGAGAGCTGAGGACCAATTTCTGCGCATGGGCCACGAACTTTCAATCGCCCTGTACGTGCGTGCCCACACGTGCTATTTTGTGGAAGAGCCACACTCCAGGGGCCGAAGAGCCGCCCGTGGCTCTCGAGCCGCACTTTGCCGAACTGGGTTAAATATTTTGCCCAGGGTCATTCCACCGGTTGGTCAAAATAAAACCCAGCTATAGCTGACGATGAATTACAACTGTGACTTAGGTTTCTTTCAAGTGCCTACTTCAACTTAACTAATGCAACTTAAATGGAGTGGTGACAAGAGAACCTACTGCAACATAAAAATTAGGAGTCACATGAAGACACACTGTAGCCAACGCAGGCCATTTAACAAATATCTTCTGTGGGTCATTCTGTGCCAAGCCCTGTGCTTTTTTTTTTTTATATATATATTTTATTGATTTTTTACAGAGAGGAAGGGAGAGGGACAGAGAGTTAGAAACATTGATGAGAGAGAAACATTGATCAGCTGCCTCCTGCACACCCCCCACTGGGGATGTGCTTGCAACCAAGGTACACGCCCTTGACCGGAATCAAACCTGGGACCCTTGAGTCCCAAGGCCTACGCTCTATACACTGAGCCAAACCGGTTTCGGCGAGCCCTGTGCTTTTTATCCAGAGATGGTACTAAAAAGAAACAGTGAGGACCAGCCAGGAGCTTATACTGCAGGAGGAAATATGCGAGCAAACAGACAACCCAGTGCAGTGTGGCCAGTACCGGGAGAAGCAATTTTACACCTTTTTCTGCTCTTCCTACTTCTCCCGCCTTCTCCTCCTTCAGCTGCTGCTGCCCCTCAAAATGGTTAGGAGGGTCTGGGGTCACACCATTGGCTGACCTTCATAATTGCAAAACCTTTAAGTACACACCAATCAGAGGTTTTTCACCATCTTCCTTTTCTCTCAAGGGTTCTAATATTTTTACAACCAATTTCAAAAGAATACCTGTGGCCTGGCAGGGTGGCTCATTGGTTGGAGTGTCCTCCTGTATACACAAGACTGCAGGTTCAATCCCCGTCAGGGCACATTCGGGAGGCAAGTTACTGATGTTTCTCTCCCATATCAATGTTTCTCTCTCCCTCCCTCCCTCCCTTTCTCTCAACATATTTTTGGGCAGGATTTTTTTTTTTAAGCTTTTAAAAATGTATATATTTTATTGATTTTTTTACAGAGAGGAAGGGAGATAGTTAGAAACATTGATGAGAGAGAAACATGGATAAACTGCTTCCTGCACTCCTCCCCCCACTGGGGATGTGCCCTTGACCAGAATCGAACCCAGGACCCTTGAGTCCGCAGGCCAATGCTCTATCCACTGAGCCAAACCGGTTTCGGCGGGCAGGATTTTTAAAAAATAATACTTTATTGTTGAAATTATTACATGTCTCCCTTTTTTCCCCATTGATCCTCTCCAGCCCACCCCCAGCCCAAGAAGATTTTTTTAAAAGTACAAAGTGGTTGTTACAGAATAGTCATGGGGATATAAAGTACAGTATAAGGAATATAGTCAATAATCTATAATAATAAAAGGGTAATATACTAATTAGATCGGCCGTCATTTTGGATGTCCTTCCGGACAAAGCTGGAGCCAGAGGGAAGCTCAAGTCCCAGGTGCCTGCAGGCGGCCGGAGGAGAGCTAGCCAGGTCCCAGGTGCCTGCGGGCAGCCGGAGGGAAGCCAGCCCGTCCCGGTGCCTGTGGGTGGCTGAAGGGGAGCCAGCCTGGGTCCCAGGTGCCAGAGGAAAGCCGGTGCCGCAGCCGGTGGGAGGGGGGGGACCTATTTATGCATGAATTTTGTGCA
Source organism: Pipistrellus kuhlii (assembly GCF_014108245.1). Lineage (NCBI taxonomy): Eukaryota > Metazoa > Chordata > Mammalia > Chiroptera > Vespertilionidae > Pipistrellus > Pipistrellus kuhlii. Next base: position 4,118,034 of record NW_023425534.1, on the reverse strand, counting down.
TCAGGCCTCTAGTATTCTAATAACTATGTATGGTGTCAGGTGGATGCGAGATTATCGGGATGATCACTTAGTAAGTTACATAATGTCTAACTAATCACTGAAACGAATATTGTATGTCAACTGTAACTGAAAAATTAAAAAATAATTTAAATAAAGGGTTAAAAAGTAAACCTCTATCTTATTTAAGTCATTATTATGTTGGAACTCCCCATCTTAATAGAATTTCTGTGGCAAAGGCTTAGGGACCAGCACAGGGACAGACACTGCAGGAGGAAGGCTGGTGATCCTTGATAGGCCACAATGAAACATTTGGTAAAACCGGTGACACCTTAGAGAACAGCCTGCATGCCAACACGCCTGTCATTCCAGGGAAACTGGTTGAGCAGTTCAGAATTTGGGTGCTTACTGGCTTCCTGCCACGTTAAGCAGGAAGTCCCACAAGAATGAGACATTCAAGCGGCACTAGCTGATCTGCAGGCAGGATGAGGGAACACAGATGTGCCTGAGGCGTGTGCATGGTCTCCGTCTACGGTTACTCAGAGCCTAGCGATCCGGGGCTCACCGGGGTGAAGGCTGCCTCCGGCAGCAGCCAGCGGGAGCAAGCTGCGGAGCCTGCTCAGCCCGCAGGGGACATCCTCCAGGGACCGGCTCCGGGAAAACAGACCCGAAGACCTTCCAGAGGCAAGGGACAAGGGAATTCCCGCCCGACAGCAGCCCAGGGCTGCTGACCAGGCTGCCAGGAACGCCCACGCTGCCAGGAGCCCACACGGGCCTGGCAGGAGCTGACAACGGCTATGGACCAGCTAGGGGTGTTCATACCCACTCTTTCCCTTTCCAACTGGAAGTTCCTATTTCCATCTTCCTAACCTACTCCACCACACAGCATGCGGGGAGGGGGGCAGCAGATAACTTGTATTTTATTTTTTAATATGTTTTTATTGATTTCAGAGAGGAAGGGAGAGGGAGCGAGAGAGAGAAACATCAATGATGAAAGAGAATCATTGATCTGCTGTCTCCTGCACGCCCCACACTGGGGATCAAGCCTGCAACCCGGGCCTGTGCCCCAACCAGGAATTGAACTGTGACCTCCTGGTTCATAGGTCGATGCTTAACCACTGAGCAACAGCAGCCAGGCAGATAACTTGAATTTTAATCTAAAGATTCCTAGACTGTAAGGAGTGAGACAAAAATAGGTTTAGAGTTGCAAGTACACAAAACAGAGTTTATCCCTGTATTATTATTTATTAATTATTGCATTACAACTGTAAACCTACTTTTGCCCACCCTGTGTACCACCTGGAGATTCCGGGCTCTGAAGGTGACTGAGGGTTGTCTCCTTCGGGAAGGGGCAGTGTGTGTTTCCCCCATTTGGGAAGAAAGAAAGGGCTGGACTGTCCTCCCCTTCTAGCATGAGGGAACGTGGAGCTGAACATATGGTTACCCAGTCAAAGGGCACTCGCCTCCTGGCAGTAGCCGTGGCCACGTGACTCCGGGTCTGGCCGCTGGGAGGTGAGCAGAAGTGATCAGAGCCACTGCAGGCTTTGCCACTAAAGCGAAGGAGAATGGCTTCTCCTTTCCCTCCCCGCTCTCCCAAGAGAGGGAAGCCATATGTCAGGAGAGGTGGTACAGACAGAAGGCGCCGGGCCCCTGCTGGGCATGGAGCTGCCACCACCTGTCTCCTGCCCAGGCTTCTGTTTGGAGGGAAATCAGCGGTGGGCGTAGGCAGCTACCACGGCCTGACTCTCCGCTGCCATGGTCCACCCGATGAGAGCTCAACTCTCCCGGCCATCCTCAACTCCTCCTCCGCAGCCCAGACCCACCCATCACCCAATCCTACTGGCTCTGCCCACAAAATGGCTGCCCATCCGCTATCAGCCTTTCTCCCCTTCTCCGCCACTGACCTGCTCCTATAATGGCTCCTAAGCGTTCTCTCTGCTTTCACTCTTTCCCCTTTATTTACTCTCTTCACAGCCGCCAGAGGATTCTTCTAAAACATAACTCAGAATGTAAGCCCCATGGCAGCAGGGATGGCTGCCTGTGTTGTTCATGGAAGCTGTGTCACACTGCAGCTGAACGTACAATTAGGAATGCGTGTGTCACAGCTGTGCCCTGGCCAGTGGTGGTTACACCACTAAAGAAGCGTCCCCACTGCAAAGACGCTGAAATGTGAAAATGGGTCTAGAACAACGCTGTGTGTACACTGTTTCATCAAATATAAGATGTCACTGACTGTGAGCTGCCCCGTTATTTTTTGCACCGAGAAAAAAATCCTGCCATTAAACTACAAGATGCCTTCCCAACAGACCCACAGAGCAGTGATCATTTCACCAGCCTCCCACTGCTCTGAAACTGCTTTCTTTTTTTTGCTTGTTTTTTTGTTGTTGTTTTTCTGTGTCGTTGTTGTTAATCCTCACCGGAAAATATTGTTTCCACTGATTTTTAAAAATACATATTTTATTGATTTTTTTTACAGAGAGGAAGAGAGAGGGACAGAGAGTTAGAAACATCGATGAGAGAGAGACATCGATCAGCTGCCTCCTGCACGCCCCCTACTGGGGATGGGCCCAAAACCAAGGTACATGCCCTTGACGGAATCGAACCTGGGACCTTTCAGTCCACAGGCCGATGCTCCATCCACTGAGCCAAACCGGTTTTGGCTGTTTCCATTGATTTTGACAGAGAGTGGAAGGGAGGGGAGAAATAGAAAGAGAGAAACATCAATGTGAAGAGACACCGATTTGACTGCTCCAGCACTTGCCCTGAGTGGGGATCGAGCCTGCAACCAAAGTACATGCCCTTGATTGGAATTAACCCAAGACCCTTCAGTCCGCAGGCCAATGCTTGCTCCACTGAGCCAAACCCACTGGGGCTGAAATTTCCTTCTGAGGAATGTGGAGTGTCTTTGACTTTCAGCTGATTGTCTGGGTGTGAAAGGTAATCCTTCTAATTGCACGTTCAATTGCAAACTGTGGCACAGCTTCACAGACCTGTGGGTGTCTGCCCTCTAAAGCTCCCTAGTGCACGTGGCTGCTGCTTTGCAATGGAAGATGACACTGCAGTCATTCCTCCAATAGCAAACAGTGGTGGTTCTTCACTAACGTCAGGTGGGCTCCCTATTAGCTGCCATTCCTTTCCTCACAAGGTAGCATTTGCTTTCATTGCTGATCCAAGTGTAATCTGTTTACATTGAAAATGAGACACAGGTGGCCTCAGCTGAGGGGGCGATCACATGAACAGGTATAGCCAGGTTCGAACATAAACAGGAAATGACACCTGTGACACCACCGCCCCCTGGCCAGTGGTGATGACACCACTAGAAGATGCGGCCCCATTTCAAAGATGCTGAAATGTGAAAAGGAGGAGGGAGGGGTTCAGAGCTGACTGAAACCGGGGTACAAGAGCTCAGTAAATTTTGCTACAAAATAATGAATAACTTCCTCCCCTGCCCCGTGCCCCTGAGAAGCAGGCTCCACCCACCTCCCTCCAAGCACATGGCTGTTCCCGGAGCAGATCAGGATGCAGCCTGGTCGCTGTTCTTCCCCCAGCGGGCTCTCTGGCGTCTGAAAATCCCACTCAAAAGCCACCTCCCCAAACTGCGGACACTCACACGCCCGCTGCTCTCCCTCTCTTCAGCCTCCTTCATCCTCCTCACACACATCCTGTACACATCCAGGTGTGCAGGATGCTTTCCTGGCTCCTCTGCCCGGAGTGAGGCTCCCGGCAAGCAGGGCCGGGCGATGTCTGGCACGCGGTGAGCAGCAGATGCCCTCCATGAGGGGAAGACTCTCCGCCCGGACTTGCCGTGAGGCCTTGAGAGAAAATGCACTCACGGAGCAAAGCCCTGAGACACAGGCCCTGGTCAGAGTCTTTCTCTCTCCTTCCCCCACAGATAGAGGGCATTTGATGGGCCCCACCCTTAGCAATTCCACTGCCCATCTCAACGGAAACAATAAATGCTGCCCTAGCCGGTTTGGCTCAGTGAACAGAGCATCAGACCTTAGACTGAGGGGTCCCGGGTTCGATTCCAGTCAACTCAGGCACATACCTAAGTTGCAGCTCAATCCCCGGCCCTGGTCGGGTGTATGCGGGAGGCAACCAATCGATATGTCTTTTTCACATCGATGTTTCTCTCTCTGTGTGTGTCTCTCCCCCTCCCTCCCACCCTCTATAAAAATCAATGGAAAAATATCCTTGTGTGAGGATTAGCAACAACCTCAAAAATTGCTGTAAACAGTAAAACTAGCTCGGGTTGTTTTGCAGGTAGTTTAGTAAAGGGATTAAGAACTCTTCTTGAGCCGAAACCGGTTTGGCTCAGCGGGTAGAGCGTCGGTCTGCGGACTGAAAGGTCCCAGGTTCGATTCCGGTCAAGGGCGTGCACATTGGTTGCGGGTACATCCTCGATGTTTCTCTCTCATCGATGTTTCTAGCTCTCTATCTCTCTCCCTTCCTCTCCGTAAAAAATCAATAAAATAGCCGAAACCGGTTTGGCTCAATGGATAGAGCGTCGGCTTGGGGACTGAAAGGTCCCGGGTTCGATTCCAGTCAAGGGCATGTACCTTGGTTGCGGGCACATCCCCAGTAGGGGGTGTGCAAGAGGCAGCTGATCGATGACTCTCTCTCATCGATATTTCTAACTCTATCTCTCTCCCTTCCTCTCTGTACAAAATCAATAAAATATATTTAAAAAGAAAAGAAAAAAAATCAATAAAATATATATTTTTTTTAAAAGAACTCTTCTTGGGTTAGCATCCAGGTTCTACTGCTTATTAGTCATGTGCCTTTCTGCTAATTAATAATTACTATAGCCTCAGTCTTCTTATCTTCAGAGTGGGGATAATAACATCAGCCTTGCTGAGCAAGTTAGGTGCTTAGCACATATTAAGAGCTCAACAGATGTCGGCTGATAGCACTATCATTCCCATCTCTTGGCCAAAATGAACAAAAGGAGAGAAGGGGCCTGGGAAGCTGCCTGCCACACTCCCCAGGACTGAAGAGGAATCCTGGTTATAAAGTGGTGGCAGCAGCCATCTAGCTGGGAAAAGCGAGCTTAAGCTCTGCCATAAAGAAAGCAAAGGTCTTAAAGATGGAGATGTTTGCCCTGGCCAGGTGGCTCAGTGAGCTGGAATGTCGTCCCACACACCAAAAGGTTGCTGGTTCCATTTCCGATCAGGGCACATCCCTAGGTTTCTGGTTCTATCCCCAGTCGGGTTATGTACCAGAGACAACTGATTGAGATTTTTCTTATCTCTCTCTTTCTTTCCTTTTCCCTCCCTCCCTCCCTCCCTCCCTCCCTCCCTCCCTCCCTCCCTCCCTCTCTCCCTCTCTCTCTCTCTCTCTCTCTCTCTTTCTCTCTCTCTCTCTCTCTCTCTTTCTCTCTCAACAAATCCTCAGGTGAGATTTAAAAAAAAAAAAAAAAAGATGTTTGCCAGGCCAATGTACTTAGTGGTTGAGTGATGAACCATGAACTAAGGTCACCGGGTTTAATTACCAGTCAAAACACATGTCCCAGATGCAGGCTTGATCCCCAATAGGCAGCGGATAGATGTTTCTATCTCTCTATCCTCTATCCTTCTCCCTTCCTCTCTCTGAAATCAGTAAAAACATATTTAAAAATTTTTTTAAATATATTTTATTGATTTTTTACAGAGAGGAAGAGAGAGGGATAGAGTCAGAAACACTGATGAAGGAGAATCATCGATCAGCTGCCTCTTGCACATCCCTAGGGGATGTGCCCGCAACCAAGGTACAAGCCCTTGACCGGAATCGAACCTGGGATCTTTCAGTCCATAGGCCAATACTCTATCCATTGAGCCAAACCGGTTTTGGCAAAAACATATTGAATTTTTTAAAAAAAGATTAAGATTATTAGAGTAGAAAAGCCAGGGGAGGGGAATTGCCATGTTGGCTCATCTTTCAATGGTCTAAACCAGTGGTCGGCAAACTCATTAGTCATCAGAGCCAAATATCAACAGTACAGCGACTGAAATTTCTTTTTTTTTTTTTAAATATATTTTATTGATTTTTTACAGAGAGGAAGGGAGACAGACAGAGAGCTAGAAACGTCGATGAGGGAGAAACATCAATCAGCTGCCTCCTGCACACCCCCCACCGGGGATGTGCCCGCAACCAATGTACATGCCCCTGACCGGAATCGAACCTGGGACCTTTCAGTCCGAAGACCGACGCTCTACCACTGAGCCAAACCGGTTTCGGCTGAAATTTCTTTTGAGAGGCAAATTTTTTAAACTTATACTTCTTCTAAAGCTACTTCTTCAAAACAGACTTGCCCAGGCCATGATATTTTGTGGAAGTGCCACACTCAAGGAACCAAAGAGCTGCGTGTGGCTCGCGAGCCGCAGTTTGCCAACCACTGGTCCAAACGAACTCACCTGCATCTCCAAAATCTGTTCCTTGTCTGGCATTCCTGGTTCCTTTGCCCCGCCCACCCATCCTTCTCCAAGCTAGAAACCAAGGACTTATTCTTCTTTACTCCTTCCCCACCTCTGCCCCCTCCATATCAAAGGGACCACTGGAGGTGGGCTAACTAAGACCCTGGGTTTTCTGATGAGTGCCTCCTCCACACCCACTGCCGGTGCCTGACTTTGGACCCCACCGCCTCACTCCTCCAGAGCAACAGAGCCTCAAGCCTGCAGCCACCTCCCACCAGGCCGCCTCTACCCCCTTGCCACGCTTGAAGATCCCGCAGAGGCTGCCACAGTCTTACTAACGGAAGCTGAAACTCCTAAACATTTCTGAAAACCCTCAAAGATCTGGCTCCCCTCCCCACCAGGGAAAATCCTGTCTGCATGAACCTCGTTTTTTTTCTTGAAAGTCTCCACCAACACACGGCCCCACCAGGGTCCCTTAATGTCTTCAGTAGTAATGCGCACCTGGCACTGCTATTGCGGGATTCCTATCTATCTATCTATCTATCTATCTATCATCTATCTACCAACCTACCTACCTATCTCCCTATCTCCATCTCTTCCCCATCCACTTGTTAAATTATAAGAAAAAGGAGTATCTTTCTCATAACCTACCTAACACATTGCTGGGATTACACAGCATCTTTTTTTAAAAATATATATATTTTTTTACTGATTTCACAGAGGAAGGAAGAGATAGAAACATCAATGATAAAAGAGAATCTCTGATCGCTGCCTCCTGCATGCCTACACTGGGGATCAAGCCCACAACCTGCACATGTGCCCTGACCGGGAATCAAACCATGACCTCCTAGCTCTCAGGGTGACGCTCAACCACTGAGCTACGCTGGCCAGGCCACAGCATCTTTAAAATATATATTTTTTTTTTAATTGATTTTTTACAGAGAGGAAGAGAGAGGGATAGAGAGCTAGAAACATCGATGAGAGAGAAACATCGACCAGCTGCCTCCTGTACACCTCCTACTGAGTATGTACCCACAACCAAGGTATTGTACATGCCCTTGACCAGAATCAAACCTGGGACTCTTCAGTCCGCAGGCCAATGCTCTATCCACTAAGCCAAACCAGTTAGGGCCCACAGCATCTTTTTAAAAAATGTTTGTTGAATGAACAATTCTGGAGGGGCGTGATTAAAGTCAGTACAAGACTATTAAATTGGATTGTATCATGCATTCTATAGAAAAACTGGGCAGATCATGCATGTTAGGATATACTTTATAATAAAAGCCTAATATGTGAATCAACCAAACGGTGGAATGACTGGTCACTATGACACGCACTGACCACCAGGGGGCAGACGCTCAACTCAGGAGCTGCCCCCAGCCCGCAGACCCCAGACCAGCCAAGGCAGGTACCAGCAGGGCCCCCCCAATTGTCCCACTAGCCTCCCCACAGAGGCAAGTAGGCGGCACCAGGCTGGCCAAGGCAGGTGCCAGTGGGGGCCCTGCTGGTCGCCCCACAGATTGGCCCTGATCGCTGGACAGGTGTTGGGACCCTACCCGTGCATGAATTTCGTACAGCGGGCCTCTAGTTTATATGGAAGTTGTGATGTATTTATAGCCAGTTGTTAAGCAATAAAATGTAATAAAAAGAGCTTTTAGATTAGGAACCCTGGGTTTGAACTCCAACTCTAAACCGGGTCACTATGGACAAATTATTTAATCTAAACCTCCATTGCCACACCAATAAAATAAGGGAAAGTGAAGGACCTCCTTGATTGTAGTCTTTATCAAATGAGACAATGGTGGCAAAGAGGCTGGCACAGAGCAGGCCTCTAAGCTGTTAACAAATGTCAGTTCCTGAATGTCGAATCTCCGAGGAAGGCCTGGGAAGAGATCAACTAAAGAACTTTATGTGTAAATGCATAACCCATGGACACAGACAATAGGGTGGTGAAGGCCTGGGGTGGGCTAGAAAGAAGTCAGTGTAATACTTGCAACAATAGAGGTATTTTTTAAGTATCAGTCCCTAACCCTAGCTGTTTTGGCTCAGTGGACAGAGTGTCAACCTGCGGAATGAAGGGTCATGGGTTCGATTTCAGACAAGGGCACATGCCTAGGTTGTGAACTCCATCCCTAGCAGGGGGAGTGCAAGAGGCAGCTGATCAATGATTCTCTCACATCATTGTTTCTCTCTCTTCCCTCTCCCTTCCTCTCTGAAATCGATCAATATATATATATTTTTTTCTTTTTCTTTTTCTTTTTAATGTCAGTCCTGTTCCACTTAGTGTGACTAAAAAGTCAAGGTCCTGTGGACGAAAGGGGCCACAAGCTACCCTGACAAGCTCAGGGAAGGCCTGCATGGCGGTCTTGCAAACCCAAGGACCTAGCGTGACCACAAAGGATGGTCTGAAATTAAACTTTAATTAAGGGCAGTTATGGTGGGTAGTCACCTTCTAGGCCAGTATCTTCCCTGACAAGGTCAATTTTTACCTGGATTGAGCTTACCGTCTTTTTGCCTCTACAATAACATATCATTGAAATGTCAAGGTAACTTGTAATTTCCCTTTTTTTCTGGACCCCTCAGGGTACAACCAAATGATTTTGGGTGCCAGGACGGATACCACAAATTCCTTCCTTGTTGTCGTTATCATGTTAATTATTGACTGTTAACTGTCCTGTACCCAGCTAAGTAATGTGTCTATCATTTTACTTTTTATCCAATCCCAGAGGTTTACCCTCTTTGCTTTCTCCCACCTCTCTAATCTATCACCAATAGATTTCCTGTAACCCACCTATGTTTCCTCCTTTGATTGAAAAGTATAAAATTAGGTTAAAAAAAAAAACACACCAAAAAACAAAACACGCCATTCTCCAGAGCATTATCCCAATCTATTGAGATTCTGCTTCCCAGCAATTGTTGACAATTTAGCTCAAATAAACCCACAAAAATTCTTTGCGGGCTTGAATATTTTTACATTAACAGGCTCATATTCTACATTTGAGAGGGAAGACTTCACACTCCTCTTCAACTTTGACCACACCCTAAACCCCAGCCAGCCATCTTGAAGATGAACCAGGTCATAAAGATTTAACAAAAGAAAAAGAAAAAAAAAGTGAATCATCTCAATGCAATCTCATCCCCACAGTTTAAAATACCTGCCCTACTCACAGCTCCAGTCTGGTATAGAAAACAGCACCTGAGCAGGCGCAGAACGAGTGTAATGTAAATAATGACCCTTTGGAATGTAGGCGCATGAGCCGGATGAACTGAGTCACGGATCTGCGCTGCAGAGCAATGAATTCCCTGCGCTATACATAGAAAGAGCATCGATGAAGTTAAGGCAGTACTCTGCTTAGAAAGCACAAGAGAAGAAAAGTACAGGAACTCAAGGTGATCTAGGAGAGACCAAAAAGTGCCAGGATGTAAAATCTTCTAGAGCTACCCGTGTGGTTAGAACAGGCTCTATTTTTCGTGGATGATATCCTCAGACATTTTCACTTTGTTATAAAAAGATGAAACTCTGCCTTGCCTGACTCCCTATTTTAAACTGAAAGGTCACTGTCTTGCTTGATTTCACCCTGAGATATATATTTGAGTTTTTAGTAACATAAGTGTATTATTTTCTAACTAAAATGAATGCCACCTACCCTGTCTGCGACAAAAGTTCCCACCAATAGAGTCACAATGCAAAGGCAAAAGCTTTGGAAATATCTGTTGACAACTGCTCACCTAATCCCAGAATTAAAGGAAATGGATTTAAGGGGGGGGGGGGGGGGGGGGAGAGAAACACACCTTAAAAAGATTTTTTCAAAAATAAATTGTTCTAGGTCTGCTGAGGGTAAAATTACCAGGTATTTGACTACCCCTTTGTGTTCAGGACAACTCATTTGCTGAACATCATTTTATATTGATCTTATATTCGTGAATTAAGATGTTCGCATGAGTTTAATATTCTATTGATCTTGATAGATGTTTTTCTATCTCGTCCACTACCACTACATTTGTCCTTATATGGACACAAAAAACTTAGACCTTCCTCAAGGACTGGATAAAGCGAAGAGCCACAGTTCAAATATACAGAGTCTTTAACTGGTCTGTATGCTTTATAGTAGGGGTGTCGAACTCAATCAGAGAAGGGGCCAAAATCTAAAATCCAGCCTAAATCGCGGGCCGAATGGTTTACTGAACAGTCATAAACTGTCATTGTGATGGAAACGCAGCGGAGTGCAGTGATGACAGCGCGGTGCGGGCCACATTGCAAGGCCTGGCGGGATGGATTTGGCCCGCGGGCCTTGTGTTTGACACATGTGCTTTATAGGTTTGAAAACAATTGCTTGGTGAAAACTCAAGTATGTAAAAACTTGTAAACCAGAGACAACTTAGAGAATGTCAAGGGGGAAAAAAAGTAAAGGACTTTCAAAAGACACAGATTGTCTTCAGAGAAACTACCATTAGAATTAATAGTAAAGAGAAAAAAAGGAGGAGGACACTTAAAAACTACCTAAAACCAAGTGCCTCTAAGGGTAACTCATAGCTCCTGCCTGAACAAAAGAAACTGTTCAACAGTTTTCTCATTTAAGATCACGTTCCTGATGTATTTGAGAACCGAGGGTCAGTAACACGGAAAGGGCAATCCTGACTTTGCAAAAACGTATCGCGATCAACAAAATTATTTGCTTCCTTTCCTACCTGACCCTTAACCCACCACTTGCATGCCCCATCCCTAGAGGATTTTCGTTACAAAGTAAATACAGGGTGGAGTAAGAGGAGGCTTACAGGTTCATATGGAAAATAAGACAATATTTAACAAATAACAATACAGAAATAAACTGTGTTTTCTGTACTCAAAGCTGTAAACCTCCTTTTGCTCCACCCTGGACGCTGACACTCTGTAGCTAACACTGAAGCATAGGAGTGTTAAGAGTACAACCAACAGGATGGATGGCTACTTTCCCAATACTCTGGGGAAGTTCTGTATGAACCAGTGGAAGAAACGAGGTAGATGGAAGAGAGTGAGGCCAGCAGGGGTCCTGGGAAGGAAGCTCCAATTTGTGAAAAGGGAGAAATCAGTAGAATCGCATGAAAATTCCTAGTACCCTAACTGCCCCTGCTTTTATGACAATCGTGTTAAATAATCTCTAAAACACCAGGGAAGGAATCTGTAGGATCCCCTTCAAAATCATCACAGGGGCAGCTTACAAAGCCATTTGCTCCCAGTGGCTTGTTGTTCCGCGTCTGCTACAGCAAAGCCAAGTTTGAAAGCGACAAAAACTAGAAAAAGGCTGGATTAGAGAGAAGTGTGTCATAAGCGGCCTGTTACATTACTAGGATTTGGCTGGAATTCACTAATTATGGAGAATACACATTTTTTAAAAAAAATATCAAATAATCTGTCTGCAGGCCACCACCACCCCACCACCCCACACACAAACGCGTGCTTCATCAACTTACACAATGAAATAGCCATCCATACTTGGGTTTTCAAATCCTTCCCTTTAAAAAAATGCATACACTCCGATTTCACCTAAAATGATTCTTTCAATCTCTGCAGTACGGCGCGAGCGCACGCGCGGGCGCACACACATTGAACTTGATGGGAATCTAAGCCCTTGTTGCTTCCATCCCCCGAAGAAAAAGAATAAAAACGCCTCGACAGGCAGGCCCTTCAAAGAAGACTCGAAAAGAAGCAAATGGAGTCCAGCACGAAGGAAGAAGGCAAAGGGACCCAGGAGCACACAACCGGAGACCCTCTCTCGGGGGCTCGTTTCGTTCCTGGAAAACGTCACCTCGACCCCCTCGCCTCTGGCGCATTCCCGCCCCTCCCCAAAGGCGCCCGGGAGTTGCCAACTGATCTCCCAAGGCGTCCCCCCACCTCCTCACCTCATCAGCGCTCAGCTCCTCCATCGCTTTCCTCTTAATGGTGAAAGGCGTTCAGGGAGAGATCCTGCTGGGGTTTTGTGGGGTTTTTTTAGATCGGGGCGGGAGGAGAGTGGAAGGTGTCCGTCGGGCTGTCTGGGCCCCCGAACGGGGGAGGTCTCAGAATTGCATAGTCAGAGGTGAACAAACGAGAACACACGAGGCACGGAACTGCCCTGGCGTCAGTCCCTCCGATCGCCCCGGAGACGCCTCCAGCCGCCGGTGCCCCGAGCACGGCCTCCTCGGGCCGCCACCGCTGCGGCCGCGGGGCGGGATACCTTAGGGCGCCGCCGCCTCCCCGCCGCCCAGGCTGCCCAGGCCGGGAGCTCCGTCCCCGCCGCGCCGCGTGCCCCGAGCCCGGTGTGTCTTCGTGGCGGTGGCGGTGGCAGCGTGGCAGCAGCCGTGCTTCCTCCAGATCCCGCTTCCCCCCGTACCCTTCCTCCTCGCGGGGGACTGTTCGACTGCAGAGTGGACGCCCCGAGGGCGGGCGACCCCCAGAGCCGCCCAGGCAGCGCCAGCAGCGGAGGGGAAGCCCCTCCCTCCCGCCCCGAGCAGGCCGGCCACGCCCCGCCTCCGCGCCGGAGCCGGGCCGCGGGAGGAGGAGGAGGACGGGGCTCGCGATGCTGCTGCCGAGAGCGTCAACCCCGCTAGCCCGCCGCCCCTACTCTCACCCCCGCGCCCCACCAAGTATTATTCATCAAAACAACAGGGCGGCCATCTTTGAAAGGGGTCACGTGACCCCGCCAGAGGGGCGGGGCTTCTGGCCCCACGGGGAGGCAGCCAATAGGGCGCGGGCGTCGCGCCGCCGATTTCCTCTCGCCTGCGCCTGCGCCCGCCTCCGCGCAGCCCTCCCGCGCGGGCCGGGCGGGGGCGGGGCGGGGCGCGCTGCCGGCGGGCGGGGGCGGGGCGCGGGGCGGCGCGGTGCCATGGCGACGCGCGGGGTGACGGCGGCGCGCCGGGCGCAGGTAGGCTCCCGCGAGGGCCGCGCTGGCGGGCGGGGGCGGGGGTGGGGGCGGTTGAGGCCGCGAGGCGGGGCGTCCGCGGCGCCGGGGGGGGGCGGGGGGTGGGGGGGGTGGGGGGGGCGGGGGGTGGGGGGGGGAGGTGGGTCCGGAGGGGCCTCCCAGCCGCGGCCCGGCCTCCCGGCGCCTCCCCGGTTCCCGGGCGCTGGCCTTTCCGCGTCGGCGCACCGATGCCTCCCGCCTCCCAGGAGAAGGTAAAGGCATCGGACAGCATCTCCTCCTGCGCTCGTTCCCAAAACGCATCTCCGCCCTCCCAGGTCTGCAAAGAAAGCCCGTTTGGAGGGGAGCTCGGGCACCAAGCCTCCCACTGGTGTTCCTGCAGAGGGAGGGTTTCTGGCGGGGCTTCTTTCTAAGTGTGTTCCAGAGTGCCGGCAGTGTAAGGCGTGATGCACGCGGAATAGGGAATCGACGTAAGCAGCAGTTTGCAGCCGCCTGGTAACTCCTGTCCTCCCGACATCAAGGACACTGCGCCGGTCCTCCCCAGCCAGAGGGCACATGGCTCCAACCGCCCTACTCTGGGGCACGGATAACAGAATCCAATTAAGTGGCATTTGCCACCCACCCCCAAGGACAGACAGATGAAGAGAGAATCTCGTTTTGCTACATCAGCGTAAAGCTGACCCTCCCTTAGTCTCCCCCAAACACCCAGCCTTTAAACCCCCTGAAAGTGATTGCTCCAGGGGGCTCTCCCTCCCGGCAGCACGCCAGCGCCCTTCCCTCCCCCCTCACGCACCCACTTAATCTCTAAGGGACCCCTTGAGACTTGCAACCAGGGGAGCAATGGGCAGCGGCAGCTCCTCCCGGAATAAGCCCCTGGATTTGCCTCGAAGGCTCCTTTTCTCTGACTTCCCAGCAGCCCAGCCGAGGCTCTCCTGCTGCTTCTATACCGGTCCTTGTCCATTGTCCTAGGTACGTGGCTGCTGTGGTCAATAAATCCTTGCTTGCTTTTCTACACGTTGTCTCTTCATTGAAACCTTTCCCTCAAGGAGACCAGAACCAAGGTGTCCCGGTCTCCTCGTCTCCCCGGTAACAGGTGATTCCCAGGAAACTTTGAAGTGGGTATACGTATACAAGGAAGACCTCTGGAGTCAATGCAAAGAAACCATCCTCAGCTAGACAAGAACACTTTTTTTTTTAATTGGGACATAATTGACATATCATATTTTAATATGATTTGATATATATGTATGTTGTGAAATGATTACTATGATATAGTTATCATCCATCACCACACTATTTTCTTGTGACAGAGCATTTAAGAATTATTCTCTTAGCAACTTTCAAATATAAAATTTTGTTAACTATAGTCCCCATGCTGCACATCACATCCCAGGACGTGTCTTACAACCGGAAGTTTATACATTTAACTTTTAAAAAATATATATTTTATTGATTTTTTTACAGAGTGGAAGGGAGAGGGATAGAGAGTTAGAAACATCAACCAGCTGCCTCCCACACACACACACACATACACCCCGGGGATGTGCCTGCAACCAAGGTACATGCCCTTGACCAGAATCGAACCTGGGACTCTTAAGTCAGCAGGCCAACGCTCTATCCACTGAGCCAAGCCAATTAGGGCTGTACATTTAACTTACACAATTCTGAGTTGAGCGTCAACAGTATCATGTAATTGCTGATTTTGCCACATATGAAGAATAAACTGTATTGGATAGTTAACTAAGCCACAATCTTAAAGATTGGTTTCCAGAATAAAAAGAGATTCTTTTTGGTATTTGCTTAAAACAGTAACCTGACAGCTAGGTATGTAAGGGATTAGTGAACAAAATGACTGCATGTTATCTGCTGTCCCAGAGAGGGATTCTCTGTCTGCCAGAATCTGGGCTCCTGGTGACACCGATTTCATGTGGGTGTATGTGGCTACAGCTCTTCAGACTAATGTCTCTCCTTCCACCAGACCATTTGCCATAATTCTTGTTGTTCTAGTTCTTGTCCCAATAATACTAAAGCTTATACATTGGTCTCCACCAGGTTACAAGCCCTGCTTGTACTCAGGAAATACCACCCTGGACACCATCACAACCTCCTTCTCTGAAGCAAGGATTTGGGCTTTGGAGAAAAATGTCACCCCTTCCAGCAGGAAGCAGCTGCAGGAGAGAACCGACAAGCCTTTTTCTCTGAGAGAATTCAATGCCAGCCGAAACCGGTTTGGCTCAGTGGATAGAGCGTTGGCCTGCGGACTGAAAGGTCCCGGGTTCAATTCCGGTCAAGGGCATGTATCTGGGTTGCGGGCACATCCCCAGTAGGAGGTGTGCAGGAGGCAGCTGATCAATGTTTCTCTCTCATCGATGTTTCTAACTCTCTATCCCTCTCTTCCTCTCTGTAAAAAAAAAATCAATAAAATATATTTAAAAAAGAGAGAGAGAGAGAGAGAGAGAGAGAGAGAGAGAGAGAGAGAGAGAATTCAGAGCCAAAAATCCTTGAGGAGGCAAAGGTTAGACCCCCAGCTTTCAGGGGAAACAAAAGGTTGGAATGTTAGGCACATTCTCTACCTTTCTCATGCTCCCTCATGCCCTGCCTGAGGCACTCACACCCGCCCCCCAATCCCCCCCCACACACACACACACAGGTTTTCCTCTTACTCTCATTACAGCTTTCCTCAGGACATGGTTAAAGGCTTTCCGTGTACAGTTAACTCTCTCACCACTTAGCTTTCAGTGGGCGGCCTATGCCCAGCCTCCTGCCCACCACCTGCGCAGGAGACACATACTGGTATGTCCCGCTCCCCCCACTCTGGCCTGTTCATTTTAGGGCTCAGCCCTTCTGGTTTCCAGATGATCTAATGAATATATAATTCTTTAAAAAAAAAAAAAAAAAAAAAAGGGAACAATGATAGCCCTGGCCAGTGCTTGGTTAGATTCCAGGTCAGGGCACCGGGTTGGGGGCTAGATCCCAGTAGGGGGTGTGCAGTAGGCAGCCAACTGATGTTTCTCTTTCCCTCTCCCTTCCTCTCTCTAAAAATCAAACGTACTTTTAAACAATAAAAAAGTAAAGTGTAGCCCTAGCCACTTTGGCTCAGTGGATAGAGCCTCAGCCTGCGGACTGAAGGGTTCCGGGTTTGATTCTGGTCAAGGGCACATGCCCAGGTTATGGGTTTGATCCCCAATAGGGGGCGTGCAGGAGGCAGCTGATCATTGATGTTTCTATCTCTCCCTCTCTCTTCCTCTCTGAAATCAATGAAAATACATTAAAAAATAATTCCTCCTGTTTGGAGTGGGATTTGATTTCCATGAAGGTATGCATCCTGTCTGCGGTGCTTGCTGTGCTCAGCAGCAGACGCGGTTGCCAACATCAGGAGAGAAACCAGTACTGCTGACTCAGACTCTCAGGTATCCTTGCATTCAGCAGCCACTCATTGAAGGTCTAAAACGGGAAAGCGTGCTGGCTACAAAGACGGCTGGTGAATCAGGCCCTACCCACAGGTATTTACAGTCAAGGATTCAGACAGATACACACAGAGCTGTAATACAGGTAGAAAGTGCCAAGTGCTGTAAACGAAACTCCAGGGAAGTACTAGGAATCCAAGGGAAAAAGGTGCTTCGTCCTGGTTTGGAGGACATAGCTCTGACTCACTGAAGCAGGAAGGAAATGTATCAACAGCCTCATGATCTCAACTTAAGCCATTATCCCCCCACATTTTTTAAAAGGGCAATTTCTATATTATTTAATACGTTTTTATTGATTTCAGAGAGAGAAGGGGAGAGGGAGTTAGAGACATCAATGGGTGAGAGAGACTGCCTCCTGCACGCCCCCTGCTGGGGATCGAGCCTGCAACCAGGGATGTGCCCTGACTGGGAATCCAACTGTGATCTGGTTCATGGGTTGAAGCTTAACCACTGAACCACACCAGCCTGGCTTCCACACATTTTAAAACCTGATAATTCATTTTTATGATCTACTGAAAAGCAGGAACATTTGACCCCCACCTTTCATTTTACAGCCAAATAGCCTGAGGTTGGTTGAGCCGAAAGGCTGGGGGTTCCTTTCCCAGGCGGGGCACATGCCCCAGGTGTGGTTTCAGTCCTTGGTTGGGGTGAATGCAGGAGACCACTGATGGATGTGTCTCCCTCATTTTCTCCCTCTTCTTTTCCCTCTCTCTCAAATCAATTTTAAAAAAAATTTTTTTAAGCCCTCACTGGTGTGGCTCAGTGGATAGGGCGTCAGCCTGCGGACTGAAGAGTCCCAGGTTTGACTCCAGTCCAGGGCACATGCCTGGGTTGTGGGCTTGATCCCCATTAGGGGATGTGCAGGAGGCAGCCAATCAGTGATTCTCTCTCATCATTGATGTTTCTATCTCTCTCCCTCTCCCTACCTCTCTGAAATCAATAAAGATATATATTTTAAAAAAAAATTAAAGTTAACAGGAGAGTTTTGTTTAATTTTTAAAAGCTAATGAATATTTGATTTTAATAAAGAGTTGTAATATGTTTTTAGTCAGGTGAATCACTCTCCAACTTAAGATGTATATTTTCTCATGAAGTACAATAAAAAAAAAAATTATCTGGAGGAGACTCTATCTCCTGGCTATATTTTCATCATAAGTCACTATCTTCCCCTCTCTTCACTCTCAGAAAAGAATTGATAAATGTGTCAGCTAGGAAGGGACCTGATAGAAAGGAACCACCGCTCAGGGCAGTAAATCAGTCACATCAGATTCAGTGGGTTTGGGGAGAAAGGCGAGGTACACAGAATCACAAACAAAAATATACTAATTGTGCCCCATCTCCTCCTGCTTCTCTCTCCATAGTTCCAGCATCTTCAACTGAGCCTTGGCCGGCATCACAGCAGACCCAAAAGAGGGAGGGAGAATCGTATACTGTATTTGGAAAAGCATTTTAAAGCGCACGATTTGTTTTGTTTCCTAAGGTTATGAGGTTGACCTGAGGGATAAAAAGAGCATATTCACCAAAACCGGTTTGGCTCAGTGGGTAGAACGTTGGCCTGCGGACTGAAGGGTCCCAGGTTCGATTCCGAAAAAGGGCATGTACCTTGGTTGTGGGCACATCCCCAGTAGGGGGTGTGCAAGAAGCAACTGATGGATGATTCTCTCTCATCGATGTTTCTAACTTTCTATCCGTCTCTCTTCCCCTCTTTAAAAAGTTAATAAAGTATATATATTTTTAAAAAGAGCATATTTTCGCATCCCCAGCTTGCCAGTGGTGTGTGTGTAAAAACCAACAGAGAGGCAATAGAACTGTTAAAAGGGAGATAAGTCAACCATGTCAACTATAAAACACACAGCACGTTTCTGTTTTTATGCAACCACATAAAAATCACACGCTTCCGTCAATGTTATGTCTGTGTGTTGAGATATAAAAATACTTACAAATAATCCCATTTACTTCCATGGGTATATGGAGTTCCTCTTTATTATCTCCCTAGCTGACAAACATTGAAAATGAGGTTCCAGAAAGCAGTTGTGGTCTGCATAATTCTGAGAAACAAGTTTCTAAATGATGTCTTAGTGCACTTCTCCGCAACCGGATTTAATCACAGAGATGGTGCCTTTTGTTTTCTGGAAAATCGCACCAACAGGGAAATAGCAGAGCAAACAGTCAAAGGAGTATTTTTAACTCTTACCCATGTCTCCAGGGATAGCTTTTTCTCTCTTTCAAAATACTGTTCCATTGTGAAATGTAACCCACCTACAGAAATGTGCAGAAAGTGACTATAAAGTAACTGAAACCTGTGTTCACCACCCTGGTCCAGGAATCAGGCAATCCCAAACCTTACTCACCTCGCTCCGCCCCCAGGCCTTCCCCATCACAACCCTGTCCCTAACCCTCACGGGGTCACTATCCTGACTCCCATCAATCATCATTTCCTTGCTTTCCTTCATAATTTTGCCATTGAGGTGGGCATCCCAAAACAGTTAGTTTATATTTTGCCTACTTCTGAATTGTATGTAAACGCAATGATACTACAGTATTTTTTGTATCTGCCTTTTTGGTTCAACATTACGATTACAATTCATCCATGTTATTGTATTTAGCTTAAGTAGTTTATTCATGTTCAACGCTATAAAAATATTCCATTGTTATGAACACACCACAATTTATTCATCAATTTTACTCTTCCCCCCCATCCATCCTAGTTTTTTAATTCTCTCAAGGAAAAAAACTGCATGGTCACCTTCTCAGGCCATGTCTTGTATTTGAGATCAGGTTCCTTTTCCTTTGAATAATCCAAAAACTCATACATCATGCCAAAGCCACCCACCAAAATGGTTCTGACTATACATATAAACATGACAGCTGTTGTGGTCTGGTACACTGTGGCTAGCTCTTCCAGTATTTCTGCCTTAAGTATTGCTGCTTCCCAGGGTGAAGGACACGATGACCACTTGCTGAAGTAGTCCTTTGGTCATGAACTTCCTGGCCCGGAGAGGGACTGTGGTCTGCATGACGGTGGTCTATCCTTAGGCAGCCACGGAGGAAGAGAGCCATCCCATTCGCGATGAACTCATCTTTCCAGATTTGGGCAGTTGTAAACCATGCTGGCATGAATAGTTGTGTTTCTGTATCTTGGCATCCCTAAGCATATGCATCTCTTTTTTTCTTTTGACTTGAAAATAACATAGTCTGTTTCTTGTCATGGAATCATTACGCTTTTTTTCTGGAAATTTTCAATATTTTTCTTGGTTTGCTTACATTCATGTGCTGGAATAGAAAGCTCGAGTTGTCTATTTAATATTTGGACTATATGTTTTGTTTTGTTTGTTTATTATTTTTTTCCTGGAATATATGTTCTGTTTTTTTTCAATCTAGTGATGCCATCCAGCATCCTCCAATGCTCAGGGAAATAGGAACACTTACACAGGATGGGAGAACCATACAGCACAATGGTAAATAACTGGGCTCTAGAATCATGTCGATTTTTAAATTTTTATTTATTGATTCCAGAAAGAGAGAGGAAAGGAGAGAGAGAAAGAGAAAGAAACATATTTGTTGCTCCACTTATTTATGCGCTCATTGGTGGTTTCTCCTATGTGCCCTGACCAGAGACCAAACCCTCAGCCTTGGCGTATTGGGATGACGCTCTAACTAATCAATAGCTATTCATTTCTCCAACCCTCAGTTTTTTATTGTATAAAGTTTGGATAATACCACTTACCTTACAGTGTTATTCTAAAGCATGTCCATAAGGACTCCCTACAGTGCAAATAACAAAATCCAACTCAAAACTGTTTTAGATGCTAAAGTCCTTTATTGACTCACCTGACTTGAAAAAGTGGGAGGTGGAGGGCAGAGAGGGAGAACAAAATTTCTTACTGCCATCCATGAATTAAAATCCTTCGCTGTGATTGGGCCAGCAATGCTCTCAAACCACCATTAAACCTATCTGGGCCCAGCACAGAAGTCCGAGGATGCCCATTCTAAGCATACGGCTGGAACAAAACGGGAAAAGGATTAACTGGATGCCAGAGAGGGAACCAGTGTCCACGCCACCGGAATGATGAATAACAGGAGTACTGGGCTCAGCCTGTTGACTGTCAGTTCTAATTGTTTCAGGGGCTGCCAGCACCATAATCTGCCCTGTTTGTCATTTTAAAATATATATATTTTATTGATTTTTTACAAAGAGGAAGGAAGAGGGATAGAGAGCCAGAAACATTGATGAGAGATAAACATCGATCAGCTGCCTCCTGTACACTCCTGTACACTCCCCATTGGGGATGCGCCCGCAATCAAGGTACATGCCCTTGACCAGAATCAAACCTGGGACCCTTCAGTCCACAGTGAATCCACTGTGCCAAACAGTTTCAGCTTGTCTGTCATTCTTTTTTTTTTTTTTAAACAAATGTATATATATTTTTAATATATTTTATTGATTTTTTTACAGAGAGGAGGAGAGAGGGATAGAGAGCTTGAAATGTTGATGAGAGAGAAACATCAACCAGCTCCCTCCTGCACACTGGGGATGTGCCCACAACCAATGTACATGCCCTTGACCGGAATCGAACCCGGGACCTTTCAGTCCACAGACTGACGCTCTACCACTGAACCAAACCGGTTTCGGCTGTCTGTCATTCTTAATACTATTGATAAAATAAGCATTTTTCAAAGCGATAAGATAAATCTACATCTCCTCATGAAAAAAAAGTTACTGTGTAATCTTATGACTGGTGATTTTTACTAATATATTTGTAGAAAATATTTTCACTGAGAGAACAGGACTGAAAATGTACTGTTATTTTCAACCTAAACCAAAAGCTTGTTATTGTCACTGATTAAAAGACTGTTTTTCAAAGGGCCTAAAATATTGGACTCAGAAGATATAATTAGATGCTAATGAGAACATGGAGTAAATACCGAGAGCAAATCTGTCATCTGTGCAGGACTGAAGACCTTTCGAATGAAGGGAGAGCAAAAAAATTGGGGAATATAATTTCCTGCAGAAGATCTTGGGAGCCCTCGCTGGTTTGGTTCAGTGGATAGAGCGTTGGCCCCGAGGACTGAAGGGTCCTGGGTTGGATTCTGGTTTAGGGTATGTACCTCGGATGCAGGCTCCAGTCCTGGCCCTGATGGGGCACTTGTGGGAGGCAACCAATAGGTCTCTCTCTCTCTCTCTCTCTCTCTCTCTCTCTCTCTCTCTTCTCTCTTTCTCTAGCAACCAATGGATGTGTCTCTTTCACATCCATGTTTCTCTCTCTTTCTCTGTCTCTCTAAAAATCAATGGAAAAATATCTTTGAGTGAGGATTAACAACAACAACAAAAATAAAGTAGAATTTGGGAAATGAAGTATAGATTCTTGCCCTGAAGAATGAAAGCAAATGTAACAATTATTCGTTGTAAGTACATCCATTGAGTTCACCGTCTGAAATTCCAAAGAGGTTATGAAATAATAGTTGGCAAATAGGCTCAAGGGCCTTTCTGGAGCAATGGATGTTCTGAAATTGATTTGTGGGGATGGTTGCACAACTGTATACATTTACTGAAAAATGTGTGACTGTACACTTATTTGTCTTTTGGAACTGTACACTTATAATGGGTGGATTTTATGGCACACAAATTGTGATTCAACAAACCTGTTAAAATTAAGAAAAACACACTAAGAATCATATTTCAATAAATTACATTTTTATTATAAGCAACATTAAAATGCTGTTTCTCTTCCTCCTCCCCATCCTCCTCTTCATCCTTTTTTCTTTTTCTTTTTTCTTTTTCTTTTCTTCCAGAGCATGTGGCTAACAGAGATGCCTTCTAGAAGGTCTTCCTTTGCCAAGGACGAGCCTTTCCACCTGGTTGTGTGAAGAGGCAACATCTGGTAGAGATTTCACGGGAAGACCTTTGATCAGTGCTCTTTGGAACCAAAACGTTAGAGACCCAGACAAAGTCACAGTCTGCGAAGCTTCTCTATGGACAACAGGAATGCTGGGCTTGTACATTTTTGAATCGCAGATATTTTTAAAAATTTCAACTTTATTGCTTTAATAACGTTGATAATTTCAGCTTTAATAACACATATTAAAGCCCCTGCTTTAATCGTGTTATTGGTTCCACCTACCTGGTTGTCAGGTCAGAACCAGAATCTAGCACACCTTTACCTGGAAGTCATGACCTCGTCCGGGAGACGATGGGCGGAGCTGCCACACGAGGCCCAGAGGAAGAACGTGTAATGCACGGTATCCAAAGACAGAGAGATGGCTTTCCAGCCTGCTTGCTGGCGGGTTCCTTTCTCACTTTGCTTCTACAGCCAGAAGCAAACATACCTGAGCTGAGGCCTGGGGACCCAGAATAAAGGGTGAAAGTGCCATGTGCATGGGCCTTGGAATGTGCAGAGTTAACTTCACAGGAACTTGTGTCCCTGAGTTCCGAGCCCATCCGGGCACACAGGAAGCATGCGGTGCGTGGTCAAGGAATGAAGACGTGAATTTAAAGTTGTTGTTTTTTTTCATGGGAACAGTCTCCTGGTGTTCCAGTGGCCAAAACAGCAGAAGTAAAGGGAGAAACATACAGGAGGAACAAGGGTTCTGTCCCTTTACTTACCCCGTGACCTGGGGCAGGTTACTCAATGTAGGACAGTGTATGTCTGTTCTCCAAAGAGATGACTGGAGTGGCCAAACGTAGGTTTATAGTTGTGTTGTGAGTACACAAAACACAGGGTTTATTCTGTGTCATTATCTATTTATTTATTTATGTTTAAATGTCTCTTTGTGGTGGAAAGTATTACAGCTGTCCCCTTTCGTACCATCGTTTATTCATGTGTAACGAAGGACAGCAGCGTGAGCCTACCAGAATGGGCCTACATGCCCTGTGCCATCGTGGCATGCTTTTGAGCTAATAAAGCTCCTGTAATCATCAGACCCCGTGTGTCTTTTTTCATACGGACAACTGTAAGGATGGAAGGACATGTATGAAAAGATGTCCAAGGCTACTAATCATTGGAAAAAATGCAAATTAAAATCACAATGAGATACCACCTCACATGTGTCAGAATGGTGAGAGTGCCAATAGGTGGGGCCACCGTGGAAAACAGCATGGAGGTTCCTCTGACAGTTCAAAATAGAGCTACTTTATCACCCAGCCATTCCACGTCTGGGTGTGTACCTGAAGTCATCCAAAACACGCATTCCGAAATACACATGCATCCCGTGTTCACTGCAGCACCACTGACAATAGCCACATATGGAAGTGAGCTGAGTGCCGTTTGATAGACAAGGGGATAAAGAACATCAGTGCATATGCACAATGGAATATTACTCAGCCATAAAAAGGATGGAATGTTGCCAATTTTGACAACATGGATGCTCTATCCCAGTGGTTCTCAACCTTCCTAATGCCACAGCCCTTCAATACAGCTCCTCATGTTGTGGTGACCTCCAACCATAAAATTATTTTTATTGCTACTTAATAACTGTAATTTTGATGGTCTTAGGTGACCCTGCTAGCGGTTCTCAACCTGGGGGTCGCCATCAGCATCTGCTGACTGTCACTGTCGTGACCCACAGGTTGAGAACCGCTGCTGTAGAGCCTAAGACCATCGGAAAACACAGACATTTACATTACGATTCATTAACAGTAGCAAAATTATAGTTATGAAGTAGCAACAAAAATAATTTATCGTTGGGGGTCACCACAACATGGGGAACTGTACTAAAGAGTTGCGGCATTAGGAAGGTTGAGAACCACTTCTCTAAGGGGTATTATGCTAAGTGAAATAAGCCAGAAAGAGAAAGACAAACGCCATATGATCTCACTTATATGTAGAATCTAAAAAACATTGCTCATGGAAGCCCTTCATAAAAGGTGCTGCCGCAGAAACCGGTTTGGCTCAGTGGATAGAGCGTCGGCCTGCAGACTGAAAGGTCCCGGGTTCGATTCCGGTCAAGGGCATGCAAGAAGCAGCCGATCAATGATTCTCTCTCATCGATGTTTCTAACTCTCTATCCCTCTCTCTTCCTCTCTGTGAAAAATCAATAGAATAAAAAAAATAAAATAAAAATATATTAAAAATAAAATAAAGTAAAATAAATAAAACAAAAATAGACTTGTATATAGATAAAAGTACAAACTGATGGTTGTCAGATGGAAGGGGGATTGAGGAACTGGGTGAAAAAGGCGAAGGGATTAAGAAGCAAAAATTAGTGCCCTGGCTGGTTTGGCTCAGTGGATAGAGTGTCAGCCGGCGGACCAAAGGGCCCAGGAATTGATTCCAATCGAAGGCACATACCTTGGTTGCAGGCTCCCCCTCCCACCCCAGGCCTGGCCCAGGCCCTGGTCAGGGCTTGTGCTGGAGGCAACCAATTGACATGTTTCTCTCACTTCAATGTTTCTCCCTGTCTTTCCCTCTCTTCCCCTCTCCCTAAAAATCAATGGAAAATACCCTCTGGCGAGGATTAACAACAACAACAACAAAAAAGGAAGTGCAAATTAGCAGTGAAAGGTCATCATGGAGTGGGGATGTAAAGAACAGCATAGGGCATATACAATAGTCAATAATATTTTAATAACTATATATGGTGCCAGATAGGTGCTATATTTATCAGGGGGGGGCCATTTTGCAAGTTATATAAATGCCTAACCATTATGCTGTACACTTGAAACAAATATTGAATGTCAACTATAACTGAAAATTAAAAACGAAATTTAAAAACAATTTGTATCTAAATTGTCCCATCTATATATTGGGAATAAGAATATTATCTCATGAATTGTAAAAATTAAACAAGTTATCCCTAACCCGTTTGGCTCAATGGGTAGAGCATCAGCCTGCAGACTGTAAGGTCCCAGGTTCGATTCTGGTCAAGGGTACATCCTTGGTTGCGGGCACATCCCCAGTAGGAGGCGTGCAGGAGGCAGCTGATGGATGTTTCTCTCTCATCAGTGTTTCTAACTATCCCTCTTCCTTCCTCTTTGTAAAAAATCAAGAAAACATATTTTAAAAAATTAAACAAGTTAATCTATAGAGTGCTTAGTGTTTGACTCATAATAAACTTTATGTAAGCGGTTTATTATTTTTGGTGGCTTACTATTATTGTTGCCTATTTTTCAACTTCCCTTTTAGTGAGCTAGCTTTTTTCCGTCTTCCTATACACACTGTTCCTGCTTCTGGGTCTGTACCCAAAAGAATTGAAAGCAGGAGCTCAAACAGATATCTGCACACCCACCTTCATGACAGTGTGGAGTCAGAACCACTAAAAGGCGGGAACAGCCCAATGTCCATCGAGGGATGAACGGACCTGGGGAAGTGTTCTCTCCCTGCAACGAGATGGCATGTCCCCGTCCCTGCAGGAAGGCCCTGCCGCGTGGCTGAGTCTTGCAGATGTAAGCCAGGCAGCCAGAGAAGCCAGACACAAAGCACAGCCACCAGGTGACGCCCTGGTACAGGTGTCAGATTCCTCCGGGCGGGAGGAGGAATGCTGGCTGCCAGGCCTGGGGCGGGAGGGAGGAGGGAGTTTAGTTAGTGGGGACAGGGTTTCAGTTTGGGAAGAGGGAAAGCTTTGCAGACGGACAGCAGTGATGGTTGGACAGCAATGGGAATGCATTAATGCAAGCGAACTGGCCTCTAAAAATAGGAAAATGATAAGTTTTTGTTGTGCACATTTTATAACAATTCTTTAAAAAAAAAAAACACCTCGAGAAATACTTTGTAAAGTATACGATTGCCTACCCACTGTGCTGTACACCCAACAAAACAAAATAATATTGAAGGTAAACTGAGATTGAAAAAACTTTGTTAATTAACAAAAATGAACCCTAAAACCTAAAAACAGGGCGAGTGTCCTCCCTCCTTCCCCAGGAGCCGAGGACGCGGCCGGCCAGAAGGGGGCGCTGGTCCTCCCAGCGCAGCAGCAGCAGCAGCAGCAGCAGCAGCAGCAGCATCAAGGCCCAACCTGAACTCCCGTAACAGCAGGCTCCGGGGTGGCCCCTCCCGGGGACAGTGCCGTCTCTGCAACCCAGGCCACGGCCTGGAACACTGTCCTTCCAGAAGCTTCCTCTAGTTCCCCGGCGGGCAGAGCCCACAGTGTGCCGATGGCATTCTATCCAGTGTGTTTCGTGGCTGCACAGCGGCCCCACACGGCCCAGAAATAACGGGAATAAACAGCTCAGGCGCAGTTCCCTCCCGCCCCGCAGGCCCCGGCCCGCAGGCCCCGCCCCGGCCGGCGCGCTGGGCAGACGCTGCCACCGGCCCCTTTCATGAAGGGTCGCGGGGCAGGTGATCCCAGAGGCTCCAGAAAAATCTGTGCGGGGGGGACCCCCCAGCCCCCCACATCACAGCCCCCCCCCCCCAATCGCCAGGAAAAGCTCCTCAGGCACAGTGAGCCCCACAGGAAGCTGAGCGCCTCCTCCCTGGAGGAGAGGAAGCCTTCCCAGGAGGCTGGTTTTTCTGACTAATTCCTACTTCAGTATTCTGTTAATTCCTATACGGAACGTTTTTCTTTCTTTAAAAATTTTCTATTGGGTTTAGAGAGAAAGGGGAGAGAAAAACGATCTGTTGTTCCACTTATTTATGCATCCTTTGGTTGATTATATATTTTTTTTTAATTTTTTTTTTTTTTTTACGGAGAGGAACGAAGAGGGAGTTAGAAATATCGATGAGAGAGAAACACCAATCAGCTGCCTCCTGCACCCACACCCCCTACTGGGGATGTGCCCCAAACCAAGGTATGTGCCCTTGACCAGAATCCAACCCGGGACCCTCTATGCACTGAGCCAAACCGGTTAGGGCCTTTGGTTGATTCTTATATGTGCCAGGGGGTGGAACCCTCCACCTAGGCGTATTGGGACAACACTAACCTACTGAGCTACCTGGCCAGGGACAAAACTTTTCTTAAAATGCCTGATGAAACATATCTGTGGGGGTGAAAGAATGAAGGTAAGACTAAAACAATTTCCCACTTTGATCTTGTGGGCTGCTGATGTGGGGAAATTTTAAAAAGAACATTTTCTAGTTAAAAGAGGAAAAGGGAGGAGGAAAGAGGGGAGGAGGAAAGAGGGGAGGAGGAAGAATATCAGAAGGAAGGGAGGGAAGGAGGGAGGAAAGGAAGGGATGGGAGGAAGGAAGGAAGGCAGGCCACACTTCTTGGTGGAGCTATTCAACCATTTTTGTCTCAACTCAGTTTCCTCCTTGGCTCCTAAACATGGTTGCCCATCTCCACAGACAGACTGTATGGCTCAGCCCCGAGGCACTTGGGCCCTTTGTCCGGTGGCTGACAAATGCCTCCATCCTCAGGCGTGGGCTCTGGTGCCCACAGCTGCCTGTTCAGAGGGCTGGGTCCGCCCACTGTCCTCGCCAGACCTCCAGGCAGGAACTACAGCTAACCCATCGGCGTGTCATCACAGCCCGGACTGCTTCATGCTAAAACTTAGAAGGAAGAGGCCAGAGTCGTCCGGCAGGTTTATTGGAGTTGAGCTGTCTGCCCACAATCCACATGGTCTCCGGTACAGGCTGGTGCCCCCTCTCTGGCCACGAGGCCCATTACCAAAGGGGGGCAGGTTAACACCGTTCTTTCTGGAGTGGAGTCAGGCGTTAAGCTGCGGCCCCACGTGGTGCGCGTGGTGTGGCTCCTGGCTCCGTTGGCGGGTCCCGATCAGGCTCTCTGGAATGTCTGCTTGCACACTTGGCCCTCGCAGAACATTTCCTGGGTCGGGAGGAAGGAAGAGGAGGGAGATGACTTGGCACGGGGCCTGTTATCACTCACAAGGATCCGATCCCAAACGTGCGCTGTCTTTGCCAACCCCCTTCTCCAACTCTCATGCCAACTCAGTTCTGACAACTGACAACCCAGTGTTAGGGCAGAGCCCCGGGTGCAGGGCTCGCTGCCCCCACGTCCGGAAGCAATTCCAAGTCCCAGGGCCCCCGTACTTCTGGCCAACCAGTTACAACTGGGTTCCCGTGACTCCCTCCCCAAGTTCAATAATTTGCTACAACGGCCGGCCGGCGCAGCTCAGTGGTTGAGCATCGACCTATGAAACAGGAGGTCACGGTCGATTCCTGGTCAGGGCACAGGCCCAGGTTGCGAGCTGCCTAGTGTGGGGTTGGGGGGCTTCTCAATCTCAAACTCTTCATTTGTAAATGGGGAGGACACAGTGAGTTGATAGGATTGCTGGCCACGGTTTCCCTGTTTAACATTTTCTTCAACGTTACATCATGTCACTAAAAATAAGAGTGATGTGGCAAGCCCTGGCTGGTTTGGCTCAGTGGATAGAGCTTCAGCCTGCGGACTGAGGGGTCCCAGGTTCGATTCCGGTCAAGGGCATGTACCTTGGTTGCGGGCACATCCCCAGGAAGAGGTGTGCAGGAGGCAGCTGATTGATGTTTCTAACTCTCTATCCCTCTCCCTTCCTCTCTGTAAAAAAAAAAATCAATAAAATATATTTTAAAAATAAAATAAAATCAATAACATAATTTTAAAAAAAATAAGAGGGATATGAGCAAGTACCAGGTGGAGCGTGTCGCCTTCGATCCAGTGGGTCCAGCCTCTGTCCTTCTTTTCCCCCTTCTGGACGCAGGTGAGCCTGTCATTGTCCCAGGTGACCAAGCTCTGCGTGGCGGGGGGAGAAAACACTGGTTTGTCCCGGAAGGATCTGGACTGCGACTCAGCGGGAGGCCAGTTACCCCGGCAGAAGGAAGCGCCTGTGTGACGGCCATGACCGTACCTTGCACTTCCTGTTGTCCAGGCCTTTGGTGTCTTCGTCAAATTCCTCCCCGACTTTGAACTGCACGAGGTAGTTCCGCAGGCTGCTGTACGTGTGGATGGTGAACGAATCCCCATCCTGCTCGATCACCTTCTGCGGCTTCAGCAGCTTGGCGATCTTCCGCGTGGCAAAGTCGATACCTGAAAAATCACGTGAAAGAGACATCGCAGCTTTCACCGGAGATGCAATGGCAAAGAACTTGGCGGCGGTCCTCAAAACCCTGGCATTGGAAGGCAAGCGTTCCTTCTGCAATGTCAATGCCAGCAGCTGCTGAGATCTTTTTGGAGAGCTAGCCTGGCAAAGCCCCATCCTGAGGCTGACTGAAAAGCTTCAGCAGGTTTCAGGGCAGGCGCCTTAGGCTGGTGGGGTGCCTCAGGGGTAGATGGGAAGCGGGGCACAGCAGAAGCAGGTCTGCATAAGGCAGGCACCCCTCATCTGCGGGTTTTATCGCCTGTGTCAGGGGGACAAAGGGACAAGGAAGCCATCCAACCTCCATTACAGCAACTCTGCCGTTTCCTGCTTTGTGTATTTACACTTCAAACTAAGAACTTGAACAGTTTCTGAACAACTACAAAAAACAAAAAAATAAAAAATAAATAAAGGCCCTAGCCGGTTTGGATCAGTGGATAGAGCGTTGGCCTGCAGACAAGGGTCCCAGGTTCGATTCCGGTCAAGGGCATGTACCTTGGTTGCGGGCACATCCCTAGTCAGAGGTGTGCAGGAGGCAGCTGATCGATGTTTCTTTCTCATTGATGTTTCTAACTATCCCTCTCTCTTCTGCTCTGTAAAACAATCAATAAAATATGTTAAAACAACAACAACAATACACACAAAACTTCAAAAACCACTGCAATCACGCACAATTCTATTCACTTAGGAGTCTTGAATAAGCTTTAAAAAGGGTCACACATGGCCGAAACCGGTTTGGCTCAGCGGTAGAGCGTCGGTCTGCGGACTGAAAGGTCCCAGGTTCAATTCCGGTCAAGAGCATGTACATTGGTTGCGGGCACATCCCCGGTAGGAGGTGTGCAAGAGGCAGCTGGTCGATGCTTCTCTCTCATCGACGTTTCTAGCTCTCTATCCCTCTCTCCTCCTCTCTGTAAGAAAAATCAATAAAATATATTTTAAAAAAAAGAAGAAGAGTCACACATGAAAACATGAAATACTGTGAAAGTCAGGGTTTTGGGATAGAAAGTGGGTTTGAATGCCGTTTCTCACTTATTAGCTTTGAGCACATGGTGTGGCTAGAGATTGTAAATGCTTGCTCCCTATTCTTCAGGAATCTATAACCAAGAATGAAGGGGAAATAGAGTAATCGAAGTCTTCCTTTAAGAGGATCTGCTCTAATCAAAGGGAAACCAAAAACAACCTTCCGGAACCTAAAAGCCCTTCGATTATTTGAGTTCTGTGCCGTAAACCCCTCTCTATGCCACGTGCTAATTTTACAAAGATTCTGAATAAAAGACATCGACTAATCCAGTGAGCACTTTGTTCATTTAAATATTTAACTGGGACAAAGACCTCAAGCTCTGTTTCTGGCCAAAAGGGACAGATCACCTGGCTGTATTGTCTTCCATCCAATGAACAAGATAAGGACTTGCTGGTTTTTATTACAGGAGCCATCTTTATGTACTTGAAATAGAAGCTTCTGTGTTTAAAAACACATGTTTAGTTCACTGTGCAAAGTCATGAGACATGGCTCAGATAGGAGAGAATGCTAACTCCCAAAACGAACTTAATTCAAAAAACTGAACTTAGAAGGCGCTCTCACGTGCTCTGGCTGATTGGAGCGCCACCCCATGCGCCAAAAGGTGGCGGGTTCGATCCCCGGTCAGCGCACATGCAGGAGGCAGCCAATTGACTTTTCTCTCTCACCCTTCTTTTCTCTAGGATCAATCAATACTTTTTTTAAAAAAGGACCTTTCGTTTTTAAAAAATGAAATATAGGATTTATTGTAGGTTTTCTTGTCCCAGTATCCTTGTGATTCTTTTTTTATTTTTGGTATTTTTTTTTATTGTGGTCAAATACACAAATTTTACCCATTTAAAAGCATACAAGTCAGTGGCATTGAATAATCATAATGTTATGCAACCAACAGCGTTATTTCTTTTTTTTAATGTATTTTATAGATTTTTTTTTTTACAGAGAGGAAGGGAGAGAGATAGTTAGAAACATCGATGAGAGAGAAACATCGATCAGCTGCCTCCTGCACACCCCCTACTGGGGATGTGCCTGCAACCAAGGTATATGCCCTTTACTGGAATCGAACCTGGGACCTTTCAGTCCACAGACAAACGCTCTATCCACTGAGCCAAACCGGTTTCGGCAACATTATTTCTTTTCAGGAATTTTTCATCACCCCAAACAGAAACTCTGTATCAGGTGGGGTTCAGGACACTCCACCTCAAAACCTGGCACGTTGGCAGAGTGAGTATGCTCAGCCGGTGCCTGAGGAAGGCAGGTGCGGGGAGGCCCCTCTGACCTCCCCTGATGCGGGTGATAAAACCCTCAGTGATATAAACGCTCTGTTATAAGGTGCCCTCCTTATAGCAGAGAGAGGAGCAGCCTCCGCTTCATCAGCGAGGGACGCAGAGAGGAATCCCAAGAACACTTGCTAAGCTTCCAAGCTTGTCTGTTACTTTTTAATTCTACAATTTCTATTTGTTGCCTCTTCAACCCCGCAGGTGTTACTTTTTATAGAGTCCGATTTCCTGCCAAAATTAAGCTCAGCATAAGTGCTTTATAGTCTATTTCTGATCATTCCAGTATCCGGAGACCCAGTTTGTACACACAGACCCAGGGTAAGGTCCTGAGATTGGAAATCTGCTTTTGTAAGCAGAGGGGAGGAGAGACCAAAAATAAATAAATAAATAAAATAAAAATAAATAAATAATAGGCTGGCCCCTGCAGGCTGGTAATTCACAGGGTTCATTAGGGGAACATCCGGGACATGTGCTGGATGATTACAAGATGAAATGGACCCCCTCACTGCTTGGCAGGTGCCAAAGAATTCTACAGGGCAAAGTGGGGGGCAGTCCCAGGTAATAGCACGTAAATGCTACCGAGTTCGGAAAATTACGTTACAACCACCTGTGCCAGGGACCAGCACTGGCAGGAGGCCATGGAAGGGGCCAGTTCATTCCGAATGAACATCAGTGACCATCAGACAGTCGCTAAGGGGTTTGCAGAAAGTCACCTCTTTCTGGCGGGGTCCAGCTTGCAGGACACTCGCTGGTCACGTCATGGAGCGGTCTCTCTCCCACACTGCCCCCTCCCATCTGCACCAGGACGGACGGACGGACGGACGTTAGGGACATGACTCTAGCCACTTATCAGCCTGGCACCAGAAGAATAAACATGACTAACTAGCCCTTATTGTCCCATATATTTACTTTCCTGTTGTTTGCCACCCTGGAAACTCAGTCTTTTTGTCTGGTCTCTTCTCTGCGGAAGCATTACTTGTTGTTAAGAAGCTATGCAGCCAAAACCGGTTTGGCTCAATGGATAGAGTGTCAGCCTTCAGACTCAGGGGTCCCAGGTTTGATTCCGGTCAAGGGCACATACCTTGGTTGCAAGCACATCCCCGGTGGGGAGCGTGCAGGAGGCAGCTGATCGATGTTTCTCTCTCATTGATGTTTCTATCTCTCTATCACTCTCCCTTCTGCTCAGTAAAAAATCAATAAAATATATATATTTTTTTTATTTAAAAAGAAGCTATGTAATCTCAGGCTCTAACCACTGCTTTGAGATCCTCACCACTGCAGGCCGGGTGTGTCTGTCCTTTCTGAGTCTAATTTACAGGCCCTGCAATGCACCAGGTGGGCAGAGAAAAATACATCTTTTTCTTCTGCACGAGGATTTGTGGCAATATAAATCAGATTTCCCTTGCAAAGTCCCAAACTCCCCTGCTTAAAGTGAGAAAGTACAGGGAGGATAATCTTAAAACGCACCGGGGCACAGAACTGTACATTGCAAAGTGGTTACATAGGTATTTTGCCACAATAAAAAAAAAAAGGACTCCCAGCTCATTTTTCCGGTGGGGAAACTGAGGCCTGGTCTCTGATAAAAGGAGGCGAGCCAGAGCAGCCGGAACCCCCTATTCTCAGCAGCTTTGGTCCATTTCGTCAAAAGCACGGGGCACACAGTAGGTGCTCAGATGCAGGAACCTGAGGAAGGAGACCGATGGCCGGACAGACCGGGTGGGTGAGGAAGGCAGGCCTTCCCCTCAGGGCGGGGGGCAAGGACAGGGCTCAGACAGAGCACACCCCTGCCGTGGTCCCTTTTCCAAGCCTCCCAGACCAGGCTCGCCAAGCTCCAGGCAGCGCAGACGGACCCTCCGGACCCTCCTCGGGGCAGGAATTTCATCCCAAAGACGGGGGGGGGGGGGGGGGGGGAAGGGGGGGGCGCCCTCCTCGAGGCCTGTGTTCCTGACACCCGCAGTCCCCGCAGCCACCGAAGGCCCCCGCAGTCCTGGAGGGAAGAGCAGAGCCCAGAAATCGAAGATGCCAAACTCGGTTCCGAATCTAGCGGCACCGGAACCTCCTGGGGCGGGGCCGGCCAGGAGCTCTGGACTGAGTCTGGGTGAGCTCAGGTGACCCCGGTGTGCGGGACCGGCCTCCCTGGGCGCCCCGGGAAACGCTGCGGGATGGGGACCCCCACCCAGACTCTGCGGGATGGGACCCCCTGGAGACGCTGCGGGACGGGACCCCCTGGAGACTCTGCGGGACGGGGACCCCCACCCAGACTCTGCGGAATGGGACCCCCTGGAGACGCTGCAGGACGGGTACCCCTGGAGACGCTGCGGGACGGGGACCCCCCCCTGGAGACGCTGCGGGATGGGACCCCCGGGAAACGCTGCCAGACGGGGACCCCCACCCAGACGCTGCGGGATGGGACCCCCGGGAAACGCTGCGGGACGGGGACCCCCACCCAGACTCTGCGGGATGGGACCCCCTGGAGACGCTGCGGGACGGGGACCCCCCCCTGGAGACGCTGCGGGACGGGCCCCGGGCGCCCCGGGTTAAGGGTGCCGCCAGCTGCCCAGAGCCCCCGTTAAAGGCCGCTGCGGGGCGAGGGCCACCGGGCAGGGGCTTCCATTGGGCGCCCCTCGCGGCCCGAGCCCCATGGTGTCCCCAGTCTGCCTGCGAGGTGCCCCCGCCCCGCCCCCGCCCGGTGAGAGCCCCGCGCAGGGCCGGCGGGGGGACGGGAGGAGGAAAGGGGGGCCTGGGAGCGAGGACTGGGGGACGGACGGGCGGATGGTCGGACGGACGGGTGCGGAGACAGGGGGCCGGGAAGATGGAAGGATGGGGCAGGACTACCACGGGGTGGACCGACGGACGGAGGACGGAGGACGCGGGAGGGAGCGGGGTGGTCGGGGTGAGAGGACGGCGGGTGGACCGGGGCCGGAGAGACGGGGGACGGAAGGACGGAGAGCCAGGGAGCCAGCCGCCCGGAGCGGACCGACAGCCCCACGACGCCCCCGCCCGCGCCCCCGCGCCCCCGCCCGCGCCCGCCTACCCAGGGCCAGCATGTAGCCCTCGAAGTTGTCGCTGCTGCTCAGGTTCCAGGTGCCGCTGAGGTCGGCGGGCATGGCGGGGGGCGGCGGGGCCGGGACTGCGACGGCGGCGGGCGGCGGGCGGCCGAAGAGCGGGACGGGGGCGGGGATATGGGGGGACGGGAGGATGGGGGGCGGGGAATGGATGGGGGCAGAGGGCGTGGCGCCCGGACACCCTCTCTCCCTCCCTCCCTCCCGCCTCCGCTGGCTCCGGGCCGCGCTCCGCCTTCTGCCCTGTTCCCGGGCTCCCCCCTCCGCTCCCCAAACGTGCGCGGGGCCCCGGCTGTCCAGGCCGAGAGGTCACGTCCACGCTGACTCCGGGAGCTCTGCACTCACACACCCAGGCCACACCGCTGAGCGGTCACTGTGTTATCACTGTCACAGGGTCCCTCCCCGGCGGTTACTTACTGTCCCCATCGGACACGGCAGAGGAGGCAGCCTGGCCAAGGGCGAACCCGGCGGCCTGACTCCCCAGCCCCGGGCGGCTCTCTGGCCGCCTCGGTGATGGTGATGTCTCCACGGCTGTCCTCAGGCCTGGCCTGACACACCTGAGACAGGGAGCACACGACACTGCTCCAGCGCCCTGCTCTGTCCAGTGCATCCCAGACTCCCTTCTCTGCGCCCGGTTCCCAGCCCATCAGCAGGATCTGCTGGTTCCACATCCCAACCTGGGCCGCCCTCAGGCCTTCCCTCCTCCTGGCCTGGCTCTTTCCTCTCTGATCCCGTCAACCCGCTCTCCAGACTGCAGCCAGGCACGCTTGTGAGAAATGCAACTAAGATTATATCTATATATCTATATCTATATCTATATCTATATCTATCTATCTATCTATCTATCTATATATATATATAATTTCTTTTTATTGATTTTTTACAGAGAGGAAGGGAGAGAGAGATAGAGCTAGAAACATCCATGAGAGAGAACATCAACCAGCTGCCTCCTGCACACCTCCTACTGGGGATGTGCCAGCAACCAAGGTACATGCCCTTGACCGGAATTGAACCTGGGACCTTTCAGTCCGCAGGCCGATGCTCTACCACTGAGCCAAACCGGTTTTGGCTGCATCTCAGATCTTATTGCACCGCTGCCTACAGCCCTTCAGGGCCATCCCCATTGTCCTAAATGGAAATGGGCGCCTCTGCGGAGGTCCAACAGCCCTTCCTGAGGGGGCTCCTGGGCACGCCTCCCCCCATTCCATTCTGCTCAGGACCTCTGGTCCCCCAGGTGTGCTGAGGCCGCAGTGCTGGCAGAGGTCACCCTCGCCTTCCTGGGGTCTGTACTGGATGCTCCCGCTTCCTGGGCTGTTTTCCCTGGGTTCTGCATGGCTGGCTCCGTGGCTTCTGGTTCAAAAGTTACTATTCAGTCTAGTAATAATTAATGTCGTTTTAAAACATTCGTTTAAAATCTTGCTTGGCGTTGACTTGTATTGACATAACCTTCAAACACGTGGTATCTACAGAACGTGTGAAGTGCAATTAACAAGTTTTGCTTGAAAAAGTTTGTGTTTGGTTTGGTTTTTGTTGCAAAACTAGGGCTAAGAAGATGGCGGATGAAGAGCATATTCGGCACTGCATGCTTTACAAGTTCCAATTAGGAAGAAAAGCAAGTGAGGCTGCAAAAAACATCTGTAGTGCTCTTGGTCAAGATGCAGTTAGCGCCAGAAAATGCCAGCGTTGGTTTGAGAAATTTCGCGAGGGAAATTTTTTGTTAGATGACAAGAGTGGTCGAGGCCGTGTGTCCAATTTTGATCAAGAAGCTCTTCAAGCTCTTTTGGTGCAAAGTCCTCAAATTACCCAACAAGAGCTTGCAACAACTTTAAATTGTTCACAAAAAACAATTTCCAATCAATTGCGTGCACTTGGCAAAGTCCAAAAGTTTGGAAAATGGGTTCCTCATGAGTTGACCGACAACAACCGTAATCAGAGTCACAATTTGCAGTTCGCTCCTCTCTCGTCAAAACCGTTTGCTGTTTTTAGAACAAATTGTTACCGGAGGTGAAGAATGGGTGCTATATGTTACTTTGAAAAGGCGGCTTCAATGGTTGGACAAAAATGAGGCTCCGCAGCCCACGCCAAAACCTGACTTGCATGTGAAAAAAGTGATGTTGTGTGTTTGGTGGAATTTTAAAGGAATTCTTCATTATGAACTTTTACCATCTAACCAAACCATTACAAGTGCAGTGTATAGTGCCCAATTGGAAAGGTTAGCCCAAGCTTTAAGAGAAAAAGAACCCGCACTGATTAATCGGAAGGGCGAAATTCTTCACCACGATAACGCACGACCGCATACTGCAAGAATCACTGCTGAAAAACTGCGCCAGTTGGAATGGGAAGTTCTCCCTCAACCTGCATATTCTCCTGATATTGCCCCTTCCGATTACCATTTGTTTCGTTCTTTGCAAAACTTTCTTCTTGGAAAAAAATTTAATAATGAAGAATGCCTCAAAAATGCATTGACCGAATTTTTTGCATCAAAATCACAAGAATTTTACAACCGAGGGATTAAAATGCTTCCTGAGCGTTGGGCACAAGTAGTAGAAAACAACGGCAACTATATTGTTGATTAAATTTTGTTGTATTGTTTAAATAAATTCGATTTTAAAAAGTATTAGAAAACGACATTAATTATTACTAGACCTAATATTAGTGCCAGTCTTTGCTCATCATGCTCTGGGCAGAGAGGAACGGTCCCTGAATACCCGCCTCTCTCCAACCCACACTCCCTCCTCATGGAGGCGGGAGGTGTCACCTGATAAAGGGCACTGAGTCTGGAGGGAACCAGCGACCACCACGCTGGTTCCCTCCAGACTGGAGGAGCCAGGGCCCCGGATGTGGGTCTTTCGTGGCTGAAACGGGGGAAAAATTCAGGAAAACCTGAGGGAGTGCCTTGCCATTGACCCAATTTTTAGCAACTCGGCAGTGGATCGATCACAACTTCTAAGCACAGGGTATTTCATTTTCCCTTCTCTCCTTATAACAGGGACCAGAAGACCCAAACGTGCCCTCCGGCAGACTGCTCCCAAGTCTGCCCGGGGAATGAGGGTGTCAGTTATTATCTGCCTCCAGAAGGTGATGACTGAAAACAACAAAAAGCTACTCGTTTGCTCGCAGACCTGCCGTTTGGGGGACCTCGCAGAGGGCGGCTCCTCTCAGCTCCCTGAGGCATCAGCCGGGTCCCGTGACTCCGGTTTGGAAAAGTCACTTCCCAAATGGCTCAGTCTCCTGGCTGGTGAATTGGTGTTGCCTATCTCTCGGCTGGGAGCTCAGCCAGGCCTGTGGGCTGGGGGCAGGTTCCTCCGCACTGGGCCTCACCATGGGTGCTTGGAAGTGTGGGCGCCTTCACAGCAGGCCTGGCTGTCTGGCTGTCTGGCTGGGTTCTCAGAGGGTGTGTCCCGGGAGGGCCGGGAAGACGCTGCCCATCTCCTCTGAGCTGGTCTCAGAAGTCATGCACCATCACTCCCACCCGTCTTCCACCCACCTGGGCCCACAGGGAGGGACCACGGACCGCACCTCCCAGCGTCACGCTGTCAGAGCATGTGCAATGGGAGATCTTAGAATGGCCTCCTTCAAAATAATCTGTCCCGCCCAGAACAGACTGTCACATT
Source organism: Pipistrellus kuhlii (assembly GCF_014108245.1). NCBI lineage: Eukaryota > Metazoa > Chordata > Mammalia > Chiroptera > Vespertilionidae > Pipistrellus > Pipistrellus kuhlii. The sequence goes on along the minus strand of NW_023425534.1, from coordinate 4,079,386 downwards.
GCAGCGGGAAGGCTGGGGAGTGCTGGGGAGGGAAGGAGATGGATCAACCAAAGGACGTGTATGTGTGCATATAAGTCCACCAATGGGCACAAGACACTGGGGGGGGGGGGGATGAGGGCATGCGACAGGGGTAGGGGAGGCTGGGGGAAGGTCAGTGGGGGGAAAAGGAGATATACATTCTAATATATGTAATACTTTAAACAATAAAAAAAATAAAAACTTTGGACAATAAAAAAAACCTAAACTAAAAACATAAAAATAATCTGTCATGGGAATCCATCCCCCTTCTGACCCTCACCCTAAGTTATGGCTTCTAACCTAGACTTAGTCAGTAATTAAAGTGCCTTTAGATGCTCCATGTCTTGCTTTCTGTTCATCTTATTTCCCAGTTGGGTTAGAACTTGGACAGAGAAAGCCTTGGATCTCTTCAAAAACCTCTAAGCGTCACCTTTCCAGAACAGCCTTTGATATCACTTCTCATGTACATTGAGTCTGCCTCGCGGCTCTGCTTACTACCTTCTAGTCAGCACAATCCACAGTTCTCTCTTTTTGGTTTGTTTGTTGACTGCTTTTTATTTTTTAAATCTATTGAAACATTTTAGAGAGAAATGAGGGGAGAGAGGGAGAGAGAAACATTGATTTGCTGTTCTACGTATTTAGTAGGCATTCATTGCTGGATTCTTGTATGTGCCCTGACAGGGGATGGAACCTTCAGCCTTGGTGCATCCGGACGATTCTTTAACCAATGGAGTTACCCAGGCAGGCCCATTGATGACCTTTTTCATTATAATTTCAAGGGCAGCCTAAACTGGTTTGGCTCAGTGGATAGAGCGTCAGCCTGCGGACTGAAGGGTCCTAGGTTCAATTCCGGTCAAGGGCACGAACCTTGGTTGCGGGCACATCCCCAGGAGGGGGTGTGCAGGAGGCAGCTGATCGATGTTTCTCTGTCATTGATGTTTCAACCTCTCTATCCCGCTCCCTTCCTCTCTGTAAAAAAATCAATAAAATATATTTAAAATAATAATAATAAATAATTTCAAGGGCAGAGACCATGCTCAGCTCACTCACCAGCACAGTGCTTACTTAGCAAGTAGTGTTTGTTGAATGAATGGCTACCACCTTTTCTAAAGAAGAAAACAGTGGCATTGCCTTGCCTCTCCCAGAATGAGGCTGTTAATTCTCGTAACTATAGCTTCTTTGGTGGAATATGACAGGCTGTTTTCAAACCCTGGAATTACCTGTACCTTGCCATTTAATGGGCACAGAACTATGAACTCTGACAAGATTTCTGGAGCATGAAGCCTGCTTATATTCCAGATGGACAGGAATTGGAAAAACCATACTTACTTCCTATCCTTAAAATCTTATTGTTCTAAATCTTGGCCTGAAAAGGAAGGTTACAGAAATAAGTAATAATGACTTTAGCATCTGTGCTGGTAGGTATGGCTTTTGGCCAGCCTGGGCAAGGGCCATCTAGTAGGGACAGGGTTGAATTTTGGTTGAAGTGGCATAAATTGGACTTGCCCAGGGGATAAGTGATTTTCTCCTTTTTATTTATTTTTAAAATTGATTTTAGAGAAGAAGGGAGAGGGATAGATAGAAACATCAATGGTGCGAGAGAATCATGGATCGGCTGCCTCCTACATGCCCCACACTGGGGTTCGAGCCCGCAACCCAGGCATGTACCTGGACTGGGAATCGAACTGTGACCTCCTGGTTCATAGGTCGACGCCCAACCTCTAAGCCACATGGGCCAGGCAATTTTTCTCATTTATAATTCTAAAACCTTTCTTCTAGACAAGGATAAAATTACCTCTGGAAGGAAAGAGGAGAGAAAATGTGACTAAATTTGAGCCTTTTTCTTCCCTTCCATTTGATGCTGGCAAAGTAAACCATAAAATTATAGCCAAGACCAGGTCCTAAACTCGGGTACAAACGCTGTTCCTCCTGGTCGGTAATGGATGGGAGCTGATGAGAGCGCTTGGAGGAGAACCGGTCTCTGTCACTTGATGGAGCCTGACCCGGGCCCAGCAGAGAACGGCGTGGACACTGAGGTGAGCCTCCCACCGTCCACGCCTCCCCTCCCCGGGGCAGGGAAGCCCTGCCGGCAGGGGGCGTGGCCCTCTTCTGGGGGGTAATTCCTGGACTGGTTTAAGGCTCAGCCAGTCACAGAAATCTTACCTCCTTTGCCAGTGGTTGATTTTAGGGATAAGCAGGTTTACTAGTACTAAATGACTCTGAATCAGCCAACGAGATATTAGAAGTTTGATGGGGCTGCTGAGGCTTGTTTTTAAACCTTTTAAATATATAAATAGTTGATTTCAGAGAGGAAAAGAGAAGGAAAGACATCAATGATGAGAATCACTGACTGGCTGCCTCCTTCACGTCCCCTACTGGGGATCGAGCCTGAAACCCAGGCATGTGCCCTGACTGGAATGGAACCGTGACCTCCTGGTTCACAGGTTGACCCTCAACCACTGAGCCACACCAGCCGGGCAAGGCTTGATTTTAACAGCTGTGAAGAGCCAGCCTTTCTCCACTTCTGAACACGAACAAGGAAGACTTGCTACTGGTGACCAGCCTCTGACTAAGGGGCGCCTGCTTTAGGACACGTGACCAGCAGAGCAGAGGGACAACGAGAGCCGGGTCCTTGCTGACAGAAGATTCACTGAACCCGAGAACCTGAGTCTTGCCTGCCCTCCGCCTCCACCCTGGTAAAGGTCCTATTGTTTCAGTCACTGGGAGTGAGCTTCCTGCTGCTCCGGGTGGAAAACATCCTGACAGAGACAGTAAAATCAGGGTGCTCCTACCCCCTTATTTGCCTTTTCCTGTCGGAGGGCACAAGACAAGCTGATTCTGGTTCGGTTCTGAGCACATGCCCGCATTGCGGGCTCAATTCCCAGTGTGGGGCGTGCAGGAGGCAGCCAATCAAAGATTCTCTCTTATCATTGATGTTTCTCTCTCACCTTCTCCCTTCCTCTCTGAAATAAATTTAAAAATACCCACATACACATAGCTGAGTAGGGTATGCGCACTTCTAGGTAGAGAGGCAACAGACGATAAGAGAAATTTCTAGCATCGGAACTTTTCTGCAGCTCCCACAATATTTCAGATGAACTAACTGTAGTTTTTCAGGAGATGTCAAAGCTAAATTTTGACAGCTTAAGCTACTTCTAGATCATTATTTTTCAGTTCTGCTCCAACTCTTAGGTTCCACAAAGCTAAGGAGGGAGAATAATGACCCAATTTCTATGACCTGAGATTCTAACTTTTCATTCATTCAGCAAATAGAGGAAAAATTACTGGGTGCCAAGTTTTCCCGTCTTCAAGAAGTTGACCTGTTGGCGTCAGTAATGATGTCCGGAGCTGTAGGATGTACAGTTATTCGCTGGCTTTATTTAACCTTTTCCTTTGTGAATACAGATTTGATGATGCAATGTCACAGTTACAAGTACCTTTTGTTCTGCAGTCATAAATCCTTCATCTAGGTATGAAATATAAATTGCAAGAGGTAGATTACTGGTATTCTATTTTCATTGGAAATGTAACTTTAGTCCTGTTTCTATCACTGAATGATTTCCACAAACCACAACACTAATCTATAAAAAAACGATTTCTGGCCTTTTTGCTGTACCAATTGGTAAAATGTCCACTACATTTTTAATCAGTACCAGATCATACAGCAAGCTTGTATTTTTAACATACAGCTATGACTTTATTACTCGGGAGTTCTATTTTGATCAAAGTCCACACAACGGGACAAGAGGAGAAAAGGGTACAAGTTCACAAAAGGCAGATTCACAGTGGCCGGCACGAAACAGCAGGCTGTTCAGACCCTCAGCGTCAGGCGGGGCTGACAGCTTCCACAGCCCTCACCAGCGCCCCAACCCTGAGCTGGGACTCTGGCCACCCAGTGTGTTGATTATTAAGCTATCAATAAAAGCTGAGAGTACTGACACTTTACCACATTCTGGAATAAGACACTGCATTAGCGTGATGTCATCTCCAAAGTGGCTCCTGACGATGAATGAGGGCGGGTGGCCAGGGTTAGGCCTGTGCTAGGAGAACGGTAAGACACTGACCCAGAGGCTCGCTCCCTCCTGGGCATCGGAGAAACCTGTCTGCCTCTGCAAACACGCCAGGGCTTGGGCCCCACTCCCTGCCCCCAAAGGCGGAGCTCCAGGCAGGTGTATCCTGGAGAGGACTAACCAGCCATTCTGTGGGCCCAAGGTCCTGCCAGGCACATGCCCAGCCTGCCTTGGCACAGCTGGGATGGCTGCTCTGTGCTGCCTTTTGCGAGATGGCTGTGTGAAGAGGGACTTCTTCGGCCCAGAATTAGGCATCCATAAATGTCCGTTCCCTTCATAACTACAGGGAGGCCTTCACATGCACCATGGCTTTCAGACTTCGCTCCTCTGAAAGGAGAAAGCCAGGTGTCCCTTTTGACTTCTGATTTATAGTTAGTTTGATTAAACAGCCTTCTGGTTTGGGTGCTGCTAATCTCTTATTTTAAAGATAAAAGGATTTGCCCTAACCAGTTTGGCTCAGTGGATAGAGCATCGGCCTTCGAACTCAAGGGTCCCAGGTTCGAATCTGGTCAAGGGCATGTACCTTGGTTGTAGGCACATCCCCAGTAGGGGGTGTGATCGATGTTTCTTTCTCATAAATGTTTCTAACTCTCTCTCCCTCTCCCTTTCTCTCTGTATACAATCAATAAAATATACTTCTTTTTTTTTTTTTAAAGATAAAAAGAGCCGAAACCAGTTTGGCTCAATGGATAGAGCATCGGCCTGCGGGCTGAAAGGTCCCAGGTTCGATTCGGTCAAGGGCATGTACCTTGGTTGCGGGCACATCCCCAGTAGGGGGTGTGTAAGAGGCAGCTGATCAATGATTCTCTCTCATCGATGTTTCTAACACTCTATCCCTCTCTCTTTCTCTCTGTAAAAAATCAATAAAATATATTTTTTTAAAAAGATAAAAGGATTTGTACATTCAAAACAAAAAGATGGTAATATTGAAATCAATCACCTTCGCAATTTCTGATAAAGAGGGGGAAAAGTAAACCTGATTTAAATTTACTACTGATTTTCACCAAACTTTCAAGTTTCAGTTTATGAAACAGGATCCCAATTCCTCCCCCAGCTGCTGACACCCAGACGGCTCAGCCCCCGGGGGAAGCGCACGCTTCAGGCCGTGGTGGTTCTGGAGTTCGTGGCGGCCCTGTTTCTCTGCAGCGGCGCCAGGATGACCCCCACGTTCCTCTCCTCGCTCTCGGCGCTGTACAAATCGTGCTTCTCGATGTACTCTTGGACGAGATCCGGCACCAAGTAGCGGATGCTCTGGCTCCTGCGGAGGGCTCGCCGGATCTTGGTGGACGAGATGTCGTTGGTGATCCACTCGTTGACCAGGTGGATGTTGGCCTGGTGTCGCCACAGCACGTCCGACTCGTAGATGAACCTCTGAGCGTCGTTCCCAGCCCGGGTGATGCACACGAGTCCGTAGCTCCCCACGATGTTGGCGATGTCCTCGCGCTTCCACAGGTCGGGGACCCCGAAGGACTCCAGCAGATCCGCCCCGCACAGCAGCTTGACCCTGGGCACGTCTGGGACGAAGAAGAAAACACGGCGTCAGGGTTTGCTTTGTAATAACTCCCTCCGCCAAAAGGAATGGGTGTGTTTTTCTGGAAAGAAGGTTCCACTTTTTCCGATTCAGATTCTCAAGAGACGGAGGACAGCTGAGAAGCTCAGGACTCTGCGGGGGAGGGAGCTCAGGACGCCTCGCACCCCCCTTCCCTCCGTCAGCAAACGTACAAGGGCGTTTTCCAGGCGTCCCGCGTCCTGAATAGAAAATGGAACTAGGTCTGGCTGGTGTGGCTCAGTGGCTGAACCTATGAACCAGGAGGTCACAGTTAGATTCTGGTCAAGGGCGCATGCCCCGGTTGTGGGCTCGATCCCCAGTGAGGGGCGTGCAGGAGGCAGCCAATCAATGATTCTCTCTCATCACTGATGTTTCTATCTCCCTCCCCTTCCTCTGTGAAATCAATAAAAATATAGTATTTAAAAAAGAAAATGGTAATAGAAAGGGGCCTGCTCAGCTCTAGAAGCTTATCGGCTCCAGTCGGAACGTCCTGGGAAAACATGCAGACCTTTTCTCTGCGGCTCTAGCGGCTTCTTCTGACTAACTTCTGATCTTTGTTCCGTCCACTTCCTCTTCCGGCCAGGCCTCTCCAGCACAGGGGAGTCCCGCTGCTCGCCGCCACTGGCCTCCAGCTTCTCCTGGTGGTGTCTGTGAAACAACAAAATGACAGCACAGCCCTCTTCCTCCCAGAGCTCAACCACACATGGTCCCTCTGCTCGGCGGGCAGCCAGATGCCCACGGGCCTCGGGTCCAGCGCTGAAGGAGGTGATGGTAAAAACATTCAGCCGCCGGTACACCCGGTGCCCTGTCAGTCAGAATGGAGGCTGGCCAGGACACTGGAGTCCCCGGTCCCGGCCATCGGGAACGGAAAGCAAGGAAGATGCTGGGAGCACAACATGGCAGCTGTTCTATCCTCAGCTTTGTGTGTCTGGGTCATAACAACACGAGTGCACGTCATTGACTATGTGCAAAGCACAACTAAACCCTTTGCTTGGATTATCTGATTAACTGTTCTCAACACCCCATGCCATAAATAATAATAAATCATAATTATTGTCTTAGCTCGGGATGGTGTGGCTCAGTTGGTGAGAGCGTCATCCCATACACCAAAAGGTGGCAGGTTCGATTCCTTGTTAGGGCACATACCCCGGTTGTGGGTTTGATCCCTATTTCACTCTAACATCAATGTTTCTCTCTCGCGCTCAAATCAATAAAATGTTTTTAAATAATAATTATTCTATCAATTCTATTTTACAAAAATTCCATTATTATTATTTTCAAAATATTTTTATTTATTTCAGAGAAGAAGGGAAAGGGATAGGTAAAAACATCAATGATAAGAGAGAATCATTGACTGGCTGCCTCCTGCACGCCCCCTACTGGTGGGGGTTGAGCCCACAACCTGGACGTGTGTCCTTGGCTGGAATGGAACCTGGGACCCTTCAGTCCGCAGGCCGCCACTCTATCTACTAAGCCAACCCGGCCAGGACTCTATTCTATTTCATCCCCACTATGGAGGGGGAAAGCTCAAGTCCCAACTCCAGCGCCTAGCAGAGTCCCTGGGACATAGGAGACTTTTAATGACAACCTGATTGAGTGAATGTCTTGGCTATTATAAAGCCTGCATGGCTGCCACCATTACATCAGAGTTGCCTGTTATCCCCACTGAGAGGACACTGGCTAATTGGCCCAGGCTCATTTAGCTTGTAAGCAGCGGAGCCAGGATTTGAAATCTTGGCAGTCTGGTCCCAGAGCCCACACTCTTGACTTCTGAAGAGTGTGGCTTGACCTAGTAATGGAGAACCTCAATGCCACGGCTAAGGTCCTGGAGGGGACAAGTGCCCAAGGCCGAAAGGAAGGCCTACAGGCAGCACCTGTGTCTGGCTTCTTCTCCGCAGGACTTACAACTGTACAGTTACTCAATTAACATGAGCCACATTCATGGAGCAAACCCTGGGTCCTTGTGTCCCCTACCCCTTCCCTCCTGAATTCCTGAGCTAAAGGACAATATAATAGACAGCAGGCTGCTAGGAAGCCAGAGGGGGTGGGAAAGGCGGGGATGCAGAGCCTGGTGTCTGACAAGGTGTCGCCTGCAGCTCAGTGTCCAACTTTACCCAGAACACAGTGCCCGGGTCCTGGCCAACTCTACCCAGAATGCAGTGCCCGGGGCCTGGCAGCAGGTTCTGGGCGTGAGGGATATCCTGCCAATGAGGTTCACTCGTGATTGGAAGGAAGAAGGGAGAGAGGCCATCTTTCTGCAGCTGTGAAGCCGGATGAGTCATGTGACAGCATGAGCGAGGCGGCCAGACTGTAATCCGTGGTCCGGTCACCACCTCAGGGGACGGGGTGGTTGAACAGAAGGTGGTGGTAGCAAAGGCAGGAAGTTAGTTTCCTGAACTCTGGCTGTGGCTAAGGAGGTGTGACCTTGAACAAGCCCGACTCCCACTCCTCCAGCCCTTTCAACACTTTTGCCCAATCACCTAGGCCCATGGTGGGCAAACCGCGGCTCTCGAGCCACATGCGGCTCTTTGACCCCTTGAGTGTGGCTCTTCCACAAAATACCACGGCCTGGGCGAGTCTATTTTGAAGAAGTTTAAGTTTAAAAAATTTGGCTCTCAAAAGAAATATCAATCGTTGTACTGTTGATATTTGGCTCTGTGGACTAATGAGTTTGCCGACCACTGATCTAGGCCCCTTTCTGCTTAAAATATTCAATGTGATTTCTAGTTCCTGTTTGAATCCTACCTGACTTGGAAGGTTCAGAACTTTAAGGATGGACGTTGAGCAGAAAGGTTTTTCAGAAAGCCCTTCTATTTTATATTCAAGATAGCATTAAGTAATAACTAGATGTAACTCTGGTTTCTGATCCCTCACCTGGAACTGTCTGAAAGGCGTAAGACAGGTGTGTGACAAGCCTGTATGTTGTCATGGAAGCAGCACACAGACAGGTCTGTCCGTGACCCAGCATCATGGCTTCCCGTCCTGAATACCTGCCTCTCGGGAGGCTCATGGCAATGACATCACCTTACAACGCCGCCTTTCTCGCTTGGCACGGCCAGGCCAGCAGGCTTCCCTGCACGTTCGCTAACAGCCTCGCATAGTAACCAGCAAACACGTCAGCACACAATGCAAGACACATGTTCGGGAACACGCTGCCTGCTTCTGTGCTCCACGGCTGTGCAACGACCTCGCACGGGAACCGCACAGCCTCCGCCCTTCCAGCCCTGGGGACCGTGCTGGAAACCCGTAGCTCAGACACTGGCACCACGAACACGTGGCCCAACGCCAAGGAAGGCGCTGACCCACTCCCGGGAGCCCCCACGGCTGACCTCCCACAGATACCTGAGCACCTTCGCAGTCTCTACCCACTCCTTCTGCAGGCTCTCCCAGGTGTCCACCTCCACCCAGCCGGAGTTCTTGGTGGCCAGCTGTGCCATGACCACTCGGTGGTGCGCAGAGATGAGCCCTTTCTTCTTGTAGGCGTCGCCGACGGGAGAAATGATGCCTTTGATAACTCTGTATTTTCCTGGTAGAGAGTTCGGATCGACATGAGGCAGAACAAATTAAACTTTATGCACAGGAAATAGTATCACGATATGATTTTAACCAAATATCCCCTTTCTTATTTTTTTACATATAACAACTTGTAATGTTCATTCATTCGTAACTGTGGTAACATTGACAGCACATAGAACTGCTTTGTAAAATGCCTTAATCAAGTTGTACTGTCCACCTACAGTATAAAGAGCCCCATCTCCTCTACCTCTGATTGTTGGCACTAAGGAGTTTAAAAATGTTTGTCCATGTGATGGGAAAATTATACCTCATTTTTAATTTTAGTTTCTTGTTTATGAGTCTGAGCACCCACCCATCTATCAGCATAGAACGTGAGCATTTGTGTAACAAGATAAATCTCGCCTATGGAGGGAAGGAAGAAGACCCTCCCTGGCTGGGTCTGAAAATTAAACTGAGAAAGAGAAATGAACAGGAGGAGAGCACACGCATTTGTTTAATGTCAGCTTTACAGGACACGGGAGCCTTCATAAGGACGTGAAGACCCCAGGAAGCAGGTGAACCTGCGTGTTCAATGCTAGGTTTGCAGAGTAGACAGCCGTGGAGAAACAGGAAGGGGCAAAGAGCAGGAGGTAAGTGTAGCAAGCGGAGAAACTAAGGCAGGCTCCTCTACTCGGGTTCTTCCTGGCACCCCTTTGTTTGCGGAGGTAAGCATGTGCCTTCTACGAGGGTGTACGAGAGGGCGCCTCTCCTATAGGGTTTTGTGACCTGCTTCCGAGGAGAAGGGGCGGGGAGGTCCGAGTGACTGCCCTGATTCTGCAGGTTGCTCAAACTCCTTCGGCTCAAAATATCCAATATGCCCCGGGGCCATATTTGGGGATAGTGCTCTGAACGCCACCGCTGCTTTTGTGACTGTTCCTACCTGTTGCGTTCATGTGGTCCTTGGCCAGCTCAAACAGCCGGAGGTGCATGTTGGTGATCGGGTTAAAGGAGCCACAGGCGAGGAGAACCACCTCTGTCTTCTGGGGATTTTCCATGCTGGGACGCTGAAGGTGTTGATCTAAGTGGCACACTCTGGCACCTCCCGGGTTATCTGTCTACAAAGGAAAAGGAACACCAGTCACAGGCCTCTGACACCCTCTGTGCTCTCATTTCAAATACAATAGATGGGTCAGAATACTTGGCTTCAGTGACTGCTCCATGATTGTAAACGGTGGCCCCATTTCTCCATCCTTCCTCTCAGCGTGAACTTACAGCTCCTACCACAAAGGATCTCCTTCCCACGTTCTGTCACTTGCTTTGGCCAAAAGGATGTGGCAGATGTGACAGTATGCCAGGTGGGGCTCTGCACACTCTCACTTTCTTTCGAATTCTTGCCTCTGCCCCGAGACGGGCCCAGGCCTATTGGGGGAGGGTAACCCAGCACGTGAGAGTGCTGTACTCCCGCTGACAGACGGCACATGGGATGGGGTATGTGGAAGTTATGTGGCCGAGGCCAACATCCCACCCTGGTGTTAACGAGCCAAACCACAACCAGTGCAGATATGAGAGCCAGCCCAGGTGAGATTGGCTGAGCCTGGCCCGGGACAGCAAACCCACAGCTGACCCAGGCTCACGAGCAACCTGCCCTTCAAACCATTGTTCTGTCTCTAAGTCAACATGATCATATCACTTTCTGCTGAATAACAGTTTATACTCTACAAACTTCTTTTTTCATTCAAATTATTCCATTTGATATTTCCATAAACCTATGAAGTAATGGGAGACATGTGATCTGAAAATCTTATTAAGAAACTTTTACTAAATTAACTAGAGGCCTGTTGCAAGAAGATCCATGCAATAGGCCTTCCTTCCCCTGGTTGCTGGCACCAGTTTTCCTTTGGCACCCGGGACTCAGGCCTTTGCTCCAGCCACAGCAGAGAAGACAAGCCTCTTCAGCCTTCAGTCATCTTCAGTCTTTGCTCCATACCTGCATGTGCAAATTAACCCGCCATCTTTGTTGGGTTAATTTGCATACCCACTCCTGATTGGCTGTGGACACCAAAGAGGCATGGTCAATTTGGATATTTCTCTTTTATTAGTGTAGATAGAATGAGAAATCTCAGGTGACAGCCAGTAGCCATATCCTGCTTACCATCCCCTCCATCCAGTTCCCTAAAGCAATCCCAGCCAACTTTTTCAGCAATTTCTTTTGGTAGATTCGGGGGGGGGGGGGGGGGAGATAAACATCGATGTGAGACACATCAATTGGTTTCCTCCTACATGCCCTGACAGCGGACAGGGATCTAACCTGCAACCCAGGTACATGCCCTTCCCGAAGCATTGGCTGACACCAGCTGGGCAGAAATTATTTTCCATTCTGGATCCTCTAAATGTGACTTTTATTTTCTCCCCTGAAGCCTGTAGGATCTCCCTTTGCCCAGGGCTCTGAAATTTCTGTGATGCCCTGCGGTGCAGCTCTACTCTCCCCCACTGTGCTGGACACCGAGCAGGCCCTCTCCAGCTCAAAAGGCATCACCTTCCTTCCTGAAAACGCTTCCCGTGTGGTCTTCTGCCCCCCTTGGGAATGCCTGTTCTCTAGAGCTGAGGGGTTGGGTTCAGCTGGAGCCCGGTGTCCAGTCCCACCCATCTCAGGTTTCAGGTGCCTTTCCCCCAGGGAGACTGAGCTGGGAGCTGGGAGAACAGGACGCTGAGGTCAGGAGCGGATGCCCAGGGGAGCCGCCCGCTGCACAGGGAGGATGGAACAAAGAGCTCGAAGCACACCCCTTCCCTCTCACTTCCAGGCCTCGGGGACGCGCTCAGGTCCCCAGGGACTCCCAGGGGGAGGGCTCCGGAAGCTGAGCTCTCCCAGTAAAGAAGACCTTCTCCCTTGTCAGTCAGGACCCGCCTCAGACGTCTAACTCGGCCCTATTAATCCCCTGACCTGAGCTCAGACTAAACTAGACCCTCAAGGCCAAGGAGACTTAAGTTACCGTGAGCTCCGGCCGTAGCCCAGAGGGGCTTAGAAACACAGGGGCCTGCCCCTCGGGAGGGGACCTCCCTGCTCCTGTGGGCACCTGTGCGGGAGGGCCGGGCGGGCCGAGGGCCGCCGGGAGGTGGTCTGGGCGCTCTAACAGCCTGTCTGGGGTCCGCCTTGCTTTGCTCCAGGTGCTCGAGGTCCGGTGTCGCCATGATCCCCTTCTGTCTGGCCCGCTCAGCCTGCCGGGAGCCTGCTGGCGGCCCAGGTCTCACCAGCTCCGGCTGTAAGAGGCCCCCCCCAGCCCAGTGAGGTGAACTGAGTCCTGACGTGTAACTAAAATGTACTTTCCATTTTCAAGTTCGATTTCACGGGCCTTCTTAGGTTTTAAAAACCCTGATGTGGAGACAGCAAAGAAACATTTTCTAACAATGCAGCCAGTGTGTAAAACATGAACTTTCCCAGAAAGAACAGGAATTGTGTGGCTCCCGTTTCAGGGTGCCGCATTTGCTGACGTGACCACCTCTGGAATTATACCTCTAAGAAGAAGCTGCTCCTTTAAAAACAGTATCTTTAAGCATGTAACTGTATTTTAGTCTACCAACATGCCATTGCGTTCAATAACCTAGAGTATAAGAGTACCTTCACTGGAGATAATCTCTGGAGGGTAAATTTGATTTCTACAAATACCCTAAAGGCATTCAGTGCTAAACCCAATAAATAAATACTAAAAATGACTGAAAGAGTTTATGGTGAAGGGCTAAAACTATTAGTTGCACAAAAACTATATACACGGAACCTCAAGAGATTCCAAAATGTCCTAGCAGTAACAGCAGACTGCACTTGGTGGTTAGGCTGTGGTCGGCAGGGTAGCCCTCAGTTTATAAGTGAGGCTCAGCATTAACCATCTGGCTGGAAGCAGAGGCAGCACTACATAGAGGCCCAGTTAGGACTCTCAGACCTGGTTCACATCCTAGCTCTACCTTTTAAAAAAATATATATTTTATTGGTTTTTTTACAGAGATGAAAGGAGAGGATAGAGAGTTAGAAACATTGATGAGAGAGAAACATCGATCAGCTGACACCTGTACACCTCCTACTGGGGATGTGCCTGCAACCAAGGTACATGCCCTTGACCGGAATCGAACCTGGGCCCCTCAGTCTGCAGGCCAACACTATCCAATGAGCCAAACCGCCAGGGCCTAGCTCTACCTCTAACTACAAGGTGTTTGTCCTAAGACACTTAATCAGAGTCTCGGTTTCCTCATCTATCAAATGGGGAGCCACAGTCCTTATCTCATTGTAATTGTGCTTATTAAGTGAGAAAATGCATGTAAAATGACACATTTGTCTGCTCAGTATTAATAATTCATGCTATTACTTGTGGGTTGCCTTACTGCCTTAATTTAGTCATGAAAAAGGAACCAAAGTTCTAAAGACTCCTTAGAAATCAGTATCAACAGTGCCTGTGACACAGTAGGAGCTGAATAACGGTAGCTACTTTTAATATCCTTCCTTCCTCCCTTGCTTCTTTCCTTCCTTCCTTTGTTAATCCTCCCCCACAAACATTTTTCCCATTGATTTTTAGAGAGAGTGGAAGGGAGAGAAGGGGAGAGAGACACACACATTGATGTGAGAGACACATTGATTGGTTGCCTCCTGCATGTAGGGTCAAATCTGCAACCCAGGAACATGACCTTAACCAAGAATGGAACCTTCTGTCTGTATGCCGATGCTCTAATCACTGAGCAACACCGGGCAAGGCACTTCTAATATTCTTATTGCAATATTCTTAGACATAACTTTGCTCTAATGGGATGGATCTCAATTCATCCTTGCCTGTGTAAAACTCTCTCTCTGTGGTTTAATGTTACATTATCTGAAACAGAGACTGGCCCTGGTTTCTGAAAGCCAGTTCATCACTACACGGTTATGTGAAATGGAACTCACTGTGTCCCCTGCAGCCGAGGGACCGTGTCCTTGTGTGTGATCGCCACTCTGGCTCCCCGTTTTACGTTCTGCTAAGGCACATGTGTCAAACACAAGGCCTGTGGGCCAAATCCGTCCCGCCAGGCCTTGCAATGTGGCCCGCACCGCGCTGTCATCACTGCACTCGCTGCGTTTCCATCACAATGACAGTTTATGACTGTTCAGTAAACCATTCGGCCCGCGATTTAGGCTGGATTTTAGATTTTGGCCCCTTCTCTGATTGAGTTCGACACCCCTATGCTAAGGTAAGTTCTTTCCCCAGCCAAGCCCTCACCTGGCAGCTGAGGGTCTGGGTCTCAGCTGTGGGGGCGGTTCGGGTGCTCTCTGCGATTCCTGTCACGTGTTTAATTGCAGTCTGCCCCATTGTGTCTGCCCCTATCACTGATGGGAGCCACCCGCTTCACCTCTTGGAAAAGTCAACAATCTCAATGCCGTGAGCATCACGGGATTTGGGCAGACTGAGTCTCATTTCATAAGGAGAGACAATGAGGCACCAACGTCTCCATGTATTCCCCAGGGAGCAGTCCCATAGCCTAGCGTCACCTGACGTCTGTAGGGCTGAGGGCGACAGGCACACCCGACCAGGTTATGCCTCGATGTGTTCGTTTAGATTCGAGTTGGAAATTAGTCTTGGCAGAAAAAAAAATCAGTTCACTTTCTTATTGGACAAATGAAGCAAATGCAAGTTGGCACACTCAAAATAAGAGAATCGCACCTCTAAGAACATTGATATTGGACAAGTACCTGAAAACTGAGAATCCACTTAAATGACGGAGAAGGGGCGGGAACTGTGACACTGTATCTGGCCAACTTCTATTACAGGATGTTTGTGTGCAGTAAAGCATATTCCCTTACTCTGGAAAGCTGCAATTTCCACAGAATGTTTTTCTTGTTTGTCCTTTCTTTAAAAATTTTTTTTTTATTGATTTCAGAATGAATGGCACAGGGAGAGACAGAAACATCAATGATGGGAGATACATCATTGATCGGCCGCCTCCTGCATGCCCCACACTGGGGATCCAGCCCAAAACCAGGGCATCCAACCGTGATCTCCTGGTTCATAAGTCAATGCCCAACCTCTGAACTGCATCGGTTGGGCTCCATAAAAATATTTCACCAAAACAGCAAATTAACATGAATTAGAGCACATGTGTCAAACACAAGGCCCGCAGGCCAAATCCGTCCCGCCAGGCCTTGCAATGTGGCCCGCACCGCGCTGTCATCACTGCACTCTGCTGCGTTTCCATCACAATGACAGTTTATGACTGTTCAGTAAACCATTTGGCCCGCGATTTAGGCTGGATTTTAGATTTTGGCCCCTTCTCTGATTGAGTTCGACACCCCTAAATTAGAGAAATGGCAAACTTTATTTCTCCACCAACTATGAATATTAATAACTCATGGTTACTGGTGGGCTGTCTTACAGCATTAGCTTGAGCCACACTAAAGGAATTAAGGTCCTTAAGAGAAGTGAGCTGCCCGGAGCCAAATGAACCTAGTGCCAGCTTTGGGTTAGAATGCCAGGGTCGCAGCACCTTCCGTGTTATGCTTATAGCCGATTCTTATTATTCTGACAAGTAATAAGTAATGTGCAACCCAGTGGACTGATTTTTAGGCCCAGCTCTTTGCGGTACTGCAGTCAACCTCTCCTCAACAACCTGGTCGGTAATATCATCTTTTCTTTCTTCGCAACTGGTGAGTGTGCAGCCACTCTGACCAGCTCGAAGTGTCTGCTAAATGGTAAGACAGGACTTCCTCAAGGATGGAAATGTAAGAAAAAATTCAGATGAAGATTTTAAAAACTTCTTTAGTCATTCTGCGACTTCTTATGATGTTATAAAATTCTCTAGTTATATAAAAACTAGAGACCCAGTGCACGAAATTTAAGCATGGGGGCGGGGCGGTGTGTGTCCCTCTGCCTAGCCTGCACTCTCTCCAATATGGGACCCCTCGAGGGATGTCTGACTGCCAGTTTAGGTAGGATGGAGCCTAAATGGGTAGTTGGATATTCCTCTTACAATCCAGGACTGCTGGCTCCCAACTGCTCACCTGCCTGCCTGATTGCCCCTGACCGCTTCTGCCTGCCAGCCTGATCACCCCCTAACACTCCTCTGCCAGCCTGATTGATGCCTAATTGCCCTCCTTTGCCAGTCTAGTCACCCCTAACTGCCCACCCCTGCAGGCCTGGTTCCTCCCAACTGCCCTCCCCTGCAGGCCTGGTCCTCCCAACTGTTCTCCCCTACAGGCCTGGGTCCCCCCCCAAACTGCCTTCCCTTTTAGGCCTGGTCCCTCCCAACTGCCTTTCCCTGCTGGCCATCTTGTGGCATCCATCTTGTGTCCACATGGAAGTGGCCATCTTGTATGTTAAGAGTGATGGTCAATTTGCATATCACCCCTTTATTACATAAGATAGCAGATTAATTCACTCACTCAATAAAGTTACTGAGTAGGACATGATATGGGTAGAAAAATGGGCCTTGACAACTTGAAATCAAAAAGTGACACAGAAGCTGAAACCGGTTTGGCTCAGCGATAGAGCGTCGGTCTGCGGACTGAAAGGTCCCGGGTTCGATTCCGGTCAAGGGCATGTATGTTGGTTGCAGGCACATCCCCAGTAGGAGGTGTGCAGGAGGCAGCTGGTCGATGTTTCTCTCTCATCGACGTTTCTAGCTCTCTCTCTCCCTTCCTCTCTGTAAAAAACCAATAAAATATATCTAAAAAAAAAAAAAAAAAAAAGAGACACAGAAGAGATTTTTAAAAATTGATTTTAGAGAGGAAAGCAAGAAGAGAGAGAAACACTGACGTGAGGGAGACACATTGTACATGCTCTGACCAGGGACTGAACGGGCAGCCTCGGTATCCCTGCCCCACACTGGGGTCCAGCCTGCAACCGAGCTCTCGACCTTCCGCTGCATGGGCCATGCTCCAACCAGTGGAGACACACTGGCCAGGAAGAGATTTTTTAAAAATGAAAAAGTAGTTATTGAGTGCCAGAGGCACAGTTTTGCTGGAAGGTTTGACTAAGATAATAAGGAAGTTATTCCCAAAATAGTCCCCGTTATATTATCACCAGCATCGCCAGTAAGAGAAGGACCTGTCTTCAAGGAAAACCCGAGCTGGCTGAACTCCGAGCACTTCTGCTCCAGAGGAGGGAAGCGAGGAAACACATCTGATTAGGGCTGCACTCGGGTAGATTCCTGAGATGCGGGAGCCTAGGAAAGTGGTGCTGTCCTGTGAGGTCGCACTGTGCTGCTCAGGCACCTGGAACCGGTCCCACCGGCACCAAAGAGGATGCTTTCTGTGTTTGCTGTGGGATCTTCGGGGAAGGCGTCTGCACCATGGTGTTAACAGTTTTGGCAACTAACTGTGCACATTTTAAATATATATATTTTATTGATTTTTTACGGAGAGGAAGGGAGAGAGATAGAGAGCTAGAAACGTCGATGAGAGAGAAACATTGACCAGCTGCCTCTTGCACACCCCCCAACGGGGATGTGCCCGCAACCAACGTGCATGCCCTTGACAGGAATCGAACCTGGGACCTTTCAGTCCGCAGACCGACGCTCTACCACTGAGCCAAACCGGTTTCGGCTAAATAATGAATTTCTAAAGGCTCATCTTAATCTGAAATCTTGGCTGTATACACCGTTAGTCTTTGATGTTTATTTTCTACTGACACTAAAAATAGACGTATGTGGAGATAGAATTCCTAATTAGACACATGTCATCGTTAAACATTTCACCAGGGAAAGTTAAAAAAAATTCCGCAAGTTTTTTGTATGTGTGTGTTTTGTGAGTTCTATTTGGCTAGAATTTTAAAATATATATATATTTTATTGATTTTTCACAAAGAGGAAGAGAGAGGGATAGAGAGTTAGAAACATCAATGAGAGAATCATCGATCAGCTGCCTCTTGCACACCCCCTGCTGGGGATGTGCCCACAACCAAGGTACATGCCCTTGACCGGAATCGAACCCGAGACCTTCCAGTCCGCAGGCCGACGCTCTATCCACTGAGCCAAACCGGTTTCGGCAAGATTTTTTTTTTATGTTAAGATATGAACCAACAGTGGAACCATGGGACTAGGTTTGGCACCTTAAGCAGCAAGCCTTCCATCTCTTGCTAAGTGAGTGCCTCTTTATATCCTTGTGGCAAAATCACATTAAATATACGTTCCAATTCACACACAAGTATTCCTCACAGTGCTTTTCTCCTCCCAATACAGAAAAAACGACTCTTGAACTTTACTACTTGTCTGTGCTGCTAGCAGTGAGCAGCTTGGTTTCTACAGGTGAGCAACAAACGTCCCTAAAACCCACCTTTGTCAAAGGCTTATGGGTCCCTCAGGGGAAGTAACAGCTCAGCTAGGACTGTCACATGGCAAAGGGAAGTCCAAGAAGCTAAGGCATCTGAAAAGCAAGAGAAAAAGCAGAGAGGGTTAGAAAGGATAGAAAAAGCCACCCTTCTCCCGTTACTGCCATGCCATTTCATTAGATCCCATACTTTTTAAAAAATAAATCTTTATTATTCAGATTATTACAGTTCCTCTTCCCCCCCCCCCAATAGCTCCCCTCCACCCAGTTGATCCCACTCTCTGCCCTTACCCTGCCCCCTGTTCTCATCCATGTGTGTATGATTTTTGTCCAGTCTCTTACCGCATCCCCCACACCCCCTTTCCCCCAAGAATTGTCAGTCCACTCCCTTTCTATGCCCCTGATTCTATTATATTCACAGTTTATTCTGTTCTTCAGAATTTTTATTCACTTGATTTTTAGATTCACTTGATATTTGTTGTCACTCATTGTTCATGGACTTGTAAGTCTATTTCTTTAACCAGGCAGGGGAAGTTTTCTGTCATTATTTCTTCAAATAGGTTTTCAATATCTTGCTCTCTCTCTTCTTCTGGCACCCCCATAATCTGGATGTTGGTACACTTGAAGTTGTTCCAGAGGCTCCTTACACTATCTTCATATTTTTGGGTTCTTTTTGCTTTTTGTTTTTCCAGTTGGGTGTTTTTTGCTTCTTCGTATTTCAAATCTTTGACTTGATTCTTGGGATCCTCTAGTTTGCTGTTGGATCTCTGTATGTTATTCTTTATTCTTTATGCTTAATTTCTAGTTGGCCCTTTTTCATATTCTTGAGGGTCTCATTAAATTTCTTGGAGGTTTCTAGAAGATTCTTGAGTAACCTTATAACTGTGGTTTTGAACTCTATATCCAGTAGTTTGCTTTCCTCCATTTCTTTCGTTTGTGACCTGTTTCTTTGTCTCTGCATTTTGGCTGCTTCCCTGAGTTGACAGAGTGGCTATGTGGGCTAAGTGTCCTATAGGGCCCAGTGGGCTCAGCCTGCCTAGATCTTATTCTTCATCCTGGGTGCTTTCCTCAGGCCTGGGCTGCTCAGTCTGAAGCATGGCAGGTCTCCTGCCTCAGATACATGTCACCAGCAGGGTGAGCCTGTCCCCGCAGCACTGCACCTGCCACTGCCAGCAAACACATCACCATCTCCTACCCTGCTCCTCCCGAGATGAAATGACCAGCTGAACATCAGAGCTATGACAGGAAGCACATCAAAGCCACTTCTTGAAAGAATGTGGCCTTTAAGCATTAATGAGCATGGACAATGGATAAAAAGGAAGAGATCAACCCAAATCACAGGGCTGACAGCACAACCAAACTCACCCCAAATAAGGACCTCCTATTAAATACGTTCAAGACCATTACTCTGACTTTCTAAACCGCCTTTTTGTTTTAGGGAAGTGACAGCAACAGTTGCATGGTTGCTACAGAAACAAGTACCGAAAAGGAAGAAGGAAATTATAAATCTTAGTGATGAACAAAGGTTTAGTTACGAAGGAACTGTGATTCAGATTGCATGTTTGAACAAGGTCAATTCATTGCTTCTTTTTAAAAAGATTTTATTGATTTTTCACAAAGAGGAAAGGAGATAGTGAGAAACATCGATGAGAGAGAAACATCGATCAGCTGCCTGCTGCACACCTCCTTCTGGGGACGTGCCCACAACCAAGGTACATGCCCTTGACCGGAATCGAACCTGGGACCCTTCAGTCTGTGGGCTGATGCTCTATCCACTGAGCCAAACCGGTTAGGGAAATTCACTGCTTTTTAAAAAATGCAGCGGGAAATTGGAGTAAACAAAATGAAAAATAATCACAATCTCCTCCATATGGGTTACGACAATCTTATGCATCATGACAGTCAATTACTATCTAGAAAACAGCCAAGTGACCCACATGATGTTTCGTCTTCTTACTTTTTCTGTGTAGTCGCAGACGCTAAGGCATTTTAAGTAGGACCCAGATACTCACAGGTGTTCTGAATGTCTTTAGGAAGGGGAGACACCTCTATTTCCTGAGGAAAAGACCTGTGTCCATTGGCGGGAGGGACAAATTCAATGTAAATATCTCCCAAGCACATGGATGACAGGCACAGACCTTCACAGTAGAAATAGCTGCTTTCATCTGCTTCTCTGTTCAGGTGGGACTTGCTGGAGTGGAAGTCACTGAAACACATTCACTATCCACAACACTGGCATTTTCTAGCACCTTCCGTATCCCAGTCATATTTCGAAAACTTGGTGATTAGAAACCTGAATAATTCATACATTAACCAGGAAATAGCCACGGCCAGTTTTGCTCAGTATGTAGAGCATCGGCCCATGGACTGAAGGGTCCTAGGTTCGATTACAGTCAAGGGTGGCTCATGGTACTTCTTGTTAGTCACTCAAGTTTCATCTGCCCTGCGTTTTCCCTACCTATTTGGAGCAACTTGCACACTATAGGCTTCCATCTCAAGTCCAAGTTGAAGTGTTCTGAACTGGAGCTGTCAAGCAGTATTTACCCACGTACCTAATTGTATTGTGCTTCATTTCATTTCATTTCATTTCATTTCATTTCATTTCATTTCATTTCACAGGTATTGCTTTTACTTTATTTTACCAATTGAAGGCAAACTCCTCCATAAGGAAAAAGATGACTCGCTTTATTGCGGTGCTCACTTCATTACGGTGGTCTGGGACTGAATTGCAATATCTCTGAAATGTGTCTGTATCTGGTTTCCCGTTCTGGCTCTCAGTTCTGAGGTTGTTTTCTCCAACGCTCTCTCCCATGACTACCTACCTGATACATATTTCTACAATTTCTTCTCCCTGATTCCCAGGACTTGGGTTCTATTTTTGTTTGAACACTGGAACCCAAACCAACTTCTCTTACTTATGCACAAGGAATACTTTTCCATTCTCCATTAACTATAAGCAAGACCCAAAGGTTCAGAACCACTAGATCAGATTAAATCACTAAGAAAGAAGAGCAGGCCCTAGCCGGTTTGGCTCAGTAGATAGAGCATTGGCCTGCGGACTAAAGGGTCCCAGGTTCAATTCCGGTCAAGGGGATGTACCTTGGTTGCAGGCACATCCCCAGTAGGGAGTGTGCAGGAGGCAGCTGATTGATGTTTCTGCCTTTCTGTTCCTTTCCCTTCCTCTCTATAAAAAAATCAATACAATACATTTAAAAAAATAAAAGAAAGAAGAGCAGGCAAATATACTAGTGATGCCTGTATGGTGAGCACTTTCAGCTTCAAGACTGCACACACCCAAACCAACACAAATGCCTGAATAGAATATTGTATCACCAACATGAAAATTAGGGGAAGTACACAAGAGCAAATGCTTATTCAGCAAGTTCTTCAAATTGTGAAATAAAATGTATTTTCCAGCTTTTGGTTTCGCACTGACCTTATTTGTATTGAAAGTTCCCTATTACTTAAAATGTTGACACTTCCCTACATAGCCACATACCAGAAATTCCAGATAATTACATTAACATAAGTATTTTTACAAAGGACATTCTGTGAATTTGAAGTGTTTTGCAAGGTAAGCTTCTGAACCATTCCAACCAGTTTGTCAGTCTTTATTTTAATCCACATTTTCCCCATTACAATTGACATAGTGGTTAGAGATCTAAGTAACTTATCAAGTGATTACATCACACACACACACACACACACACACACACCCATGGTCTAGTACACATAGTTATTACGTCCTGAAGATTGAGGTCCAAACAGTGGTTTCACACCCAAATTTTAACTCTAAAATACAACTCATGGTAAGAAGTAAGGAATTCTACCATCAGGCAGAACTGACAGGAATAATTCGTTCTGGTAGAGTTCTCTGGTAATATCAGCTGGAAGTTTACTCTGCGCGCCTGAAAAAGAAGTAGCTTTAAAGGTAACATTTCTGACGTATTTGCCAGAAACGCTTCAAAGAGATGGGCTGGGCAACAACAGAAAATGGTTTCCACCTAATTTCTCAGTAATTTTCAAAGTGCTGACCAACAGCTCACTAGTCTCCTTCTCCAGGGGCTTGGTGCTTCTGGCTCTCTATTTCTATGCGGGGTGAGTGTCAAATCGCATCCAGGAAGGTGGACCTAGCATTTCCTTTTCTTTTTTTCTTTTTAAAAAAATATATTTTATTGATTTTTTTTACAGAGAGGAAGAGAGGGAAAGAGTTAGAAACATCAATGAGAGAATCATTGATCAGCTGCCTCCTGCACACCTCCTACTGGGGATGTGCCAGCAACCAAGGTACATGCCCTTGACCGGAATCGAACCTGGGACCCTTAAGTCTTCAGTTCGACGCTCTATCCACTGAGCCAAACCGGTTAGGGCGACCTAGCATTTTCTTGATTTGGAAAAGATTTTGGAGGAAAGAGAAATCGTTCAGAACAGACTTCCTACTCTGCCTCCCACCACCTCCGCCAAGCTCTAAAAGCCGCTTCTAGAGGAACTTTTATTTTATTTTTTCAGGGTGAACTCACCACTTTCGAAGGTCAGAGGCAAATTGACAGAGGTTTTGGGTTCCACAGAGAGAAGAAAGAATGAAGAGGCAAGACTCCTCGCCCCAAACTTGAATGTGACCTCGCCTCAGCAACCGTTGTATCTGACCGTCAAAGAGGCCACCACCTGGACTCCCCTCTGCTCGCCACAAAACGGGGTGCTGGGCTGACTCCCCTCGGCACGAGTTTCTCACGGGCTCGGGGTGGGGACTTACCATGTCCTCAGAGCAAAGCGGCCCGAGTCCTTGGGGGGGAGGCCCGCAGCCCGGACGCCAGCGAGGGGGACACCCGCGGCCGCGCGCTCATTGGCTCCCGGCGGCCGGAAGTGCGTGCGTCAGGCGGAAGTGCTCCCCCAGCGCGCGTCCGCCAGCCCAGGACTACCAGGTAGGCGGGGCCCCTGGCTCTTCACTCCTAGGACCAGGGCACTGAGACGGGGAGGCAACCCCGAAATCCTGGAGAGGTTGTCCGGGTTCTGGTCGGGGAGGGCCGAGGAGTCTCGGGGCGTTAGGTTCCCGGCGACCTCCGGCGGGAACCGGGGCCCAGCCGAGCCCGGCCGCCGCCGGACCCCGTGCGGGAAGGAGCTCCACGTCCCCCCGTGGAGACAGGATTGGGGCCGTGGCCGGGGCTGCCCCCTGACCGCGTCCGGAAGGCTGAGGTCCAAACGCAGCCCACTTCCAGCCGGAAACGGGAAAAGGCGCGCTCTCCGCCCTTCCTTTTCTGGGCCTCCTGGACTGGGCAGCTTCCCTCCCGGCGAGTCCGCGAGCGGGGTTTCCCTCGGTAACGCCCTCGCTAGGAAACTTCTCAGAAAGGCTGCCCTCCTCCCCGTCCCCCCACAAGGCCCCCTTGATGTCTTCCTAGAAGGAGAGGGACGTGTGTTTCAGTTGCCGGCGGCTCCAGTGGGAGCTCTCTGGGCTGCTTTAGGCCAAGGTTATGTTTAGTGAATAAAAACTACTTGTTAATGGTTTTTCTTTCCCCAGCCAGCTCCACCCCACGGTGGTTTGTTTGCATGAGCTTCTTGTAGTTCCGATGAACAGTTTCTCTTTCCTCAAGCTTATGACACTGGGACTCCAAGAGCTGGAGGGTTAGGCAATATGAGACCTGTCAGCACTGTGCGGAGGTCAGGGTGATAAGAGGCGGCGGAGCCCGGTGGGCGGGGCCCAGTGGTTGAGCGAGAACCTGTGAACCTGGAGGTCACAGTTCGATTCCAAGTCAGGGGCACAGGCCTGGGTTGCGGCTAGATCCCTGGGAAGGGGCATGCAGGAGGCTGCCAACCAACGATTCTCTCCCTCTCCCTTCCTCTCCGAAATAAATTAAAAAGTTTTTTGTTTTTTTAAGAGACAACTGAGTATGAATGAGTAGTTTCCTCTCCCGATTAGCTTTTGAGAACCATTTCTGCCGTTTTTTTTGGTAAAAGATGCACCACCTTTATTGAAAGCTAGATGGTGCCAGCGAGTTAATCTTTCTGGGATAAATCTCAATGTAGCGCCAGGTTAAGGCTTTTAAAGTTTCTCCATCTTCCCTGAAATTTATTTAGAATAGTATTACCTCCCTAAGATATGTTGTGCCTTTATACACTTCATCCAGTTATTGAATATCGAGGCTAAGCGGAATCAGACTCATTTTCTGCTTTCAGAACTTTTACAGTTGGAGAGGTAGACACAGAAAACATGCTATAATGAACTCATATAATTCAAGGAAGAAATAAGTGGTAAATAGAGAATAAGATGTGGGATGCAGCCCTGGCCAGTGTGACTATGTGGTTATAGCATAGGCTACATATGGAAGGGTCACAAGTTCGATTCCGGGTCAAGAGCATATACCTGGGTAGCTGGTTTGCTCCATGCCCTCCTGTGGGGGCACCTGCAGGAGGCAACCAATTAATGTGTCTCTCTCATGTTGATGTTTTTCTCTCTCTCCCCCTCCCTCCCTTCCACTCTCTGAAAAGCAATGGAAAAAACATTCCCAGGAAAGGATTAACAACAACAAAAACCAACAACCAAAAAAAAAAAAAAAAAAAAAGTGGAATGTTGTAGAAGTGATCGCTTTTCGTTATTAATTTGCCAATTATTTATCCAGTACTTTCTGTGTGTCTAGCGTTGTGCTAGATGCTGGTTTATAAAGAGGAATCAAAATCCCTACTCTCAAATAACTCACAACCTAGTGAGTGGGGGAAACCAAAGAAGGCAGTATAGTGGAGGAGGTGGAACTTGAGGTAGACCCTTAAGACGGAAAGACCTGGGTTTGTCAGGTAAAAAAAATTCAGGCTCCCAAGAGAAGGATGAAAGGTCATAGCATAGCCCTAGCTGGTTTGGCTCAGTGGATAGAGCATCAGCCTGCGCACTGAAGAGCACAGGCCTGGGCTGCAGGCTCAATCCCCAGTACGGGACATGCAGGACCAATGATTTTCTCTCATTGATGTTTCTGTCTGTCTCTCTCTCTTACTTCCTCTCTGAAGTCAATAAAAATATATTTTTTAAAAAGAAAGTCCATAGCATGTTCTAAAATAGCATGGTTAGATTATATAAAATTAATCCTGAAAAGACACTTCGGTTTATATCTCAGGTTTGTCTTGAATTTTACTGGAAAATACAACAGATTTAAAATAAAATTTATGTATTTCCAGGAGAAATTTTACATGAGGCATAGCTATGATAAATTACACTTCTGGCTGTACTTATTTACATGTTATTAATGGTTGTATATTATTTAAACTAGTTTTAAGAGATATGGCAGGTAGTAAGAGTAGATTTTCACTAATTAAATTCTTTGAATATGATGTAAGGCATTCTCTTCATTGAAGTTTGTATATTAAATCGTCTGATAATGATTATGTGTAGGAAAATTTTAAATGTTTTAATATGTTACCCTATAATTTAGGTTTCGATTAAAGGTTTATATATAATATTAGGCAATATTTGTTTCCAGAAAGGAATGTAAGTTTAATTTTTATAAATAGAAAAACTTAAATGCTATAACTGTTAGATACATACAATACCAACACCAAAATAAGTAGCTCTTCTCTACACCAGCATTAATCAGAAATTATAATAATGAAGACCCTATTCCCAATATTAACAAAAAATAAAAAATATCTAAGAATAGCCAATGTTCAAGGCCTTTGTGAAAAAAAAATTTTCTTTTTAAAAATTATAAAAGAAAGTCTAATAAAATAGATATTGCTTGATAGGGAGATGCAAATTTCAAGGATATGAGTTTTCTCCACATTAGTGTCTAATTTAACTGTAAACCCTGTCAAAATGTCAATCAAATTTATTTATTTATTTATTTATTTATTTATTTATTGTTTATCTTCACCCAAGGATATTTTTCCATTGATTTTTAGAGAGAGTGGAGATGGAGAGACAGAGAGAGAGAAACATCAGTGTGAGAGAGACATCAATTAGTTGCATGGGGATTGAGCCTGCAACCGAGATATGTTCCCTTGACTGGAATCAAACTTGGGACCCTTCAGTCCGCAAGCTGACACTCCATCATTGAGCCAAGCCAGTTAGGTCTCAATTTAATTTTTAAGCAGACTTGACAGACTGATTTTAAATTCATCTAAATTTCTTCTGGAAATACATATCTAAAAGAGGAAATGCACACGAATAACCAAGAGTTATTGAGGGGGCCGGGGGAAGAAACCCATAATAAAAGCAACTTCTTATCAGTTATCATTGTACATCAACTCTATAGCTGTAAAAATTAAAATAGCAAGGCAATGCCTTAGGACCAGAATATTATCAGTGGAACAAACTCAGAGCTACTATTGAGTACATTAAAGGTGGCATAAATGAATACTGACTAGTAAATAGTGTTTGGGCAATTGATTGTCCATTTGAAAGAAAATAAAAGATCCCTAACTTCACAGCATTAACAAAAAATGTAGGTGGCTTAAAGAGCTAAGTGTTATAAATACATACATAAAAGTTTTAGAATAGAAAAAAAATTTTTTTTTAATCTTGAGATAGTTAGGACCTGCTTTCATGGGGCACAGACTAAGAAGACTAAAGGAGAAGATAGATTTGACCATTAAAAGTAATTATTGTGGCCAAGACCGGTTTGGCTCAATGGATAGAGTGCGGGCTTGGGGACTGAAAGGTCCCGGGTTCGATTCCGGTCAAGGGCATGTACATTGGTTGCGGGCACATCCCCAGTAGGGGGTGTGCAGGAGGCAGCTGATCGATGATTCTCTCTCATCGATGTTTCTAACTTTCTATCCCTCTCCCTCTCTGTAAAAAATCAATAAAATATATAATTAAAAAAAAGTAATTATTGTGGCCGAAACCAGTTTGGCTCAATGGATAGAGCATCAGTCTGCGGACAGAAGGGTACCAGGTTCGATTCTGGTGAAGGGCATGTATCTTGGTTGCGGGCACATCCCCAGTAGTGGGTGTGCAGGAGGCAGCTGACCGATGTTTCTCTCTCATCGATGTTTCTAACTCTTTATCCCTCTCCCTTCCTTTCTATAAAAGTCAATAAAAAATATTTTTTTTAAAAAAGTAATTATTGTGATAAACACATAAGTAGAATTTAAAGTCAGGAGACAAGAGATAATAATTACAACATAATTGCAACACAGTCTTCATATCCATCTAATATAAATCAGTAAGGGAAATACAATCCAGTAGAAAAATGGGCACGTTTTCAAAGAAGAAATTCATATAAAAAGTTTTTCATGCCCACACAGTATTAGGTAAATACACATATGACCAGCAAGATAATACTAGGAGTGTTCTTTTTTTAAAAAAAATATTTTTATTGATTTCAGAAAGGAAGGGAGAGGGAGCGAGAGAGAGAAACATCAATGATGAGAGAATCATTGACCAGCTGCCTCCCACACACCCCTACTAGGGATCTAGCAACCTGGGCATGTGCCCTTGACTGGAATTGAACCTGGGACCCCTCAGTTCGCAATCTGATGCTCCAACCACTGAGCCAAATCAGCTAGGGTCTAAGAATGTTCTAAGTCCTGGAACATACTAAGAATGAAAAAGAATATTATAATGAATCTGTGTTCACACCTGATCTATTTCTTTATAAATCTGTATTTTCATCTATCAAATCTGTTTAAGATAATATAGGCCCACTAGTGAAGACTTCTAATTAATTCATCAAGTCAGTTAAGAAGATTGCCAGGCCCTTGCCAGTGTGGCTCAGTTAGTTGGACACAATCCCATATACCAAAGGGTTGCCAATTCAATTCCCTGCCAGGGATCAGGGCACATGCTCTGCTTGCTGGCTCCATCCCTGGTAAGGAGCATGCAGGAGGCCACTGATAGATGTTTTACTTTTGCATCCATATTTCTGTCTCTCCCCCTCTCTTCCTCTGTCTCTAAAAAAAAATTTAATTTAAAAAATATTTAAAATTAAAATACTTAGAAAAGAAAGAAAGAAAACTGCCAGGCATTTTTGTGAGGTGAGTTTAAACTTTTATATACAATAAAAATGGATATTTTCTTTGCACACTATCTTCCCCACACCTATAGCTGAGAAGAAGAGTATAGCCTATTTAAAACTTTTCTGGTATGTTGAATCATTTTGGATAACCAACTACATACTGTATGTGGGTTTATTGTTCTATTTAGAGATTAAAATGGCTTCCAGAGGAAAGACAGAGACAAGCAAATTAAAGCAGAATTTAGAAGAACAGTTGGATAGACTAATGCAGCAATTACAAGATCTGGAGGAATGCAGGTAATAGTATAATTGTATGCCGTCATGCTGTAAAAATGGCTTTTTTCTGCAGCACGATTACACACTCCATGAGTTCAGGCCCATGTGTGACTTTTACTTCTGTGATCTTCACAGGCTTTGTCTGGTGGGGAAATCCAGTCATGATAGGCTTTGGGTCCTAAAGGCTGGGAAGTGAAAGTCTTTCATCTAATTATTGTACAAAGCCAGTGAGAACTTGGACAAGATACTTGTTTCCATTTCCATCTATGTGAAGTGGAAATAATCACACCTACCTTGTCTTCAGTATTTAAAATAACCCTAATAGGGGTTTAAATAATAAAATAGTCTGCTGCTATCAAGCTGAGAAGGTTCTTCTTGAACTTCTGGTGTATTTTTAGCCTTGACTACTTAAAAGACCAAGGCTGCAGCCATGATAAATATTACAAATGAAGGAGCCAGCAAAATGCTTGGATGGAGTAGGTGCTCCATTAATAGTAACTGTTGTTATTTGTAGTAAATGTTTAATAAATGCTTTGTTTGACTGATGCATAGAAAGAGCCTCTTACTCAAATGGCAAGTACTGCATTCCTGTTGTATTTCAAGGTGCACAAAATTTACCTACCATTAATGATAATAACAGCCAGTACCTATTGCATGCCGAGCACTTTCCACTGCCATATACAGATGGCACTATTATTATCTTTAGTTTGGAGATACTGAAAATGAGGCTTTGCTATGTTAACTATCTTGCCTAAGTTTATACCATTAATTTATAGACTGCGTAAAAGAAAGTTTTTGCGTAACCGGTGGATAGAGCATCGGCCTGTAGACTGAAGGGTCCCAGGTTCGATTCCGGTCAAGGGCATATACCTTAGTTGCAGACACATCCCCAGTAGGGAGTGTGCAGGAGGCAGCTGATCAATGTTTCTCTCTCATCGATGTTTCTAACTCTCTATCCCTCTCCCTTCCTTTTTGCAAAAAATCAATTAAAAATATATATATAAAAATCAATTAAAATATATATATATACTATATATTTTAAGGTATATATTGATTTTTTAAATATATTTTTTAAATTAAATTATTATTTTTGTACATAAACCAATGCCCCCCCCTCCCGTACATACCCTCCCTCCCCAGAGTTTTGTGTCCATTGGTTGTACTTATATGCATGTATACAAGTCCTTCGGTTGATCTCTTATCTCCCCC
Organism: Pipistrellus kuhlii; assembly: GCF_014108245.1. Lineage (NCBI taxonomy): Eukaryota > Metazoa > Chordata > Mammalia > Chiroptera > Vespertilionidae > Pipistrellus > Pipistrellus kuhlii. Next base: position 4,049,554 of record NW_023425534.1, on the reverse strand, counting down.
AGATCTCCCCAACTTCCCTGCTGTAAGTTGACAGTCTGCTTTTGCTTTACTGTCTCTATATCTATCTTTTGGTTCTTCAGTTTATAATGTTCTTTATCATCCATATATAAGTGAGGTCATGTGGTGTCTCTCTTTCATTGAATGGCTTGTTTCACTCAGCATGATGTTCTCCAGTTCCATCCAGGATGCTGCAAACTATGAGAATTTTTTCTTTTTTATGGCAGCATAATATTCCACTGTGTAAATGTACCATAGTTTTTGGATCCAATCATCTGCTGTATATATTGATTTTTTACAGAGAGGAAGAGAGAGTGATAGAGAGTTAAACATCGATGAGAGAGAAACATCGATCAGCTGTCTCTTGCACACCCCCTAATGGGGATATGCCCGCAACCAATACACATGCCCTTGACCAGAATTGAACTTGGGACCTTTCAGTCTGCAGGCCGATGCTCTACCCACTGAGCCAAATCGGTTTTAGCTAAAATATATTAAAAAAAGAAAAAAAAAGAAGCTATTATGTGGTTTAAGTGTGCCACATTTTGATGAAAGAAAAATGTTTAGTTAACCATATTGCAGCAAAATGCCCACATTTTTAATATCTGAATACACCCATCGTTAGTATTTTGATATTTCTTTTTAGACTTTTTCCCCAAGATATTTTTTGTAAACATATGTATCTGAAGTCTTAGTGTACAAATACTAACATTGCTGTTTGCACTTGGAACCCTGTGTTTTATATGTTATATTCACTGAACTTCAGAGAGGAACTTGATGCAGATGAATATGAAGAAACCAAAAAGGAAACGCTGGAGCAACTAAGTGAATTTAATGATTCACTGAAGAAAATTATGTCTGGAAATATGACTTTGGTAGATGAACTAAGTGGAATGCAACTGGTAAGCATAATTACTTACCTAGATGACACAGTTAGGTCCTTTCTTTCTTTCTTTCTTTTTTTTTTTTTTATACTTAAAATAGAAAATTTATCCTTTTTTTAGGTTTAACTTCTAGGTGAGTGTCCACTTGTGGATAAAACAGCATATGCTTCCAGATTTTTATTTAGTTACTAGAGGCCCACTACACAGATTCATGCACCGGTGGGGTCCCTCGGCCTGGCCTGCAGTGATAAGGCCAAAATCAGCAGTCTGACATCCCCCAAGGGTCTCAGATTGACATCCCTCAGGCCGAGGGACCCCACCAGTGCATTATCAAGTGGGGAGAGATATGGGAGGTTTGCCAGCCTGGGAGGGACTGCAGGAGGGCTCCAGGGAGTGTCTGGTCTGTCTCCCTCAGTCCTAATCAGCTGGACCCCAGTAGCAAGCAAGCCTACCAGTTGGAGCATTTGCCCCCTGGAGCGGTTGAGCGACCTTAGCGTATCATTAGAATATTACATTTTGATTGGTTGAATGGACAACCAGACACTTAGCATACTAGTATTAGACTTTTATTATATAGGATATACTTGACTCCAGTGACATGCACAGAAATAGCAAATGGAAACTAAAATTGTAACAATATTAGATAATTGAAGACCCATCCATCAATTGCAACATCTGATTCATTGGACTATTTTGGTTAGTTTTCCCCTTGTATTTCTAGGCTATCCAAGCAGCTATCAGCCAGGCCTTTAAAACCCCAGAGGTCATCAGATTGTTTGCAAAGAAACAACCAGGCCAGCTTCGGACAAGGTTAGCGGAGGTAAAGTTTCTTTAAATTGATCCAATTGCTATGTGTATTTTTTTTTTTTTTAGCCCAACAATTTGCTCATGTTTTTCTGAAGTTTAAAAATTGATCAGTTGAGAATGTACAGCACCAAGAGTGAACCCTAATGCAAACTGTTTCAGTGTAGATTCATCAATTGAAACAGATGTCCCATTCTGGTGGGAGAGGTTTGTAATGGAGAGGCAAGAGGCATCTGGGAAATCTCAGTTCCTTTCACTCAATTTACTGTGAACCTAAAGCTGCTCTAAAAAAGCCCATTTAAAAAAAAATGGTCAAAATTAGTCTTTGAACAGTTATTGTTGATTTTGAATATAGAAGGTTAAATAGCAAGTGGCAGTTTAAATTGCTACTGTCCACTTCTACTTGAACTCTACCGGTGAGGTTTTACTACTTACTTCTGGAGCTCTGAGTTGAAATCCCATCTAGAATTCATTGCATTGCTTTGTGTGTGTGTGGCCTTTCTCACCTAAGAATTTCAAATGCCTTTATAAACCTGATATTTGAAGAAGAAGTCTGTTTTTAAACTTGATTGTAATTAAGGCATTAATGGTTATTCGCAAACACTGGTAGTTCAGTAGGATAGTGGTTAGGAGTATGGACTTAGGTCACACTGGCCTGGGTTTGTATTCCTGCTCCATATAGAGATATGTGACCTTGGAGAAGTTATTTTGTTCAGACTCTTGTGCCTCAATTTCCCCATCTGTAAAAAAAAATGGTGATAATAATAGTTTCTCCCTCTTATGGTTGTTATAAGGATTAAATGAAATAATATATATAGAGCATGTATTATGTGTAATACATAGTATATACAAAACACACAGAATAGTGTGTGTGTGTATATATATATATATATATATACTAATATATATATACTAATATATATACTAATATATATACTAATATATATATATATATATATATATATATATATATATATATATATATATAAAATAGGGGATAGATAGATAGATAGATAGACAGACAGATAGAATAGTATATACTATCACTGTTTCTGGTGGTAAAGGCAATATTTAACCCAAGTTCCAGGAGACTTGATACCAATGACCTCATTCAGTTTAATGAGTTCTTAGAGGATAGATCCTCTCTAAAGGAAGCTGTTGCCTTACTAATTCCTAATCCCTAAACTCTACTACTAAACAATTTGTAACTAAAACTGATTATGATTAGCATTAAGATTTATTAGAACTGTGGAATAGTATTTCTATCATGTTTGTCTTGAATTGTTTCTATAATTCCTTATAATATTAATCAGCAGAGGATATTTTTAAAAGAAGAAGACCTGAAAAGCTGTATTTTATGCATAGAATGTTTGTAACTTAAATACCATTTGCTTTGTGTTCATCCGTTGTAGATGGATAGAGATCTCATGGTTGGAAAGCTGGAAAGAGACTTGTACACTCAACAGAAAGTGGAGATCCTAACAGCTCTCAGGAAACTTGGAGAGAAGGTACCTGTGTTTAATTTAATACAAGATAGCATTAGCCATAGAGAAAAGGTGTAGAGTATTTTGCACAGAACTTCTTGATCTGCGATCTATTTTATGGTCCTGGGGCATTCTTAGCAGTGGTTCCTGGAACTGCTTGTTAAGATTGGAACCCACTCCCCTGGACTTGTTTTGTTTTGTTTAGCTGACTGCAGAGGATGAGGCCTTCTTGTCAGCAAATGCAGGTGCTATTCTCAGCCAGTTCGAGAGAGTCTCTACAGACCTCGGTGAGTATCTCGTATTTCTGAAAGTTGGACATGGATTACTGTCCAATGGACAGATAGTGTAGGTGAGATAACATGATGGCCTTCTCAGATTGAGTTTAGAGGTAAAATCAGAATTGTGTTCTTAGTAAATCCCTTTTATTGAGTGTATTTCACAATACTTTATAATTAAGTAATTAAATAAATATAGCCTAATGCTTTAAGAATATTTGTCATCTAAATGTAAATATAAAAGTAAACTAAATTTTTACCATTTGTAACCAATAAGAGACCCTTGGAGTTGATTGTGTGGAGGGGAAGAAAATTGGGATGGCAAGGGGAAAGCTTAGGGGAATGCACTGGTAACGGAAGCGAATTTTATTTGTTTCAATATGTATGTGATACGTTTTTGCCTCTTTACCTGGAACTGTAAATGCATTTGAAACGACCTTTTCATCTTCATTTATGTGTCTCTCTCTTAGGCTCTGGAGACAAAGTTCTTGCTTTGGCAAGTTTCGAGGTTGAAAAAACAAAAAAATGACGCGGTGTAGAAGCTCGGGACGGTGATCACATTCTTGCTGTAAATGGCATTTTTCTTCTGGGGATTTGGAGTCATTGCAAAGAAACAAAGAGATTCTTCAAGTGCATTCATAACCTAGGAAAAGGTGACAAACATACCTGTGGCTTCTGTTTCTGCCCTTCACCACTGTGCTTTCTGTAGGGCAGTCTGCTTGAATGACCATGGACTTGTTGGGATGGAGGGATGACCTATCCATTATGATTTTTCTGTTTAAAGAGAATATAGAAAGTAGTTTCTGTTTTTTTAAAGGCCCTTTGTTTTTAGGTGCTGATAGTAAATGAAACGATATGAACTCGTGATTCTCTTCTGCTCAGAATGTATCCCCTCTTAGGTTGGAATGAATAGTCTAGCAACAAGATTAATAGACCTCATAAGTGTTCATAGAATTTTAGAGTCCTAAGTGATCTTAGAAGTCATTTTCACTTAATAAACAAGGAAACCGAGGCTCAGAAAGAAAGTGACTTGCTTAAAGTCACATCAGAGAGTTGGGGATACAACTTGGGGGTCCAAACTCCCCATTTTGTGTCCATTGAAATGTTTTTTTCAAGGTATGCTGTTCTTTGAAAGTAATTAACTTGTATTTGTACAAGTCCATGTTTATGAAAAGTCGATGTCCTAACAAAAAGTAGTCCCTGAGGGACCATTCCCAGCCTGTAAGCTTCCTGATGAATAGGGCCTATTGTTCCTCTGAGTTTGGAGCTCGGGACAATGGCAGCCCTGTTGAGTTTCCTGCAGTAACTCGTAACCTCCTGCGCTGTTTCACCGGGGGAGGAATTGGAAGCGGCAGCTAGGCCCTCCCTGTGTGTGACCTCTTTGCCGAAAGCAGTTGGGTGGTGACTGAAGATTACTGTTTACTAGTCAGCTTTTGGAGAAACACAAAGAAAGTTCTGAGGAAAAGCAGGTTTCCCTCCCGAGTGTTTACATCGCTGTGTATAGATTTCCCCACTTGCATGTATGTTGTTTCCTAGGCACTGACTATTTTATAGTTTTTTCATATGTTTCTCAATACTCTTTTTTTTTTTTTGCGCTTTGTACAAATTAAAATATCTTTAAAGCTTCATATAAACTGTAAACTCAACTAGGTGCTCTGTCAACTAGACAAAATAGGGGAACTCAGATACATGAATGCCTTATTTGGAGCTTTTAATGGATAATTTTTCATATATTGTTTTATGATGGCCAACAACACATTGAAATTGAGACAAACCAAGAAAAAGCAAATTACCTGCTCTTCATCTAGGGCTCTCTGGCCAATCATCATTACTTCATTATTGTGTATTTTTGTTTTAACTGAGGTGAAATTCACATAACGTAAAATTCATTCACCATTTTAAAGTGCACAGTTCAGTGGCAGTTAGTCCAGTCACGGTATTATACAATCACCACCACCATTTAGTTCTAAAACATTTTCATCAGATACAACCCATCCCCTGCTAGCCCTGCAGCCACCACTAATTTACTTTCTATCCCTATGGATTTACCTACGCTGGATATTTCACATAGGTACATTTGCACAGCATGTGACCTTTGTGTCTGGCTTCTTTCAGTTAGCGTAATATTTTTGAGGTTAAACCACATCAGTATGTCATTCCTTTCAACAGGAAAAGCATTCCCTTGCATGGGTGCCATATTGTGTTTTTCCATTTATCTCTTGATGAACATTTTCTCCACTTATTGGCTATTGTGCTGTTAACATTTGTGTGTAAGTACTTGTGTTGGTACCTGTTTTCAGTTCTTTTGGATGTAGTACGTAGGAATGGCATTGCTGTGTTATTGTTTTAAGCCTTAGCAAGCTTCCCCCTTCCCCTCCAGTAGTAGGATGAGGAAAAGTAGCAATATTCTGTATTTAAAAGGGCCTCGATGAATCCGGGGACCTTAATTTTGGTTCCTTTAAACTTCCTATATGACCAACATCAGTGAAATCTTTTGTCATTAACCACAGTAATATAGTCATTTTGTAAGTAATAACTAGTACTCAATTTAAGATTAATCTTCCTTTAAAAGAGGTCAAGTTTGCAGTGCTAGCAAGACACTGCCATCATGGCCATGCGATCTTTGATAGATTACTTCAGCTTTTCGAGCCTCTTTTTCCTCTTCTGTTCAGTGGGGATACTAGGACCTACCCCACAGGATTACTGTGCGTTCCCCTCTCTTCCTTAGTGCAGAGAGAAGTTTTGAATTAGCGTTAATCCACCACTATACAGTTCTTTCAAGGGCATATGATGTATTTTGTTTCACAAATTTGATATTTAATTCAGGATAATAATTTGAAAAATAAATAATTTGTGAGTCCTATACAGCTGTAGTTATTAAACGACTTGCAAACTGTGTTTCCCGTTCATATTTTGCTATTTCTAATCTTCTACACCTCTTGGGAGGTCTCAGACTGCAATAACTGAAGCTGAGGCAGCTAACTTTTTTACATCCTTGGGTCAAGCTAATATTTTCATGAACAGAATGGAGGAAGCACAATCAATTCCAATGAGCAAGTGTCCAACTGGGCTGTTTAATGAAATCTAGTAATTTAAAACAATCCCTATGTTCCAGTGCTTTGTTTTATCCTGTGAGTGGTAAGCTAAGTATTCTAGGTGGGCGGTAGAGGCAGAAAAGGAGAAATAGAAGGCGTTGTTCTCAGGAAGGAGTTGGAGTTGGGACAGATGGATTGTTAACTCTGATTGTTGAGTCTTTTATTGAAGATACTCAGCCAAGGATAGTCATCTTAGGCAAAAAAAAAAAAAAAAAAGACCGCAAATAACCATTGCTGGGGTATCATTACAGTGAATGATGGCGTGTTTGAAATTATTACAAAAAAAAAATAAACCCAGACCATTTTGCCTAGAGCTTTTCAACCACTTTCCTGTCTATATCTTTTTTCTTTTCTTCTTATTCTATTCATTATTAGGACCAAAGAATTCTCTTCTTAGCCTCTGAAAATGTTTTCCAGCATTAATATGTAAATTAGAACTGCCAGCATTCCCACAGACCCCTGAACAAGTTGTAATCGCTCCCAGTCTGTCTGGCCTGGAGTTAAAAGGTTTAGAAACTGGGTTAACCAGCATTTAATATTTTCATTACGTCACAAACACACAGGTTAAAATACAGCTGTCTAGATGTTCCCCTAGAATATGGCCTTTGACCTCCTAACTGACTTTCTTTCTGAAACCCTCCCTCCCTGCTCACACTGATAGCCCAGCGGAAAGACTGTCATGCTGACAGGCCTCAGACACAAGGGGTCAGCAGTGTTCCCAAGAGTCCACATGGGAGTCCATGCTGTTGCAAGCAAAGGATTAGGCACGTTGAGAGGTTTGAGGCTGCCATTGAGAAGCTTTCTAACGCTGTTTTCCTCTGAGATGACCACATTTCTTACAGCCGCAGTGGACTGCAGTTAAAAATAACTAAGCTAGTATTAAAAATTACTTTCTGAAAGTAAAGGTGGTCAAGGAGAACCACCAATTTTCTTTCGAGTTAGAAAAGAGGGAGATAATGTTAGTAGGGTTCTTTGTAAAGTTATGCATCAGCTACAGATCTCTGCACCTGACTTCTGGCAACTGCAACTATGACCATGAATTTTTAGGCCTTCCCACAAGAATTTGTGATTTAAAAAAATATATATTTTTATTGATTTCAGAGAGGAAGCGAGAGGGAGAGAGAGAGAGAGAAACATCAATGATGAGAGAGAATCATTGATTGGCTGCCTCCTGCACGCCCCCTTTTGGGGACCAAGTCCACAACCCAGGCATGTTCCCTTGACTGGAATTGAACCTGGGACCCTTCAGTCCGAAGGCCAATGCTCTATCCACTGAGCTAAACCAGCCAGGGCTGATTTTTTCTTTTAGAATAATTTCAACACATGGGGTAGGAGTCTAAGTTATCTTAATTGTGTCTGTTTATACTAAAATGTCTTAGCAGGAGGGGTACTTTGCTTTTTGTTACTGTTCAATCGTCATATCACACGTAGGTATTCTTTCCTGTAAGAGGAGATTAATGTTTTTTGGCTTGTGTTCCCTTAAGCCTGATGTTACTCCTCCAATATTCCTAAATCAAGCCAAGCTGAAAACTGAAACAGTTATCCCCAATGATAATCAAAGAGGTAGGTAATTTAGGCAAAAGCAGATATTGGGCCTGGATTAGATGGTAACGATTGCCTTAACCCTGATTTGATAATGACCTTAGAGAATGTTGTGCTTCTATTACTTCTTTAGAAGAAAAGATAACCTGCCTAGCTGAGAGTTCAGTTAGTTGGAGTGCTGTCCTGATGTGCATGTTTGTTATGCCCAATAAGGGCACATATTTTTAAAAAGAAAAAAACAGCCAAAACTGGTTTGGCTCAGTGGATAGAGCGTTGGTCTATGGACTGAAGGGTCCCAGGTTTGATTCCAGTCAAGGGCACGTACATTGGCTGTGGGCACATCCCCAGTAGGGGATGTGCAGGAGGAAGCTGGCCGATGTTTCTCTCTCACCGATGTTTCTAGCTCTCTATCCATCTCCCTTCCTCTCTGTAAAATCAATAAAATATATTAAAAAAACACAAAAAACAAATAACTTTGTTAGCATCTCAAATTGGACATACATCAAGTTCATTCCAGGTCTTGGAAAATTGTACCTTGGATTTGGTTTATAAAGCTCTGAGCATATACTCATTTATTTAAATATTTTGTCTCATGTTTGCTCATGAAAGGAACGTTTGTACATTTGGAGCAAACAGGTGAACTCTCAGCCCCTTAGCGCCAGCCTGTGGCCCTTCTTCCCATCCCGCCACAGGTATGGCGATTCATTCCTCCGCAGGAAAATGGCGTGAGCAAGACCCCACGTAAAGGAGTGGAGGTAGATATGCCTAAATCCGCTTTGCATTCTTTTTAAAAATATATATTTTACTGATTTTTTACAGAGAGGAAGAGAGAGGGACAGAGAGCTAGAAACATCAATGAGAGAGAGACATCGACAGCTGCCTCCTGCACACCCCCTACCGGGGATGTGCCCACAGCCAATGTATTGTACATGCCCTTGACCAGAATCAAACCCGGGACCCCTCGGTCCGCAGACCGACGCTCTACCACTGAGCCAAACCAGTTTCAGCCACTTTGCATTCTAAGAAAGGAAAGTGAGGGCTCTGTCTTTCAGCTTGAGAACTTGGAGGGGAAATGAGAGCTGTGAGCGTGTGCTCACTCGTGTGCATGCCTCTTCGGGAGTCTGACTTTTGCCACTTGTGACCTCCCACAGTGCTGCTCTCGCCAGAGTGGGAGGTTGGTTTTGCCAGGTTAATTTTGTTCCAATCAGAGCACCAGACAAGGATGTGCTCTAGGCCCTTTTGGTTTGAAAAAATCCAAATGTGCTTTTCCCTGGTGGGGATTATATCTTGCTATTTATGAGAAGAAATCATGTTTTGGAAAAATCTTAATGACAGTGTGGGAGCAGGGAGTTTCTGTCTGCTACCTCTATGGTTATGTCATTCCTTCCTCAGACATTTACAGAGGGCTGATGTATGCAGACACAATATTTGGCTCTTTTTGTCACATTTTCTAAAATGGATACTGGATGGAATCCTTTTTTAAAAAAATGAGACTCTTAAGTGTTTATATAGATAACAGCTATCCAGCTGCATTGCCGAGAGGTTTATTTTACAGTGATAAAATTGTGTGTTACATAGACCTCACAATAAACAAAGCTGTTAGTCTTTCATAGTTAGCTGGGTTCTTAGAAACATTATTTCAGCTGTGTATCTATATAGAATAGTATGCTTGGAAATAATCCTGATCTATACAATTTGATCTAAGTGATCTCTTTGAACTCTGATTTTCTCTCATCTTTTAATCAACCTTGTAAACTGTATGTCTCATTAAAATATTTATGTAATTAAGTTGTTTTGGAGAATATTAAATGGAGAAAAAGTTGGACTGCTACTGTAAGGGAGGGAAAATATCTTTCCTCTACCCTTTTATGTTCTTGGCTGAGATTCCTATAACAAAAGACAGATTAACAAGAGAAAATCTACTTAACATAAGTTTTATGTGACATGGGAGTCTTCATAAAGAATTGAAGACCCAAGAAACAAACCTGAGTGTTTTTATGCTAGCTTTTAAAAAAAAAATTTAATTCTCATCCAAAGATACGTTTATTGATTTTTTTAGAGAGAAGGAGGGGGAGGGAGAGAGAGAGAAGCATCCACGTGAGAAACATTGATTGGTTACTTCCCATACGCACCCTAATCTGGGATCAAACCTGCAACCTAGACATATGCCTTTACCAGGAATTGAATCTGCCACCTTGAATCTACACTCCAACCCACTGAGCCACCCAGCCAGGGCTGTGTTAGCTTCGATGAAGAACGGAAAGTCATGGAAGATGCGATAGGGCAAAGGCCAGCTAAATGTAGTAAACAGGAAAACTTAGCAACATCTTTTGTTCAGATTCCCCTCTGTCCCGTATCTTCGGGAGGTAAGGTTCTCCTTTCCTCCGGCTATTGGGAAGGCTTTATGACCTGTTTCAAGGAAAGGTCGAAAATCCTTCCTGCCCCTGTCACGTCTCATCTTAAAATGCCAACATGCCAGATTTTGGGGCATGTCCTGAACCTCTTCATTCCATTTCTTTTTTTCTTTCTTTTCTTCTTTTTCTTTTTTTTTTTTTTAATATATTTTATTGATTTTTGTACAGAGAGGAAGGGAGAGATACAGAGAGCCAGAAACCTCAATGAGAGAGAGTCATCGATCAGCTGCCTCTTGCACATCCCCTACTGGGGATATGCCCGCAACCAGGGCACATGCCCTTGACCGGAATCGAACCCAGGACCCTTCAGTCCCCAAGCCGACGCTCTATCCATTGAGCCAAACAGGTCTCGGCTTCATTCCATTTCTAATACTAATTCTGCCATTCTTACACTTAATTTTTACCCCACTTTCTCACGTCATCTTCCAACTATTCACATAGACATTTTTGTGAGGAATGGTGATTAACTATATAAATTGCTTTGAAACTACAATATAAGGAACTGTATAAAAGCCAAAAAGTACCACTTGTATTTAAAATCTTAAACATTTTAAGATTGATAAATGAAATGGAGGCGTTATGTTTGGTTTCACTAAAGGAAGCTTGTGTTCATATTTCTAGATACTTGAAGTAATGGGAAATAAAGATCATAGTATGAAATTAATGTGGTGGAAGCAGAAGGCACATTAAAACTGGCCCCTCCAGCTTCTGCAGACACTGTAGCCCCTGTGACCCGCTGCTTCCGTCTCTTACTCTGAAAAAAATTTACGTGGAAATTGCCTGCTCAGAGTTTTAAAAAGTCACCAGTGTCACCTGTGTGCTTTCTTAAGGACTCACTCCTCTTCTCTGCGAGCTGTCTTCTGTTCTTTCCTAAGTGAGCTTTGCTACTTATTGGTGAAATGAGTGTCCCTTTCTTTTCTGTCCGTATTTAGCCACCAATTAGTAAGACGAGCAGAAATGCCGCATGCTGAGCGCTGTGCTAGGGGCGCGGAAGAGGCTGACACCACATGCTGCAAGCTATAAAAGTGCCTTTTTATCTGCCAGGAGAGGTCCTCCATAGGTTGTTCTGCCCCCCGGAGCCTGGAGCTATTTCAGTCTAACTACTCATTAAAGTCCATCTGAGACATTGCTGAGGCCTTTGGATTCTTTAAGTGAATTGCCTCCACTTGAATTCAGCTAAAAATAGTTCACTTTTACTCCCCACAAGCTTCTCCGGAGTTACATGAACTCTCCCCTCAGCCTCCCACCCCACCCAAAGTATTGATGTCCGCAGCAAGGCCAGCTTCTTATTAAAGACCCAGGACTATTGCTGTGAACACATGCCTCACTGCAAGAAGGGAAGGGAGGGAAGGACCCAGCGAAAGCCGAGCCCAAGAATGTGAGATAAATCAGGACTGCCCCACTAGTGTGGCCCTGGTGAGTGTCAGCCCATGAACCGAGAGGTCACTGGTTCAATTCCTGGTCAGGGGACATGTCTGGGTTGTTTCTATTCCTCTCCCTTCTCTAAAATCAATGAAAATATATTTTAAAAAGAAACCAGGACTTTGGTAAATACACACACACACACACACAATCACAGATTTTCTTTCCCCTCAAATAATATATTATTTTTAAAAGGAAAACCCAAGCCCTGACCGGTTTGGCTCAGTGAATAGAGCATGGGCCTGTGGACTGAAGGGTCCCAGGTTTGATTCCAGTGAAGGGCATGTACCTTGGTTACAGGTACATCCCCAGTAGGGGGTGTGCAGGAGGCAGCTGATGTTTCTCTCTCATTGATGTTTCTAATTTTCTATCCCTCTCCCTCTCTGTAAAAACAACAACAACAATAAAATATGTAAAAAACAAACAAACAAACAAAACACGAGCCCTGGCCTGTTTGGCTCAGTGGATAGAGTGTCGGTCTGCCGGTTGAAGGGTCTTGGGTTTGATTCTGTTCGGGGGCATATACCTTGATTGTGGACACATACTCAATAGGGAATGAGCAGGAAGCAGCTGATAGATGTTTCTCTCTCAATGTTTCTATCCCTCTCCATTCCTCTCTGTAAAAATTCAATAAAATATATTTAAAAAAAAGAAAACCCAAATTATATCTAAAATTGATAGAGTATATGGTAATGTGCCAACCCATCCAAATACGGTAAATTACCTACTATGCCTTTCCATTTGGAAAACATTGTAGACTTTGTAGGTAGCTTGGAGCCATGGGCAGAAGAGCGAGCATTTCTGTGCAAGATGGAGTTAGCCCTGAAGGGAGGTAACTCATCTCTTATTTACTTAGAAATAAGTGCAAAAATGGATCGATTTATTTATTAAAACTTGTAAGACCACATTACTGCATGTGCTTCTGATCACCTACAAATCATATATGTACTGCATCCACAGACCCAATGAAAAACATTGGGGTCAAAGACCCTAAACTGTTCTGTAAATGATCAAAGTAATTCTAGACTGGAAATATTACACCAGTTTTCCATCGCATCTGTCAAGAGTTTGGAGAAAAGTAAAGCTCTTGTTTGGGAGCTAGAGCAATGTGGCTTAAGATGAGGAAAGCAAGACTACCATTTATGTAGTTTCCATCAGAATGGAAAATGCCTTGATCATAACTGCTTTGATATATTAGAGTGTTACTCAACAAATATTCACACCTCCCTCCCTTGGGGTGGAATGTACTTCCTCATCCCATTGTTTAGGGCCTGGCCATGAAACCATTTGGTCAAGGGAATGTTTGTGGATGTGACTCCTGGAGAGGTCTTCAGTGTGCGTCCACAGTTTGGCTTGGAACTCTCTCTTCTGCCATTCATCAAAAGAGGAATATGACCCAGATAGCATCTAGTCCAAAGAGAATGAGGGGACATGTGGAGCAGACAATCCCAATCTTCAGCTAAACCCTGCTGACCCCAACCCAGCCCAGCAGTCATAGTCAACCCGTAGCCTGAAGTGGCCCACACTAGGCAATTCACAGATACCTGAGCAAAAAAACAAATGCTTGTTTCAGCCACTGAGTTTTGAGGTGGTTTGTTATGCAGCAATAACTGACTGATACACCATTCTTGTTCCTTTTTAGTCCATTCTCCATTCTAAAGCCATAGTCATGCTAGCCTATTTTAATAAAGAGGGAATATGCTAATTTATCCTCATGCCATCACAAAATGGCATTGTCCACAGCCAATAAGAAGGGAATATACTAATTGTTGCCACTCCCTCAAAGATGGTGGTGCCCACAGCCAATGAGGAGGGAATATGCTAACTGACTGTCACACCCTCAAAGATGGTGGTGCCCAAAGCCCCCCAGGGCCGGCCAGAGGCACAAGCAAGCCTTGGATATCGGCTGCCCAGCTGCCCAGGGCTGCCCAGGGCTGCCCAAGGCTCAGGTAGCCAGGGCTGGCCAAGGCTTGCACTGCCAGCAGTGGCAGCAGCAGAGGTGTGATGGGAGCGTTGCTTTTCCCTGATCGCTGGGTTGCCTCCTGCCCCTGAGGGCTCCCAGACTGAGAGGGGGCAGGCTGGGCTGAGGGACCCCTCCTCCAGCACTGGGTCTCTAGTTTATTTAAATACAAATCCAACCATGCCACACCCTTATTTAAACCTTTCAATAGTTCTCATTACTTTTGGAATAAAGACCTATGGAGCTCTCTAGATTTTTATGTATAACTAGAGGCCCAGTGCACAAAATCTGTGCACTTGAGGAGGGGAGGTCCCTCAGCCCAGCCTGTGCCCTCTCGCAGTCAGACATCCTTAGTACTGCTGTGGAGGTGGGAGAGACTCCTGCCACTGCTGCTGCACTTGCCAGCCATGAGCCTGGCTTCTGGCTGAGCGGCGCTCCTCCTGTGGGAGCACACTAACCACCAGGGGGCAGCATCTATTGAGCATCTGCCCCCTGGTGGTCAGTGAGCATCATAGTGATGGATCATTCTGCCATTCAGTTGATTTGCATATTAGCCTTTTGTTATGTAGGATAAAGTCCCGCATACTCAGAGCTGGAGATATGAATAAGGCATGTAATTCCAGCTGGTGCCATAGCAAACGTGAGGGGTAAGGATACGCCTGCCTTTCATAGTGACCTCAGAGCCTCTTGGTGGAACTGCAGCCTTGATTGCACATTGCAAAGGGGCATCAGTCAGCATTGTGCAGGGTTGTGTGAAGTCATCCGAACTAGCTCTCACCCCGAATTGCCATTTGCAGCTGCTGGTGACAGTGGCTCTGCCCTAAGCCACTTTTTAGGAATTGTATTTTCTCCCTGACTATATTTTTCAATGTACTTGGGTGTTTAAGCCTGTGAGTTTTTATGTCCTTTTGGTGATGTTTCAGTCTTATGTCCTCTTCTAACATCAGGAAAGTGCCACTGTGTGTTTGCAGTCTTATTGTGTAACCAGCCTATCATGGCTTCCATGTACAATACAGTCATTAATATTGTGCAAGTGTAAAACACTTCCGTTATGAAAGCAGTGTTTGGAAAGTAAGAAATCATTAAAATGGTAATAAAAAAAGAAAAAAAAGAAAAAGACCTATACAGTTCTCTAGGATCTGGGCATGGCATCTGCCCCCCTCATTGGGGCCCCTTTCCCCATCACTCTGCATGCCAGCCACCTGGCTTTCTCACTCAGTTGTTGCATGTCACCATGCTCTCTTCTCTCCTCATTGCCACTGTGTGCTCTCCCCACTCTGTCTGGTTAACTCCTACTTACACCTCAATTGTAAGCTTCAGTGTTACTTTCCCATAGAAGCTATTTTTAATAAATAAATAAATATATATATATATATATATATATATATATATATTAATTAATTACTGATTTGTTTTACAGAGAGGAAGGGAGAGGGATAGAGAGAAACATCAATGGGAGAGAAACATTGACCAGCTGCCTCCTGCACACCTCCCACTGGGGATGTACCTGCAACCAAGGTACATGCCCTTGTCTGGAATCGAACCTGGAACTTTTCAGTGTGCAGGCTGACGCTCTAGCCACTGAGCCAAACCAGTCAGGGCAGTAGCTCTTCTTGATGCAAGGTTTGATTCCCAATTATATGGTCTCCCAGCCCATCCTATTTCAGCTTTTAGAATTCAACTACAGTTGCAATGATTTATTCAGTTCTGTAACTCAGAGGTGTCTGTCTTACCCTTCGTCAGGACAAGGACAACGTGTGTCTGATTTGCACTTTATCCCTTGCCTAGCACAGTGGCATGTACCTGGGAGGTACTCGATATTTTCTGAATAAGTGATTGACTACAGAGACTAGACTGAACAAAAGCCAGAGGATAGGTCACGTGTGATGTGGGAGATCTGAATTAGTTCAATGGGAAGGTCCTGTAAGAACTTGGTGTGAGATCGTAAAGATACTGCGAAGGAAGCATGGTCTCTTGTTAGTCACGGAGCAGGGTAGTTATAACGAGAGCGCGGCTTCTAACTGTCACTGAATCAGAAATGAAAACTGCTTGTAAGAGGAAATGCCACTATCTGGAGGGGGACCGGCTGTGAAAGGTTGGACTGTAGTAGAACTACCAATGCATTTCAAACAAGTGAAGATAGTCCAAGGATTTGAAAATAAGGTCAAAACTATATCTTTTGGAGTTCTTAACTTTTTATTTCTTATTTATTTTTAATGTATTTTATTGATTTTTTACAGAGAGGAAGAGAGAAGGATAGAGAGTTAGAAACATCGAGCCAAGACCGGTTTGGCTCAATGGATAGAGCGTCAACTTGGGGACTGAAGGGTCCCGGGTTCGATTCCGGTCAAGGGCATGTACCTTGGTTGCGGGCATATCCCCAGTAGGGGGTGTGCAAGAGGCAGCTGATCGATGTCTCTCTCTCATAGATGTTTCTAGCTTTCTATCCCTCTCTCTTCCTCTCTGTAAAAAAATCAATAAAATATATTTTTTTTAAAAAAGAAACATCGATGAGAGAGAATCATCGATCAACTACCTCTTGCACACCCCCTACTGAGGATGTGCCCGCAACCAAGGTACATGCCCTTGACCGGAATTGAACCTGGGACCTTTCAATCCGCAGGCCGATGCTCTATCCACTGAGCCACACCGGTTTCGACAGTTCTTAACTTTTTAAAGAGTGTTATTGCTTATCTAGGAGGGAGAAACCCTAGGTATCATGATATACATTTAAGTAAACCCTACCAGGAGTGACACAAAATTTGAATTTGGAGTGAAAATCTCATGAAGGTTTCAGTTCAGAGTATAAAAGAAGAAAATCAGGAGTGACAACTTGGAGAGTTCCGATGACCGGACTGTGTCTGAGCAGGAAAGACGCGTCTCAAGGGGAGACTTGGGATCAGCCTCAGGGTTCTCTGGAACCTACGAGGCCCTGGCTGAGCCTCCTCGTGTCCTTCCCCCTCCCCCGCCCCACCCAACACACCTGCCACCCCAGAGTGGAGCCTGGGGAAGCCACTTCATTCTCATATTCCAGCTGGTCAGCAGTGTGCACAAACATAACCGTGGTTTGTCTTTGTTTTTTTCAGGGAGAAGGAGTGGTAGAGGATTTGAAAAACGCTTTAGCTATTACGTATCTTGGTCTATTTCCCTTGGCTCTCTAGCTTGTGCTAATTAAAGCGCTTTCAACAGAGGATCCGAGAGTGCTGCCTGCGTTGGCTCTCGTGTGCTTTGCTTAAATAATTAATAACCATTACTGTCTGTTATGCAGTGTGTGGGCGGGGAGGGAGTAAGCTTGGATCCCAGGGTGTTTGCCGCCCCCCCCACCCCCTGTCCCTTTGCATACGCTTCATTAGCTGGCACCACGGTGCCGGTTTTCCGCCCTCGGCCCTCGGCGTTTGTTACCGATAAAAAAGGAGCTCCATCTGATTCACCAGCTGGGGCAGATACTGCTGATGGGAAGGAATTTTCCGGAAGAAGAGTCATGAGGAAAGTGAGGGGAGCGGCTGGGGCGAAGACCAAACCACCAGGCTCATTTAGACTGAGCAATGTTATAAATGTTACAGACCTTGGTATTACAAATAGCAAAGGATTTAAGAAAACTCCTCGCTACACATGGGAATGTCAAAACAGGAAGGCTTATCGGCTCAGGAAGGTTTGAAAACAGTCCACACTTAAGACCGTGAAGGGGAGGAGCAGAGCTATCTACAAACAGTTTATAGGAGCAGGCCCGTTACTTGTTTACAGTAAACGCCTGGGCAGTCTGGGCCTGGGGTGGAGGGAACTGTCTGTCAGGAATGGTCTTTTCAGTCTCACCTGAATACGCTGAGAACATTCAGCAGATTTAAAGCACACTGGTAAGTGCTGGGGGAAGGACGACTGTTTATCATTTATTCCTAGAGAGAAGAGGCTATTTGCTTTGAAGGATGGTGATTTTTTACACTTAATTGGATGATAACCAGAAGCGGGGAAAGGTCGTAAACAGACTACTATGTTTAAAGGCTGATAGACTTGAGTATTTGGGTTTAAATTAAGGGCTTATGTCAGTTTGTCTTCACTAGTGACTAGAATGCTGGAGACCGAACGAACGAGCCACATACACTTACAAAACACGTTGGTCTATCAAAACAGCCACAGAACTGAATAATTCTGTTGATGCTGTTCCCGAGCACAACACAAGCAGGATTCTGGGATGTAGGGATGGTCTACTCGTCAGAGGCTGCAGAAGCTGACACTCTGGGGACAGGCTGGCAGAGAGCCAGATGTTCACAGCTGCACATACCCCACACATGACACAAAATATGTATATTCACCAACCTACAAAATGCTTTCATGCTTGTTGAATAATTCCTTGTTATCTCCAAAGTAAAATTAGATGACAAGTTATTTGCCAAAGCAAAACGCTGGAGAGTGGCGTGTGACTGGGGCTCCCTTATCTCCCTGCACTTGGCCCCCTCATCCCTGTCCTCAGAGCAGCTGGAGCCGCACCAAAGGTAAACAGGACACAAACTAGGGACCAGAGCAGAAAACAGCTTTTTCAAACTTTCTGCATTACTGGGAGTTACTCACGTTTCAAGCTTGGTTCTCAAAAAAGAATTGGTTCTCATTTTTTCTTAACTAAAATTATCTTTTTATTCAAGACAAAGCCTCTTTCTTTCCCTTTCTTTCTTTCTTTCTTTCTTTCTTTCTTTCTTTCTTTCTTTCTTTCTCTCTTTCTCTCCCTCTCTCTCTCCCTCTCTCTCTCTCTCCTCTCTCTCTCTCTCTCTCTCTCTTTCTTTCTTTCTTTCTTTCTTTCTTTCCCATTGTCACCTAGCACCGGTCAACTCGTAGAATAGAAGGCCCTCTTATGGGGTACAATGTGAGGACCATGTCATGATAACTGGTCCAAAAATAGCGCTCCTTCCCTGCAGCCTGCTGCGGCTCCACCTTGGTTCATACTTGGCCTGAAGGTTGTACTGTGTTGCTAGCACTGGAGTTGGGGAAATAGGAGTGGCTGGCCAGTGGGTGAAAAGTCCTGAGTGGGTTATGTATACATTTAGGTATTAGTTTTTAAAAAATGTATTGATTAATTGGCTTTAGAGACAGATAAGGGAAGAGAAGAGAGAGAGAGAGAGAGAGAGAGAGAGAGAGAGAGAGAGAGAGAGAGAGAGAGAGAGAGAGAGAGAGGGAATTTTTTATTTATTGCTGCATTTCTTCATGCATTTGTTGGTTGATTCTTTTTTTTATATATATATTTTATTGATTTTGTACAGATAGGAAGGGAGAGAGATAGAGAGTTAGAAACATCGATGAGAGAGAGTCATCGATCAGCTGCCTCTTGCACACCCCCTACTGGGGATATGCCCGAAACCAAGGTACATGCCCTTGACCGGAATCGAACCCAGGACCTGTCAGTCCCCAAGCCGACGCTCTATCCATTGAGCCAAACCGGTTTCGGCTGTTGGTTGATTCTTGTATGCACCCTGACCGGGGATCAGAACCTGAAACCTTGGCATATCAGGATAATGCTCTAACTAACCGAGCTAACTGTCCAGGGCCCATTTAGTCAGTCATGCAATAATACTTGTTTGGCATCTGCATGTGCCAGGTACTGTGCTGGGTAGGAGTGGTTCACCATGACTTCCTTGCCCTCCTGGAATTTATGCCATGCCGGTGCTGGATCTCGCATAGGTTAAGAAAGTCTCCTTGAAGAAGACCAAAAAAGATCCAATATTCAGCCAGGTGGAGAGGGAGGAGTGGGAGAAATAGAGTCACAGAGGCAGAGGGCACTGCACACTCACCAGCCGCAAAGCACAGAGAAGTACCTTGTGATCAAGGAATGGGGAGAAGGCCTGTGTATAGTGGGAGCCTGGTCAGCAAGTGGTTCAAGGACAGCCTGCAGGGTCTGGTAGCCATGAGGATTCTGAACTTCATCGTGAATAGAAAGAGAACTCGTTGAACTCCGAAAGTCTAACAACATCAGTGGGTAATGGATTGGGAGTGATAGGGAGTGCCTGAATGAGAAAGTACTTGAAATTTATGGCTTGAATCAAGGTGAGAGCCAATGATAAACTGGGACAGAGCAGTGAGATGGTGGGAAGTGGGGAGATTCCAGGTACGGGCTGGGGATGGGAACAGAGGGGCAAAGCACAGAGGGGTCAAGAATACTCTTTAAGTTGTGAGCAACCGTGTGGAGCAGTGCCAGTTACTAAGGTGGGGAGCATCAGGGGAGGGAGATGTGTGGACCTATTAAGTGTGAGAGGGGTGAGAAAAACTGGAGCAAGGTCTACTGAAACCATGGGACAAGCTCCTTTTCTCTCCCTCCCCTCTTCCCTCCCTCCAGAGTTTTGTTTCTGTCCAGCAACTGCCTCATTCTTTCAGGATTTTCCATGTGGTGGGTGGAGGATGATGCAAACATTTTTCGAGGTCACTTGTTCATATGTTCTTGACCCAATAGGAAATACAGAACCCCCCTGCATCTCTAATTCAGAAAATTTCAGGGAACAACTCTGATAGGCTTCGCTGGGGTCACATCCTACTTAGCCAGTGGTTAAAAGAATGCAGCGCCTGGATTGGCCCAGTTCGAGTGCCTTGCCTTCCCTGTTTGTTTTAGAAAAGGGCAGAGTGTAGATCAGTGGTTCCCAACCTTTTTATGGCGATGCCCTACCTAAGATCTCTAAAATACTGATGCCCCTCCCCCGTTCATGACATATAATTCTTTTTTTTTTTTTTAATATTTTGTTGATTTTTTTACAGAGAGGAAGGGAGAGGGATAGACAGAAACATCGATGAGAGAAACATTCAGCTGCCTCTTTCACACTCCCTACTGGGAATATGCCCACAACCAAGGTACGTGCCCTTGACTGGAATAGAGCCTGGGGTCCTTCCATCTGCAGGCCGACGCTCTATGGCTAGGTGGATAGAGCATAGGCCTGCAGCAGATGGAAGGGTC
Organism: Pipistrellus kuhlii; assembly: GCF_014108245.1. Taxonomy (NCBI): domain Eukaryota; kingdom Metazoa; phylum Chordata; class Mammalia; order Chiroptera; family Vespertilionidae; genus Pipistrellus; species Pipistrellus kuhlii. Next base: position 4,028,749 of record NW_023425534.1, on the reverse strand, counting down.
CTGGGTTCCAGTAGGGGGCGTGCAGGAGACTGCAGATCAATGATCCTCATTGATGTTTCTATCTATCCCTCTCCCTTCCTCTCTGAAATCAATAAAAATATATATTTTTAAAAAGTGAACCCCTATTCACGTGGAGGAAGGCTAAAAGGACATTAACTTGGTCTACACAAGCTTCCAAAGAACATGGCATCCATGAAAGAGAAAAATGAAAGAATGAAAGGACAGTTGAAGTACTGAGGAAGAAATCAATAAGAAATTGTTAAAAATAATAATATGAAGTGATATGAAAAATAGCAAATAAAATTTCAAAACATAAGAGAACTGAAACGCATAAATGTCACAATATATATTTATATACTATAGATGAGGCCCCTAGAACCATAAGAAATGCAACAACAACAAAAATCAGCCAAAGCTGGTTTGGCTCAGTGGATAGAGCATCGGCCTGCGGACTGAAAGGTCTCAGGTTTGATTCCGGTCAAGGGCATGTACCTTGGTTGTGGGCACATCCCCAGTAGGGAGTGTGCAAGAGGCAGCTGGTCTATGATTCTCTCATCGATGTTTCTAACTCTATATCCCTCTCTCTTCCTCTCTGTAAAAACTCAAAATATAATTTTTAAAAAGTCAGTTAATACTCATTTTCGAATTGCCCCCCTTAAAAATCAAATCCCGCCTCCCCCCCCCAATGGGATGTGTGGTATGCCCCATGTTGGGAACCACTGGTGTAGATACTGTCATTGTAACCTCACCAGCACCTCTGGGTGGTAGAAGGTAGGGAGAGGCAATTCCCCAAGGAGAAGAGGGGGTACTGGGCTGTCGGCACTAACAGATGTTCCCTATCTCCTAAGCCTTCAATGCTTCATTCTAAGGACCCTACAGATGGATGGAGCCTTAGTTATCCTGGAGTAATACTGCTGTCTAGAAATGCAGAATTTTCCAGTTCTAAGTCATGGGGTAGTTGAGGCACTGGCTGTGTTGATGAACTTCGAATAATTTTGAACTGTAAAAATTATATTTCTGAACTTTCGGAACAAAGGAAAAGCATCCGTTTTACGCTGACGTAATGCATTTTATGCATTCCTCCTTAAGCATATATTGTTTTTAGAAATATGGTTTATACATTGTGTCTAGAATAGCAAACAACTTTTTCTATTTTAACTTGTTTAAATGCCTATTTTTTTAACATAAAAATAGTTTGAATATGTAAGGATTTTTTTGTTTGTTTTTGCATTGGCATGCTCTGAAAAACGTGAAGGGCCAGCTGGTACACTTGTATTGGCCAATATTATTGAGCTCATGCTATGGGCATGGTAATCTGGACATCGATGGGGATATAAACTGGATTAAGATCTATTTCTGGCCTTTCAGAATTTGTAATTTAATGATTTTTATAAGATTAAAACATTCCTCAATTGTAAATACAGAACAGTGTTAAGTCAAAAAGCAATATGGACATTTCAGGAAATGAACACAGGAAAGTAAAAAAAAGCACCTCATTTATGTCTTTCTTGCATAGGGAAAGGGAAGAACTCTCGGGGAAGTGGGAGAGGATGAGACAAAAGGGGGGAACGGGGCGGGAGGACTTTTAAATGGCTATTAAGTTGCAATGCTGAACATGAGACCGGCCACACTTACACGCACGCATCCCTTTCGTAGGAAAGGTGGGAGCGCAGAGCAACTTACATCTTGCCTATAAAGAAAGGGTAGTCCTCCCTGTACTCCCCAGAGAGCCAGGAAGCTGGGTCAGACTTTTAAACACGGTCCCTTTCCCCCAGAAACGTGCCCTCCATGGGATTGGCCAATACACACGATATTGGGAGTTGAACGGGCCCACGGAGGCCCGTCCCCGGGCAATCTGGGCTTCGCGGCCCCCGGTTAGGCCCCCAGGTCAGAGCGGGCCTAACTGCTTCCAGCGCGGCCGCCAGCCCGGCTCCGGGCGCGGGGAGACCACGCCTCTGGGCGTCCGCAGCCGCGTCCATTCAGCTTTCTCAGCGGCCCTGGGGAACCGGTCTCACCGGGATCCCGCCCGGCCCGGAGCTCCCGTTTCCAAACACGGACCCGCGTGTGGAGAGGCCATGATTTTCACGGGATCGCTGCGCTCCTGGAACCGCGAGGGGCACACAAAGTTGCTTCACCTCAGCGACAGCGCTGTGAACCCCGACTCCGCCCTCGGGCCGCCTCCCCCGAGCCCCGCCCCTCCGCCCCGCCCACCTCCGGTCCCGCCCTCCCCTGAGCTCTGAGCGTAGCCCCTCTCATCTCGTGGCCCCTCCCCTTGATCGAAGCGCCCAATGAGCGTCCCCAAACACGCTGCAGCTCCCGCCCCTCAAAAAGCACCCCGCCCATTAGCCGATGCAACCAATAAGCGTCCCCGCGTGCTCCTGGCCCCGCCCCTCCCAGCAGGCCCCGCCCCAGGCGCGGGGCGTTGCGGTGGCCGTGCCTCCGCCGCCCGCGCGGAGCCAGATGCCGCCCCCTCCGCCGATCCCTCCTCCGGCGGCCTGGCGCCTCCCTCCCTCCCCGCTGCGGTGACTCACGGAGCGGGAGGCGGAGGCTGAGGTGGCCGCTCCCGCTGCTTCTGCTGCCGCCGCCGCCGCCGCCGCCGCCGCGGCTGCTCGGGGTGAGCGTGCCCCGGAACAGGCCGCCGCGCGTCGCGCACGGACCCGCAGCCCACGCCGGCCCGGCCGGGTCGGGCGGCCCAGGTAAGCGCCGAGGCCAGCCGGCGCCCGGAGCGCCCGGGCCGCGCCGCCCCTGGGATCGGGGGAGCCGCCGGCCCTTTGTCTCCCGGGGAGGGGCCGCGGAGGGCACCCCCGACCCCGCTCGGACCCGCCGGCTGGGCCCCCGGCGCGGCGCCCAGGTCTGGCCAGGCCTCCTCGCCCCGCCGGGCCGCCGCTGCCCCCCCGCCGCTCGCCGGCCCCGCCGGAGACCACCCTGCGGGGTCCTCACCTTGTCGCGGAGGCGCCTCCACAGGTGTCCGAGCCGCCCGCTCTGCAGCTCACCTCGCCGCGTCCGCTGCTTGTCACCCTCTGTCAGCGCCCAGGTCCTGCGTCCTGGCTCTCCCCTCACCTGAGCCCCACTCAGCATCGGACCCTGTGCACGGAGCTCCTCCATATTCCCCCAAACTAACCGCTGCCAGGGTCTGGCCCCTGGGCTGCCCTCCCTCCCTCCAGTTTGCTGAACTGCGGGCTCCCCTCTCCACCCCTCCCCGGGAGTGTTCCAGAAAGGAGTACACTGTAGGCACACGTCTCACCTGGATGGCCAGCTGTTGGCGAGCCTGCAAAATTAACCACTTGGCGCCCCAGACTGCGCTTCTCACCTCCTTCCCATCACCCCCAGCCCGGCCACCTTCCTTTTTCTGGGACCTGGTATTCAAGACGCATAGCTCTGGACACCCCCCTGTTAGGCCCACACGGCCCCTCCCTCTGCGCGCTGAACTTGTTGGAGCAGTGCCTGCTGTCAGGTTAGCCCCCCGGGAAGGCCGAGGAGGCCTGTGTTGGCAGCAAATCAAGAGTTTTATGAGTAAATGAGATGTGTGGCTTTGCAGCACCTCCTATCCGAGGATCTAAGTATGCTGGAGCTATTAGTTTGTGTCCTGTCGCTCAGGAGTCAGGGGAGTGTGCCTGGCTGACTGCTGGGTAAATTGAGGCACAGGGTGTGTTGGTAAGGGACCCCCCGGGCAAGTAGGAGTTTGTTGAGAGGTGCTGGTCCCAAGTACCTTGACTCTTCGCTTCCTGCTACAACTGCTGGGCTCTGGTTCCTGGCTTTAGGAGGTAAATGATCCTGATCTTTGGGGCCATTAAACTATCCATAGATACCGATTTCCTGTCCCTTAGAGCAGGACTGAATCCTAAAGGTGCCAGCTGTGAAATGCCAGTGTGTCACTCATGGTTTCTGGGCGGAGTTTGTGGCCTTTGTAAATACAAGTTGCCTGTATGGGCTAGAGATTCATCCATTCACCAGTGAGTGCTTACTTGTCAGGCATTAGTCCAAGCATGGGGCCCCCTGCCCTCCTGTGGCCCACATTTGAAAGAGGAGGGAGTAAACAGATAAGCAGACAAATTCATTTCAGTAGCGGTATGTGCTATGGACGTGAGAAGGACCCGTTAGGCTTTTATTCCACGTGCAGTGAGAAGCCACTGAAGGATTTTCAGTAGACGTGATAAGATCTAAATCTGAGTTCTCAAAGATCGTGTGGCTGCTCTGTCGTGACTGGATTACAAGAGGCAAACATAGAAGCAGGGGTACCACCCGCTGCCTGCAGAAGGTGATGGAGGCTTGAGGGACCAATGGTGACAGAGAAAGCGAAGAGGTGGAACCAGGCTGCTTCCCGGGAGAAGCTGAGCTGTAAGGAAACCTTCATGGAACATCCACTGAGATTTCTGTGTCAGGCAGAGAACTCCTGGACCTGACCATGCCCAGGTGTAGCTCACTAAGCTTACTCAGCACCTGTTGTGAGCGTAGGGCAGGGGTGGGGAGCCTTTTTCCTGTCAAGCACCTTTTGGATATTTATAATATCATACAAAATTATCAGCTTAAAAGTTAGCCTGCTGCCATAGTGGTGTGGGTCAGCAGTTGAGCGTTGACACAGGAACCAAGAGGTCACCGGCTCTATTCCTAGTAAGGCTCCTGCCCAGGTTGTGGGATTGATCCCCAGTGGGGGATGTGCAGGAGGCAGCCAATCAATGATGTTTTTCTCATCGATATTTCCCACTCTGTTCCTCTCTCTCTCTCTCAAAAAATCAATAAAAATATATATTTTTAGCCCCCCCAGTTTGGCTCAGTGGATGGAGCCTCGGCCTGCGGATTGAAGGGTTTGATTCTGGTCAAGGGCACGTACCTCGGTTGTAGTCTTCTCCCCTCCCCAGCCAGGCTCTGGTCAGGGCGTGTGCAGGAGGCAACCCACTGATGTGTTTCTCTCACATCGATATTTCTGTCTTTCCCTCTCTCTTCCACTCTGTCTGAAAATCAGTGGAAAAATATATTTGGGTGAGGATTAAAAAATAAATGAATGAATAAATAAAATAAAAATAAAAATGTGCCAAACAGCTAATTAACTCACCCCTAATGCCTTGGCAGGACCAGACCAAATGATTTCTCAAGCCTTATATGGCCCATGGTCGGACGTTCCCCACCCCAGCTCTAGGGGTACAAAGATGAACAAGAGGAATAGGGGGTAGTTCCCACGGTATAACCATCCTCACACAGGGTTACCTCCTCGAGGGAAAGAGGGCAGCGGAGGCGGGCAGAGGATGGTAGGCTTTGTTCCCACATCTAGCTGCATCTAAATGAGAGCAGTATAGCCCTTTCGCTGCTGTGAGATGTTGCCCAAAGAAATCGGAACATGTTCTTGGGTAGGAGAACATGGACAAGATCAATGGCCATGAACTTGTACCATGAGACAGAATAAAACTTGATCTCCATGCCGCTCCAAATCTGTGCTGTCAGAGCATGTCAGAACTAGAGGACCTCAGGGGTTATGTAGGCCAGCCCCACTTTTATGGCTGGGGATCTGTGCCCCTCGAGGCTGACTATGGGACCTCTTGGAATCCCATGGCAGTTTGTACATTTTTCTTATGGCACCCGCCCCTTCTGCCTCTTTCAGCTCCATGTGTACGTGCGTGACTCGGAGCTTACTGAGACCAGGATTGCTATTGGGTTCATTTTGCATTTCTCGCAGGGCCTCGGTCAGTGTCCTGTACAAAAAGTAAACTCACCAAGTATTGGCCGATGTGCCTGGATGTTTCACAGCATCTAAAACTAGAAGCCAGCACTCCTGACCCTTGTCCCTCCTTGTCTTGTCATCAGACCACAGTTCCCTTCAGATTCTTAGATTTCTCCTCATCCGGTGTGCGACACTGGTGAGCCCAGCAGTCTCCCTCTCACTGGGCTCCCAGGCCAGGGCAGCCCCTCTTAGATGAGTCTGCTCTCTCCAGCCCTGCCTACGAGGAACAGCTGCTGGGCTTGGATCTAGGTTCTGCCATCATGAGCTGCGTGACCTTGACCCCTAAGATATAAACTTCATTACACCATGTAACTTGACCCCTCTGTGCCTCAGTTTCCCCATCTGTAAAATAAGTATTGAAAGAAGGGAGGATTAGATTAAGCAACACCTAGCAGAAGCTTAGAACAGCACTGAGTGCCTGCTTGGTGTAAGTAGCAGCTATTATTTCACCATTATTTATTTATCTGATCTCCCAACAGAATTTAAGCTCTTTGGGTGCAGAGATTTTGTCTTTCTTATTTTGTGTGTGTGTGTGTGTACTGTTTTTTAAAGTGCCTAAACTTTATAGGTCTTCAGCAAATAATTGTTAATTTGAATGACTCATTGAACCACCTACTGGGTGCCAGGGATGCTGGGGATGTAACCAAGAACAAGATCACCAAGACACATGATCTAATGGAGTTTATATTGTAGTGAGGCAGCCAGTAAACAATAGACCAGTGGACAAAATAACCTAGAATGGCGAAAAGAGATACAGGGAGAATAAAACTGGGCAATGAGATGGAGAATGACTGGGGTGAGGGTAGGTCATAACTTTAGCTAGCTCTTGGAGGGGACTTGGAATGGACACCCCATCGATGGGCAGACAGGACAGCAGGGGCAGAAGCAATAAGCCCAGCGGGCCTGGAACGAGGTGGGTGAGGGGTTGGTAGGGGCTGACTCTGTGACCACAGTGAGGAGTTTGGATTTGACTCTGAACAGTGGGAAGTCACTGCGCAGGCATTCTTCCTGTCCACCTGGCAAAGAGCAGGACACTGGGATGAGCAGTGAGTGGGCTCTCCTTGTCCTTGGAAGACTTTGGGAGGCCAGGAGAGCAGCAGTGACTCATTTATTCCCATCAAGTTCCTCATTTTTGTGGCCGGATACTTAGGAGATATGGGGCCATTGGCGAGGTTGGTGAAGGTGCAGGCATGTGTCTGTGTGTCCTGCAGACTTCACTGAGCCTTCTTTCCCCTGAGTACATAAGTGATCAGTAACATCTCTTGAGTTGAATGAATGAGCATTGCCAGATCTTAGCATGTTGTCCTATGTAAGGGCATGTCCTATGTTCTCTGCTTGCTTCTGCAGGAGTTAAAGCTTCTTACCTTGGTATTGACTCTAAAGTAACCTTGGAGTTTTGCTATTATTCTTCAGATGTGCACCAGAGACACCCACACACTAACATGTCACAGTGTCTCTGTTGGAGGAACTCCAAGATTGACAAGGCAGCTTTCTGCCACCCCACCCCATCCCCCCACACCCTTCTCTTCCAGTCTCCTGCTGATGTCCCAGGCCCTCTCTAGAAGGTTGGGCCACGCTGTCTGTGTTTGGTCACTTGGTCAGGAGCACAGTGGTACCTAGAAAGCATTGGCTGTCCTGGGTGGAGTTGGGACGCCCAGCAGAGCACTCAGAGAATGGCATTTCAAACCGAGGGCTCCAGCTCGCCAGGAATCCAGAGTTGGCCTCTTCAGACTGGGTACAGTTGGCCAGCTTCTCAGCTCCTCATTTAGGCGTCTCATTGTCAGTTGATGTCCATGATGCCACTTGCTCTTAACCTTGAGAGGCCAACAGGAGTTCGTGGGAATCCAATCGGACTTTTGTGTTGTAAGTCACCATCAGGATGCGAAGTGCCAGTTAGTCATCTGTAGCCTTGTAAAAACTCAACAGTGTGGGTGCAACCGCTTTCTCAAGTAACTGGTTTTGTGTTTCTTTTTTTTTTTATTACAAGAGTGATAGGTGCTCATTTAGGAAATGAGGAAATGAAGGATAGTGGCCTTTCACATACATTATCTCATGTAATCCTCACTGTTGATTCTGAGATATACACCTTTATTACCATTTTACAGATTCAGAAGCTGAGGCTGGAAAGGTTAAGTAACTTGTTTGAAGTCAGGCTAGTCGTGAGCAGAGTCAGATTCAAACAGAGGCAGTATGTAGGGCCTGAGCCTCAGTGAGCTAGCTCTGAGCACCCTGTTGGATGCTGCTTCTTAGCATAAAGGACAGAGAACAGAATCTCCCCAGGCCCCGCCGGGTGGCATTGTCAGAGTCCAGAGTTAGCTTACTGGCTGATGCAAAGAGCTGGAATCCTACGCCCTTCCCCTGTCTCTTCTGACCTTGGGCAAGCTAATTAACCTCCATTTGCCTTCCTTTCCCCAACGGTAACGGTGGATAATGATACCTGTGCCTTCATAGCTCGCAGGGCCATTGTGATGTGTGAGCCAAGGTGCTTTTGAACCTCTTTATGAAAGGGTGCTGAGCACCCACTGCTGTAACACTCAGTTATTAAAGGCCGATAGGCCTGATCCTCCACGAAGCCTGGTTAAAAGGGGAAGACAGCAGTCCCAGCGGGGAAGGTGGTGTGATTGGCCCAAACCTTGTTTTCCTCCTCCTGAAGTTTCTCAACAAGTGAGGGTCATGAGTCTTTCTCCATTCTTCACTGTCAAGTTGTACGGTGTGAGCTTCTGTACGCAGGTGTGTGTGCCACGCGTCATAACACTGCGAGGACCATGCACAGCAGGGCAGAGAAGGGGTTAAAGGGCTTGGGTTCTAATCCTGCCTGTGATGTCTTCATAGCAAAGCCCAAAACACAGAGATCCAAGGAGCAATGGCTGTCTTCCATTTGTCCTTCCTTTCCTCCCTCCCAAAGATTCATTAATTCAATTAATAAATATTTACTGAGCTTTGATCACAGCGCGGGTCCCACTAGGAATTCTCGGGTGAGCAGGGTAAAATGAATTATTCCCTTATAGTCTAGGGCCAAGAGGCTTATTATCTCGCTGGAGTTGTGTGAATAAAGAAAAAACCTGCTGGTGAGTATTCTGCATCTCAGGGAAAATCAAGATATACTTTCCAGGGGTACGCCTCGGCCCCGGGAGGGCATTGAAGGTGAAGGGCTGGATTTGGCTTCCCAGCATAGAGCCCTTCGGTGCCCCACTTACCAAAAGCTGCCCTCGGTGTGGGCATGTGCATTAACAATTAGCGCCTGGCGGCAGTGGTTAGTAAGAACTCCATTTCCGCTTACGGCCTTCAGCCTGTGTTACTGGAGTTCAAGTCAGGGAGAGCTCAAAATCAGGGGGGTGGGCTCTTCCAAAGTTTTTTGAAGTTATGCCACCAATCTAGTGCCTTTCTAATGAATAACCGCCAGACCTGTCTCTCCAGAATTCTCTCCCTGCGGATAGGTCTCCCTCTGCTAACTTGGAAAAAAGGCATATGGCAGCAGGTGGGCTGTGGGTGGCTGTTTGGTGCTCTCCGGCATGCTCACAGTGTTCCCGAAAGAACTGATGCCGGTGGACCCCCCGCCCCCTCCCGTGTCCTCAATCCCCCGTTTGGGGTCAGTGTGCACAGAGCGGGGTGTGGGAGGTGGGTCAGTGTGCACAGAGCGGGGTGTGGGAGGTGGGTCAGTGTGCACAGAGCGGGGTGTGGGAGGTGGGTCAGTGTGCACAGAGTGGGGTGTGGGAGGTGGGTCAGTGTGCACAGAGTGGGGTTTGGGGAGATTCTTTCTTCCCTGAGTCTGCCCAGCACCAGGCCTTGGGGTCCCTTCAAAGAGCAAGGCCGGGGCGGCCCAGCGGTTCCTGAGAAAGCACACAGTGTTCCTGCTCCCTCCAGCCAGGCCGGGGGTGGAGAGGGCAAAGGGCTGGCAGAGGCGGCTGCCCATGGTCGGAGAGAGAGGAGGCGCCAGGACAGCGTGGTGTGCTGCTGGCGATGGTACTTTCACCCAGACCCTGACATGTCGCCGTCTTCCTGGTGCTAGTCCGCTGCCCCCTCAGTCTGGGGACCCCCAGAATCATTCGTCCTCTGATCAGGAGGAAATGGCTGGCCTGGCCAGGAGACCGGGCCACTCAGTCCCTAGACTTGCCCACAGGGACGCCGGTTCAGCCGGGAGAGTGTGACCCACTATCAGATCCCCTCCCACGTGGAGAGCTGGGTGGGAGTCTTTTGGAGACCAGCTCCAATTAAGGGTTTTTCAGGCCTGAGTATCTCCTGAGTCTCCAGCCCACATGTTTCCTGCGGTGGAATCCTGTGGTCCGTGTCCCTGAACCGAAAACAACCCGAAGCAGATGAAGTTCCACCTCGTCCTGCCGTCCTGGCTGCGGCCAGCGGGGCTCCCTGTGGGATCGGGGTCCCTTTGGGTTCAGACACCTCTCACTGTGTGAGCCCCGCCCTGCTCTTCCTGCTAAGTCACCAGGCGAACCAGGGCCCAGTTCCAAAGGTCAGCCTCGGCCTCCTGCCCAGACCAAGGCCTCCCAGCCCAGGCAGCCCAGCTCCCCACAGACCCATCCTGCCCCTCATCCTTGCAGGTCATCCTGCTGCTGCGGGCATGTGAGCGGAACGCGTTCCGGGCCCTCTGGGTTCCTCTGCCGGGGGAGGACATCTGCATGCTTTTTCTGATTTTCATAATTTTGTTTCTCCTGTGTGTGGTTGGGGGTGGAGGGAGCCTGCTCTAAATGCATGGAGCTGTGAGTACTGCCCACATGACTGGGGATTCTAAGCTGGCGAAGAGGTGGTTAAGAGCCCCTAGATTAGGGGTGTCGAACTCAATCAGAGAAGGGGCCAAAATCTAAAATCCAGCCTAAACTGCGGGCCGAATGGTTTACTGAACAGTCATAAACTGTCATTGTGATGGAAACGCAGCGGAGTGCAGTGATGACAGCGCGGTGCGGGCCACATTGCAAGGCCTGGCGGGACGGATTTGGCCCTCGGGCCTTGTGTTTGACACATGTGCCCTAGATGATCCATTTACAAAGGAAGCAGCAAAAGGTGAGGCAGGGAAACTGCTAAGGTGAGCCCGCGAGGCTGTGGCCTCAGCCCTGTGAGCTTCCGGACTGAGCAGAGGCTGTTCAGCCACAGTGTCTCCCCCTCCCGCACCCTCCACCCCCCCGGGTCTGTCCCCATTGTTGGCACTGCCCTGTGGCCTCTTGAGGCACATGGTGTTCTGGTGTTCCTCTGGCCGGCACTGGCGTTGCAGGAAGACAGGGGTGCCAGTGATTTCAGTAGGACCTGGTGGGGCTGACAGGCCAGCAAGCCAGCCCTGGGGGGTCTGTCCAGGCCCTGGCTCAGTGTTCCTGCACGAAGCAGCCTTCCGGAGCTTGTGGGACTGGGTGGAGTGGAGTCACCAGAACAAATGTCCTTCCTCCCCTTCGGTGTGAAGCTGCCGCTGCCACCTGCCAGGCAGCACGTGCCCATCCCTCACGGCTGCCCCAGGAGGTGGCTGCCCCCCCTCACTCCCATCTCTTGGGAGAGAAGCATGCTCCTAGGCCTGTGAGCAGAGATGGGGGAGTTTGAATGCTCAGCTCCAGGCACTGCACTGGACTGGCAACCTCCCAGAAAATATCCTCCTTTTGTTCTCATGTTCTGACCGGACTTCACTTCCTTCTGAAAAACCATTTGTTGGAGTAGGTAATGCATACCGTAGTCCAGAATTCAGAAGGCTACACGGAGAGCACTGTCTTCCTCCTCCCCTGATTCCCATCCCCGAAAGACCACGCTACCGTCTTGTGCATCTTAACCAGAGACATCTGCATGTGTACTCGTGCACCACACAGGTGCGGCCGCACACAGGCCTGACATGCACTGCTTTGTTCCATACTGTAATTTCTTCCACTGAGCAATAAGTACTAGAACTCTCCACACCACCACCATCACCATCACCACCACCAGCACCACCACCACCATCACCATCACCACCACCACCACCACCACCATCATCATCACCACCACCACCATCACCACCACCACCACCACCATCACCACCACCACCACCCGCTAACACCTCTGGAGCATTTCCTGTGGCCATCGCAGAAAGTGCTTTACTTATATCAACTCATGCACTCCTCACAACAGCCCTAGGAACTAAGTACTGTTATTTCCAACAGTTTGCAGATGAGTAAACGGAGGCACGGAGAGATTAAGTTACTTGTCTAAGGCCATTTAGAACTATCTCACTCACTTTAATGGTTTCATGACATTCTTTTGATTGGTTACATTTTGATTTTTTAAAACTAGTCCACTGTTGGTGAGCACTTAAGTTCTCTTTTGTTAGTATGAACCAGGAAGATTCTAATACACATATCTTTGTGCATTTGTGTAAGTGTATCTGTAGGATAAATTCCTTCAGGCTGAATTGTTAGAGCAAAGGGTACTTCTGTTTCAATTTTTAGTTTTGTCAAACTGACCTTCATGAAGAATCTCATGTTTTACATAACCCCTAAAATTGTACAAGAATACCTATTTCCCTTGGTAAAAATTTAAAAAAATTTAAATATTTTTTTATTGATTTTGGAGAGGAAGGGAGAGGGAGAGAGGGAGAAACATCAATGATGAGAGAGAATCATTGATCAGCTGCCTCCTACACACCTCCTGCTGGGGATAAGCCCATAACCCAGGCCTGTGCCTTTTGACCAAAATTGAGCCCAGGACCCTTTGGCGCAGGCTGCTCCACTGAGCCAAACAGCCTAGGGCTGTTGTTAAACTTTTTTATTGTTGCTAATCTGATTGGTGAAAAGTGGCATATTATAATTTTAATTTGGATTTTCTTTATGAGGAAATAAAACATCATATCACATCTTTAAGAGCCATTTATGAATAATCTATTATATTGTTTGACCATTTCTTTCTTGGTTTGGCCATTTTTTTCTTATTGATCTATAGGTACTATTTATATACTAAGGAAATTTATCCCATAGCTGTGATATACGCTACACATATTTCCACAATTTGTCATTGTTCTTTCGATTATGTGTTTTTTTCTTCAGTCTGAGTTTGCTTTTTATATAATCAGATTTTTTTTATTAAGGTATTATATGTGTACATATCTTTCCATTGTATATAATCAGATTTTTAAATCTTTAATCACTTCTAAGTTTTATTTCATATTTTTTTCTTATCCCACTGTTGTTGTTTTTCTGTTTTCTTGTAATATACACATTCTTGCTTCTCTAAACTTAAAAATCTGCTCCATAAGCAAGGCATCAAACCCGACATCACCAGAAGTGGGGCAATCTGGCATTGTGTGCCTCCAGTGGGGCATGGACAGCATCAGCCGCGGAGGCTTCTGGCCCTGATGCGGACTCTGATCTGGACAAACCCAGTTGTCCTGTTCTCTAACAGGGTCAGTGTCGCGATAAACAAGGAGAAGCTGGTGAGCCCTTCTAGGCTAAGGAGGTGAAAGAGCGCGAGAACCAAATGCAATCGAGATCCTCCATCGGGTCCGGGTTAAAACCAGGAATGGCCGGAGATGGGAGTGGGGCTGGGAGATATGGATGTGGGTCAGCATTAAATTCCTTGGGGTGAAAACGGCTCTGCAGGAGAATGGCCTTAGGAGAAACTTAGCACAGCATCGGGACACCTGCAGCTTACTTTCAGAAAGGCCCAGGATGAAAAGCAAACATACTCTCATGAACCCACAGCACGGAGAGACGAGACAAAGGCGGCCCAGGGCTAGCAGCTGGGGCTCTCGGACAGGTACGGGGATGCTCCTGCTGCTGTTCTTTCAGCTTCTCTGTGGCTTTGACATTTTTCAAAGTAAAAAGGCGAGGAGAAAAGGACAGCAGCTTTGTTCCGCCTGGGATTTATTTTGGTTTCAGCCCCCTTGGCTGTGCCGGCTCTCCTGGGCCATTGTCCTGGATTTCTGGTCTCCTGCCCCTTGTATAGCACACCCGGCGTCTGTTGCCCTCTCTCAGGAACTCCTATTTTGGGTGAGCTCTTCTCTTTTGGACTTGGACTTATTTCTGATTGAGTATCTTTCTGGCAGACACAGGACTTTTCTAGAAGCAGGTAAGAACTGGTGTGCACTGATGCCTGCTGTTTTTTGTTTTCTTTTAACCTTACGTGTCCCAAGTAAATTTGCCCGGAATCTAGCTCTCTGAGACACCGCCTTCCTCAGGAATACCACCACCGAGCGCCTGTAACTAACCGCTCAGCCAGCCTAGATGGGAGCTTTTCCCCGCAGGTGAGAGCTGTTGCAAGAGGTCAAGGTCCACTTGGGGTCTGTGGACCTGGGCTTGTCAGACTGCTGGGTCTTATTTCCTGGGATGTGCCAGCCTTAGGTGAGTAGCCGGCTGTAGAACCAGGCGTCTTTTTGCCAGGGGAGCGCTCCCAGGCCAGTCTTGCCAGGCACTTCTGCCACCTTCCGTGGCTTGGTGACTAATGGTTTAGTGGCTTTGGGAGCGGGGCTGTCATTACAAGTGGATGGTGGGGATTTGGCTCCTGACCCCGGTTATCTGGGTGCGCCTGTCTGGGTGTTTATGCCTCCACCCCTTGGGAATGGGGACAGCTTCTTGGAGCCCTCCCAGCCCTGTGGCCTCCATTCCGTTCCTGTCCACAGTCTCTCGGTGACAGTGGCAGATCCCGCTGCATTAGGCGCTGCATTGGGTGTGTTCCCCTCAGAGCAGTGTGTGCTCTGGTCAGTCCTCACCTCGCCTCCTGCCTCCCCTTGTCCCCCCTTACCTTCCCACGGGACAGGTTTAGTGACACCCCCCGGACTCTTCAGTGAGTTACAGAAACAAGCACATGTAGGCTCTGAAGTTGTCTTTGTTTAAAATATTTTTGACTCTGATTATCAGCTTGTTCAACATTTCGGAAGGAAGGAAACCAAGTCTTCAGCAGCCTCTTAGGGGAGGTTTCCTCCTTCCTTGGATTATTTTCTGTTCGGAGCGAGCCGGAGGGAGAGGAGAGGGAAGTCACTGCCTGCAGAGTAGGCAGAGCAGTTATCCAAACAAACAGTGTGGCTCATGGGACAGTGCAGGTGTGATGAACCCTTGTAAACTGTAGCAATGGTGTGGGTGTTTTTAGAGCTGCTGTCCACAGCACCCAAACATTTCTATATTCTTATGCAAATTAGCACATACCTATATACTGAAAGCCTACCTAGAGGAAGAGAGGACAGTATCCCTAAATCCTATTTTCTTTTTAAAAAAATATACTTTGATTGATTTCAGAGAGGAAAGGAAAGAGAGATACTGGCAGAAACATCAGTGATGAGAATCATTAATATGCTGCCTCCTACATGCCCCCTACTGAGGATGGAGCTGGCATGTGCCCTGACCAGGAATCGAACCTTGACCTCCTCGTTCATAAGTTGATGCTAGACCACTGAACCACACCAGCCAGGCTAAAACCTATTTTCTTAAGAGTTTAGAGAAGTTTCACCCAGGAGACCACACCTAGAGCCCATCAGCGGGGCCTGAGGACAGCCACCCCCAGAGCTGGGCAGTGAGCAAAGGGCCGGCTCTGGAGGCCAAGCGGCTGCCGCCTGCCCATCCAGGGGCATGCACTACTGGGGGTGAGCTCTTTCCTGATTGACTTAATGACCTGCTTGTCGCAATGGGAACCCGGAGGCACCCTGACCCTGGGTGCTGAGGGGCTGAGTGAACCAGGTTCGGGAGGCTTATTCATCTGACCCAGTTCTGGGAGACGGGAAGAGCTGCGGAGGGCAGTGGTTCCTGGGCGGACCAGCCAGCGTTGGGCTCTGAGAGGGCTGGGCGGGCCGTGCCTGAGCCTGCCTCTGGGATCAAGGCTTGTCCCTGCGAGAAGGCGGTTTGGTGTGAACGTGTCCATGTGGCTCGCAGAGGCGGGACCTTTTGCAGCTCCGGACAGATACACAGCACCGTGTCACTGCCCCGTCCCCATTCAGAGCAGAGAAAGCCTGCTCACTGCCACTGCCCTGGGTTGCCGGTGCTTCTGTGGCCGAAACGAACATGCTGGCCTCCTTCTCTGAGGGGACGAAGGTCTGCGGAACCTCCTGGCCAGGCTCCTTCCCTGGGGTTTTAGGCTTGGAGCTGGTCCTTCCGACCTCAAGGTGACCCGCTAACTCCTTGAGAACACCGGCCAGCGGTACAAACCAGGTTTGCCCTCGGTGAGGGCGGAGGAGGTCAGCAGGCTGGGCATCTCAGACGCTGATCTAGGTCACAGAGAGAAAAGGTCCTTCTGCCACCAGCGTGGTGGGCGGCTTTTGGTACTGCAGGTGCTCAGCCCCCCAGGGTGGCCCCGCCTGGGAGCCCAGGAGGGGGTTGGGCGCTGCCATCCCCTTGAGAGCTGAGCGTTCCGGCCCTTACATTCACTTACAACTAGGCCAGGTTCAGGAGTCTGCATTGCCCACTCCCTGGAGCCTGCCAGAGGCCGAAGGTCATAGACTGAGTCAGAGGCCCTTCCGGAGCCGGTTCTGTAGGTGCTGGTTCCTGACTCCACGGCTCAGGGTCCCCGGCCAGGTTTCAGGGCTCCAGCTGTTCTCTGGGAGAAAAAAAGAACCTTTTTAAAGTCAGTAAAGATGGCTTTTTTCCTTCTGTCATTGTTGGCCTGCTGTGCGGAGAGGAGATAAAACCGCACCTGCATGTCCCTCAGTCAGAACTCTAGAGCTAATGACTTGCCGGGATGGGGAGTGCCTGGGGCAGCGGAAACCTCCCAGGCTCCACGTTCCCTTCCTGTCCACATTGTTCTCCATTGTTCTCCGAGCTGCTCTTTCTTAGCTGTAAAGAGGGGGGTTTCTCCCAGTTCAGGACTCAAAGAGACAGTGAGACTGGGTGACTTTTCCTGTGAACCAGGCCAGAATCACAGGCACATTTTTATACTAGAAATTCTAAACAGGGGCCTCCGGCCAGTCCAGTTACATCAACATGTTAACATCACAGACCAGCTCCTTCAGTGCCTCCGAGACTCACCTTCTCTGAGGTGAGGACATCCGGAGCCCGGAGGCTTCCTTCTCCGTCCCCAAGTGACTAACGCAGATGTGACCGGAAACACTTTCCAACCATCCGGATCCTTCAGCACAAGGACCTCGGGCTCTCCCAGGGGCCATGGAAGTATTAGAGACCTGAAAAACCTCTATGAGTTATGTGAGAATTCTGTTTAATGTGATGTGGGTCCCTTTTAACCTGCCTCTGAGAATTAGACTGCCTGGGCCTATGAAACTGGACACCCAGCTGTGGCCTGCCCTCAGCGGGTGTCCAGTTTGGAGATGGGAGCAGAGATGCAGATGCCCAGGTGCCATGCCAGGGCAGTGCTGTGAGTGGAGGAAATTTGGGCGGGTGTGCAAACACAGGCGTCCAGGCTGCCCAGAGAAGGTACTGATAGAATGGTGAGCAGTTGGGAGGGAAGAGTGTTCTAGGCCGAGGGACCGGCAGATGGGAAGACCCTGAGGGGCTGGAGCAGTGGCCACTCCGAGGGAACACTGAGGGAACACAGGATTTCTCTCCCTCACTGCTATGGAATGGGGGCCAGACAACTCCTTGTTGTGGCAGCTGTCCTGTGCATCGTAGGATGCTTAGCCACCTCCCTGGCACCTACCCAGTAGCATCTCCCAGTTATGACAGCTAGAATCCTGCCCAGCGGCTGAGCATCCATCTATGAATCAGGAGGTCACATTCAGTTCCTGGTCAGGGCACATGCCCAGGTTGTAGGGTCGATCCCCAGCAGGGGGCATGCAGGCGGCAACTGAGCAATCATTCTCTCTCATCATTAATGTTTCCATCTCTCTCTCCCTCTCCCTTCCTCTCTGGAATAATAAATAATTAAATAAACAAACAAACAAATAAATAAATAAATAAATGTCTTGGGACATTTCCAACTGCCCCCTACTGAGGACAGCCAGGATCTGACTGCCTGCCCTGCACCAGGGCGAAGGGGTGCCATGCGCAAGAGAGGCCTGTGGGGCTTGCTCAGAGGGAGAGTCACGCCCCGGAAAGGAGGGTGCACCCCAAAGTCTAGCCTATCCTCGGTTTTCTGTGGTGAGACCTTCCTCCGGGTCCTCGGGACAGCTGGGAAGGATGGCCATGTCCTGGTTGTTACTGGGCTGTTGTCAGTCATGTCAGGTGGATCAGATTCTTTTTTTAAAAATATATTTACAACTTATTTAAGTCTACTTTTATTTTTTTATTATTTTTTAAAATATATTTTATTGATTTCATACAGAGAGGGATAGAGAGCTAGAAACATCGATGAGAGAAAGACATCGATTAGCTGCCTCCTACACCCCCCCACTGGGGATGTGCCCGCAACCAAGTACATGCCCTTGACCGGAATTGAACCCGGGACCTTTCAGTCCGCAGGCTGATGCTCTATCCACTGAGCCAAACCAGTCTCGCCCGGATCTGATTCTTATGCTTCGTGAAGGACCTTCATCAGAGTGGTGTGTACCTGCAGCAGTACACACCGCTTTGCTGTGAAGGGGCAGGTCGAAGCTCTGAGGGTAATTCCATGGTAATTGTTGAGAGTTCTGGAATCAGACCTGGGCCAGCAGATCTCTGGCCAGAGAGAAGATTTGGGCTTTACAGATGCTCCCCACTTGGGAGCGCCAGTCCTGGCTGGTGGGGTGTGATCGGGTGGGATACAGACATAGCTCCACACACAGCCAGGGGCACATCCTCTGCTACGCCTCACTTCCCAGTGGCTTTTTGATGTTTTCCTGACTTTTAATTTTTATTTCAAATCCATAGAAAAGTTGAAATAGTACAGTGAACACCCCTATCTTTGCCTTTTGCCTCGATTCGCCAATGTTAAATGGTATTTTCGCGCATGTGCGCGTACACACACACACACGCGTGCGCACACACACACTTGTTTTCCTGAGCCATTTGAGAGTAAGTTGCAAGCATTGAGGCATTTCCCCCTTAAATACTTCGGCCTGTATCTCTTAGGAACTAGGATACTTTGCAACATAATCACAGTATAATCATCATACTCAACAATATACTGAGTGGCCAGATTATTATGATCTCTGAATGCATAATAATCTTGCCACTCATATATTAGAGGCCTGATGCATGAATTTGTGAATAGGTGGGGTCGGCCAGCCTGGCCAGGGGGAGGGACATGGGCAGTTGGCCTGCCTGCCTGCTGGTTGAACTCCTAGTTGAGGGAACAATTTGCATATTAGTCTTTTATTATATAGGATACACACTGAGTGTCCAGATAATTATGCATTCAGAGATCATAATAATCTGGCCACTCAGTGTATAATGTTGATACAGTACTATTTTATATAATAAAAGCTTAATATGCTTATTGTCTAAGCATCTGGGTCACAGTTCAACCAATCAAAGCATAATATACTAATGATATTCTAAGGCCACTCAACTGCTCACTATGATGTATACTGACCACCAGGGGACAGAGAGTCGACCAGTGACCAGTCACTATGATGTGCACTGACCACCAGGGGCAGACGCTCTGATCAGTAGGTTAGCTTACTGCTGAGTCTGGCTGATCAGGACTGAGCGAGTCGGGGCCAGACACGCCAAAGTATCCTGTGGTCCCTTCCCAGCTGGCCAACCTCCTGCATCCGTCCCCAGCCCTGATTGTGCACTGGTGGGGCCCCTGGGCCTGGCCTGCGCCCTCTCGCAATCCGGGACCCCTCAGGGAATGTCAGCGAGACGGTTTTGGCCCGATCCTGCAGGCCGAGGGGCCCCACTGGTGCACAAATTGTGCCCTGAGCCCAATGATGACTTTTAAGACTCTTCCCCTCCCTCCCGGGATCCCATCAAGGACCATTCACTGTATTTGTTGATATGCTGCCTTACCTTCTTTTCTGATTGGCAGTAGTTTGGGCTCTGGCTTCTTTTCTGTAAAGTAGATTTTCATTTTAATTTCAATTAAAATGGCTAACTCATCTACAACTTTCTGAACCAGAGGGGCTAATAGGATGGAGAGAAAGCGTGGATTTCCATCCAAGCTCTGTCATTATCATCTTAGTGGCCCGGAGCAGGTGCTAAACCTTTTCTTGAGCCTCTGTTGGATCATCTTTAAAATGAGAATAATTCTTCCCTCGAAAGCTTGTGGTGAGAACTCAAATTAAATGAGACGTGTGCTGGCCATGACTGACTGTGCGTGGCCTTGGAAGTGCTGTAGCAACAACAGTAATTACCATTGTCCTGCAGGCTGCCTCCTTCACCGAGCAGGAAGGAGCTCTGGGTCAGCTTTGAATTGGGTCGGCGATCTCAGGACACATTCCTCATCCCGAGCTCATCCCCTAAGAATGGTGCCACGGCCTGCAGGCCCAGGCCGCCATTAGACCTGTTTTGCATCATCAGACCTGTTTTGCTCGTGCTGTTGGAGGGTGCTGAGCCTGGCTCTGGACTGAGGAGGCTGAAACGTTTATTAATTAAGGCAGTTGCTCATGAGGCCCTAGAGTCCGGGAGGTTGCAGCTTAATTACTGAGAGCGGAACTTGTGGAAATTCTCTGGTGCCCCAGTTTTGATGTCGCTGGAGGACCTGATGTGCTGCCCCATGTGGACCCCAGCCAGAGCGGCAGCTCAGCCACAGTCCTGCACCCCTCTTCCTGGCTCTGAGCTCATTTTTATCCGTTTGCTTGTATCCTGGAGAGCAGGACAGCATGGGGATAAGAGCTCAGACAACTCGGGTTTGATTCCTACCCCAGAACTACGTAGGACTTGCTAGGTGGGTGGTCACAGGCAGGTTACTCTCTGCATCTCTGTGTCCTTACTTGTAAAACCTTATAGAGATGTTTGTTGTGAAGACTGAACAGATTCACGTAGTGGAGGGTAAAGAACAAGGCCTGGCCTAGCCCTGGCTGGTAGCTCAGTTGGTGAGAGCATTGTTGGGGAGGTTTCGAGTTCCATCCCCAGTCATGGTTCATATAAGAATCAAACAATGAATTCATGACTAAGCAGAACAACAAGTCAGTATTTCTCTCCCCGCCTCTCTTTCTCTGTTTCACTCCCCCTCTCCCTTCTTGCCTCTCTCTCCCCCTTCCTCTCTCTCTCAAACCCTCAAATCAATAAAATAAACTTATTAAAAGTTTGTATTAAAAAAAACACAAAAAACAAAACAAGGCCTGGCTAATAGTAAGCTAGAAAACGTCAGCCATTTCTTTAACGCTGATCGCAACCAGGGTGACTTTGCCCTTAGGGGACATATGACAGCATCTTGGAGACATTCTTGTTTGTGTCCGTGAAAGAACGTCAAAGCCTGTAAAGAATTTTTATAAAAAATGTATCTAAGCCAAACAGAGTATATGCCTGGAAGCAAGATCCCAGCAGACAGAAAATGCTGCCCAGCCCTGGCGCCTTGGCTCAGTGGTTGGAGCATCGGCCCACGGACCAAGGGGTCACGGGTTCGATTCCCAGCCAAGAGCGCATACCTCGGTCACAGGTTCGTTCCAGCCCCTGTGAAGGAACATGTAGGAGGCAACCAATCAATGTGTCTCTCTCAAATCGATGTTTTTCTCTTTCTCCCCCTCCTCTAGCTCCCTTCCCCTCTCTAAAACAAAACAAAACAAAACAAAAACGCTTCCTAAATGGCAGTTTCTTTTATGCTTTTGGAACTAAGGAGGGAAGATTGCATGGAGGTGCGAGAAAGCAAGTGGGGATGGGGTTTAGGAGCGTTAGCAAGATGTGTTCTCACCCTGCCAGGCAGCTCTGCTGTTTGGAGCATTATCCCGACACTCCAAGGTTGTGGATTCGATCCCTGTCAGGGCACATATGTGAATTAATCAAGGATGCATCCATAGGTGGAACAAATGGGTGTTTCTCCCTTCCTCTCTCAGTCAATAAAGTTTTAAGATTATGTGTTCTCTTAGGGTGGCTTCCTCTGGGTGCGCAGAAACAGCAGACGGGGCTTGCTTGAGGCAAAGCTAAAGCGTTCACTGGAGAAGTTATTTGCCTGCGGCTTAACTTCCCCCATGACCTGTCCACTTAGGAATTTAGGATCAGATCTCCCGATGGGGTTATTTCCGTGGAACCCTGTGTTCGGCCACAGTTGTCACAACCAGGGGGGGCGGTGCTATTGGCATCTACATCGTGCACTGCTTAATGTTAGGAACATGCTCCGCATCCTTGGGCAGTTTCGTTGTGCGAATATCAAAGTGCACTTACAGAAGCCGAGGGGGACAGCCTTCCTCACACCCTGGCTCTGCAGGGGAGGAAAAGCAATTCTTCCTCTACCCTCTGGGTTCCTGGCTGAGACATCCTGTAAATAAATCAGATTAACAGGAGACAGACAACTTTAATGATGTGTATTTCCTGTATACATGGGAGAGACCCGGGAAAACTGCGTAACTCACCCCCACCTTAGAGACCATCTTCAGCGGAAGGCGGGAGGAGATGTGGGAGTGGGGGCCAGCGGCGGGAGGGTCCAGGAGAAGCTCCGTGAGGAGGTAAGGTTTCGATGCAGGTCTGAGTTCCGCACTGAGTTTCTGGCGGTAAGGCCGTCCCCAGTCCCTGGTGCAGATGGAGACTGCCCTTACACCTGCAAATGCGTTTTATAAAGGGGAGCGTCTACTGCGACATGAGCTTCTCCCATGTTCCTGTTTCTTAATGTGCACCAGCCTGAAATAATCCCCGGGCCAGATAGACACATTTAGAGGCGACACACACTTCCCCCACAGCTCCGGGGCTACACGACTGGAAGCATGTCACTGTACTGAACACTCCAGGTTTTTGTTACACAGTGGTATTTCTGTGATTCCAAGGACAATTGAATATTTTAGCTCTATTATACTCTTATGGGACCACTGTTGTATAGGGGTCTGTCGTTGACTGAACATGACTGTATTAGCCAGGGCCTGGGGTGCTGCTAAATATCCTGTACAATAGTCGGTTATCCAGTCCGAAGTGTCCGTAGAGCCCCAGGCTGAGAACCAGTGATCCGGGCCAGCAGGTGGAAACAGGGAAGGGAGGTCCTGTTCGCCCCTTAGCGTTCCTTTGAGCTGATGGGAGAACTGGGAAGGAGGGGAGAAAAGGAAGCTGGAGTGTTTTAAACCTTTGAATTCTTATTTTTGTTTACTTTTACCCCCACCCTGTAATGAGGATGCCATTTACATACATTGTCGTTGCTGCCTTCTGATCCATCCCTAGTAATAGTGGCTGATATTTATTGAAGGTTCCAGGCGCTCTGCCTGGTGCTTTACTTGCTATCCCACTTCATGTTCAGCCGGCACTTGAGGCAGGTATCATTGATGCCCCATTCTATGATAAGGAGACGGAGGCTCCGAGATGGGAAGGCTTTAAGCTGTCTAAAGTTTACCTCCTGGTCTTTCCCCAACACTGCTCCACTTGTGTCTCCCCCTTCTTGGTTGACAGGAACCCCCACCTTCAGCTCAGCCCACAGCCCTGAGAGTCACCATCACAC
The DNA here is from genome assembly GCF_014108245.1 of Pipistrellus kuhlii. Taxonomy (NCBI): domain Eukaryota; kingdom Metazoa; phylum Chordata; class Mammalia; order Chiroptera; family Vespertilionidae; genus Pipistrellus; species Pipistrellus kuhlii. The sequence goes on along the minus strand of NW_023425534.1, from coordinate 4,005,696 downwards.
CTCTCTCCTCACTCCTCACTGCCCCACCAGCCGTTCGATGTCCTGCCCACTCCGGCCCCGCTGCCCCCGCCTGCCTTTTGCCTGAACTTCTGCCACAGCCTCCTTGCTGGTCTCCCCACTTCTGCTCTCGCCCTTCAGACTCTTCTCCATTTTCATGGAGTGGCCTCGCTAAAACCCAAGTCATACCAGGCCACAGCAGCTGCCCTTTCTTAGGGGTCAAGGTCGGGTTCTCACAGAGGCCTTAGGCTGGGAACACGTCAAATGGGGCATGTAGGACAGCTGTCCCTGAGTCCCTGGACAGTCACGCCAGGAACACCGTCCCTTTGCTGTGCTCCCCTTAAAATCATGGATACCAGGCTCCTCTGCTCCTCAGAAGGGCCTGAGCCCTGTAGACCAACCATGTCAAACTCAAGGCCCGCCATGAATATTTTTGTGGCCCAGCCAATATAACGGCATGTAAGAAATGTTTTAATAAAAATTTCCTAACTTAATTTTGACAATATCCTGTTATACATAATTATTAATAATGAACTACACTGTTTGCTAATGACTGATGACTATAATCGTGTTGCAGTCATTTCCCTTACGCACTTTACACGCAGGCGCACCATTTCTCTCCACTAATCCTAGCAGCAAACATTTTAGCAGCCGATGGCCACACCGTTAGTCTCGGACTGACTTGTTTGGTGTGTGCAACAGGAAATATTTTGCTTTTGAAGAACAAGAAAATAGGTTTATTTGCATTACGATTACTAATTTGTGCATTTATTCAGGGTCTGGCAAGTTAATATTCAAGAAAAAATATTGATTTTTATTAAAATGTTCTATTATTTTATGTTAACGATTACTCATTTCAGTCCTTTGTAGTCAGCATGTCTCTATCGAAATAAGCCTACATTCCTATGAAAATGGAAGCTTTTGTTTTCCTGTGGCCCGCATACACTTACACCGCATTTATTTGGCCTTTGGGCTGACATGCTTGCTGTAGACAGTAGGAGGCCAATTGGCCATTGTGGTTGGTAAAGAGAGGAAAGCGCCTCAGAAGTGGGGGAAGGTGTCTCTTTTCATCTCGTTCTGAAGGAATGTGGGGAGTGGGTGAACGTTCCCCAGGGCCTTGGTATTTGGGAGCTTTGATATCCAGAGGAATAAAAGAGCAATTAGTCGCTCTAAATATCTGTTCCCACAGGGCAGTCTGAGGCCATCGGCAGTTGAAGGGATACAGGGATACAGCAGAACAGAGACCCAGAGGCAGAGACATGAAACCTCACTTTCTATGGAAAACACATCCCCCCCCCCCCCATCCCCCCCCCCCCCCCCCCCCCCCCCGTGCAGAAATTGTGAAGACACAGGGTTCCAAAGCTCCCTTGGGCCTGTACCTGCCCTGGGAACAGGTTTCTCAAAGGGTTTTCCTCGGACCCCTGTCCTCACTGCAAGGCTGAGCCGGGAGGCCACCTTGCACCCAGGTGGCAGCCCGAGGGCAAGTCTCCCTGGTGACCCCTGCCTGTCCCCCTGTGCCTCCCACCTGTCGGCCTTTCTTCTTGTCCCCATTTCTGTTAATGAACCTGCAAAGGGCCTGGGCAGTGAGTGGGGTGTGGGAGACGGACAAGAAGTCCGTGTTCTCTGATTCCTGGAAGAGGTGTGTTTGGCAGCGGTTTTGTGGCCAGGAGAGTAGGCTGTAAGTAGGTTGTTATTTGCAACTGTGTTGTATGTTAGTGTAGCTTCCTTAGACGGAGCACAGACACAGTGCACGCCGGGCACAGCGGAGCTGGAGCGCCAGGTGCTTTGGAGGTGCCCCTTCGTTTGCGGGTGTGGGCCTGGCCGGTCAGCTGCCCGGAGTGACTCACTCCTGTCCCAGCCCAGCTTCCATGGGACCCGGTGACTAACTCAGCGGGAGGAGGGTGTGTGCTGACCTGCTTTAGTGGGGAATGACAGCAGGCACAGTGCAGTCAGCACCTCATCCCAGAGGTGTTGGTGCAGGCCCCTGGGCTGGCCAGACACACAGGTATTTCTGGACGGCGGCAGAGCCGTTGCCATGAGCTTCCCGCCCGCGGCCCTGTATCTGTCAGCAGGGCGTGTGATCCAGGGTGGACTCGGCAGCCATTGGGGCCTCCTGGCTCCTCCCACGACCATGTTCTGTTTCCACAGGGCCGCACCTTCCTACTTCTCCCCGCGCAGCCCGCCGCCCCGCACAGCTGAGTGCCTGCTTGCCTGAAGTTCATTTCCAGAAGCAGGTAAGGACCGGGGAAGGGGGTCTGGGGATGTGGCTGTAGATCAGTGCTGGGCAGTGAGGGCATCTCATTCTCTTCCCCGCTGTCCCTAATAATGCTCATTCCTTAGAGGGTGGATCCTGCGGTGTGTGGCCCTGCTCGTTACTCCCAGGCTGTTAACATGTCGTGTCTGAAGTGATGTTTTATAGAAGCTCTACGAATAGCACAATTATATTGTAATATATTTGTATGCAAATGTAACGTACATTTCAAATGTGAGCATTTAAAATATATCACTTTTTAATTTTTAAATATATTTTTATTTATTTTATAGAGGAAGGGAGAGGGAGAGAGGATAGAAACATCAGTGATGAAAGTGAATGATTGATCGGCTGCCTCCTGCATGCCCCCTACTGGGGATTGAGCCTGCAACCCATGCATGTGCCCTTGACTGGAATCAAATTAGGGAACCTGCAGTTAGCAGGCTAGCACTCTATCCACTGAGCCAAACCAGGTAGGGCCATTTTTCATTTTTTTATTGAATCTATTGGGTGACACTGGTTAACAAAATTACACACACACACACACACACACACACACACAAAAAAAAAAATTACACAGATTTCAGGTGCACATCTGCAACTCATCGTCCATATGCTGTATTGTGTGTTCACCATCCCAGCTCAGGTTAACGTGTCACATTTTTTAATGGACAAAAGACACGTGCTGGGACCCGTGGAGCAGAGGCGGCTTGTGTATCTAAAGGAGCCCCTGCTGGCTGGCCCAGCCTGAGTTCCCCAGGGTTCTCCTCGCAGGGACAAGATCACCGGGCATAAATGTGTATTTCAGTTTATATAAGTGTGGGTGTTCACGCAGCATTAGCTTCACTTTGTAAATACAAATGCGTGCAGGTAGCTGTGTGTATTCAGGGCCACACGTGCCTGCCGCGCGCACCACCCAGCAGCCCGCTCACCCGGTTCCCCAGCACCACCTCCCAACTCCTCTAAAGAGAGACCAGCTGCTTTGTGCTTGATCGTGCTGGCAGAGATTGGCTCCCGAGCGCAGTGTGGCCTCTCAGACCGCGGCCCCACTTGTCACTTCGCATCCTTCCCTGTGCCTGGGAGCCCTTCCTCATGGTCCATTACCAGCCAGCCTTCCTTCAACGGAGATGCGGGCTCAGAGCCAACAGGAGTGTGTGTGTGTGTGTGTGTGTTGGGAGGGAGGGGATAAGGGGCATGAATATGCCTGTATGTCTGCAGCGAATGTGTGTGCCTCAGTTTCTGCTCATTGCGTTTGTCCCAATCAGATGTAATTTTCTGGAATCACCTCCACTTTTATCTACGGTTTGATATATAGCCTCAGGCCGCTTCCTCGCTATTTATGTGGGTAGTTGATAGTTGTTTATCTCCATGTTCTATTCTTCAGCTCATCTGTGCCTTCCCTGGTTAGCTTCCAGAAGGTTATATCTCTAAGAGAAGGAGCAAGGCTGTCTCTGATTGGGCAGTTCACAGAGATTTTCTTAGGATTTAGAAGGGAAATCCTACCCTGTTAGGTGAGGATTATGGGCTAGCTGGGAAACCATAAGTGAGAAGCACCATTACATGGGCCCCTCATGGCTGAGCCACAGAATGAATAAGTGGTGTCTAAATTAGCTGCATTTTAATGGAGACCAGTTCTTTATCCCTACAGGAGAGAATCGGAGATCTAAATGAAGCTAATCTGATGTTTGTCAGAATTTGCAATGAAAATCTAACAGCGTGTTTGCGTAGATCGGCACCAAATTCAAACATACTTTAATACCTTGCAGCATACCAACGACTGCAATGTCTGTTGTTTGGGTGATTATGGCCTGCTCTCTTCAATTATTCATTTGCTTCTCACTGACACCATGCTGCAGATTTTGTTTGGAAATTGTTGAACCAGTTGTGAAGGCCTAGGCTGCTTAGATGGGAGCGTAAAGGGCGGAAATGTGTGCTCATTGGCCACCTTCTGCCCCAGATCCAGCCCCGGGTGTGCCCTCTGTCAGGAGGCAGGGCGAGATCAGCTCATACAAGAACTGGAAGGATCTGGGAGATGGTAATTTTTAGAAATAACAGGAATCTTCTTCCCCCGAAGCAAGAAGAAGCAGGTAAGAACCAGTCTCTGCTGGGGAAGTGTGCTGACTTGAGTAACCTGGCCCCAAAGACAGATTCAGGCACCCGACACCCTGTAAGGCCCCCACTTAGGAATCACTGCATGAGTGCAGGAGGTCCTTGGGACAGGCCACAGGGGTGGAAGATGATGGGACACCTGGGGAATGGGGTGCCTGGGATCAGAGAGTAGGACAGAGCAAAATTCTGAAAAATACCCCCCCTCTTCCTCTCTCTCTCTCTCTCTCTCTCTCTCTCTCTCTCTCTCTCTCTCTCTCTTTCTCTCTTTCACACACACACACACACACACACACACACACACACACACACTCCTGTTGGCTCGGAGCCTGCATCTCTGTTGAGGAAGCGTGGCATGGCTATCAGGAAGGGACAGTGAGGAGGGGGCTCCCACGCTGTGAGGCAGGACCCTCAGCCCCTGGGAAGTGCAGCATCCAGAGGAACTGGCCCGGATGAACCGCTAGATCAGCACAGCGGCAGGATCAGTGTGTGGGCTCGAGCCTGGTGGGCACGGGGCTTTGGGGCCGGCTTGTGGCCCTGGAACCCTGGTTCTTTTGTGTGTGGCGACATCTAGTGGCCAGTCACGTGTCTTCCACGCTGCCTTTCACAAGGAGAGCGCAGACTGACCACATTAGCCCCGGGACACGGGACCGGATTGGAGATTTAATCCTGGGAGCCTGACTCCCTGTTTGGAGGAACTGGGAGCATTTCAGATGTCCCCAGAGAACACCACAGGCCGTAGCGCGCCAGCTGCTCAGGAATAAGAGTCCTTGGGGAAAGCTCAGCCTGGTTCTGAGGCTGGATTGGTACTCGGGCCTCTTTCAACATGATGACATTTGGCCCTAATTGGTGTGGGTATTAGAGGAATGGGGAAGCTTGGACACCGCAGGCTGGTCTCCACGCTGCATCCAGCCACTGGGCTGTATTCCTCCAGCTCCTCCCGGCACGGTGCTGGGTGCAGGAAGACAGGGAGCAAAGCTGGGAAGCCAGGTGGGAAGAGACGAAAGCAAGTGCTCCAGCAGGTGCTTTCGGAAACCGGGACAGCCGGGGCCACAGGACCGTGAGGGCCGGGGTCGGGGCGCAGACCCTGCTTCAGCTGTGCTGCCAGGAAAGGCTGGGGAGGCGGCTGGGAGTGAGACGGAGGATGCAAGGAATCCAGGGTAGGCCCAGGGGGCACTCGGTGCAAAGGCTGCTGGGGAAAAGGGCTTCTTGGCATGTTCTAGAACCAGACTGGGGCCAGGAAGGCAGAGCGGCAAGGGGAGGAGGAGGAAGGGGCCGGGCCGCCTGTGCAGGCCTCCTGGGGTTCTGGCAAAGGCTGTGGTGTTGGGGAGTGGTGTCATCTGTCCGGCTTTTTTGTAAAGACCATTGGGGGGGGGGGGGGGGGGAGTGGAAGGCAGTGAGAAGGGTCAGTGTGAGAAGTGAAACCCGGAACCCAGCTCAGCTGTGCTGGGACGTTAGGGTTGCCCGCTGCACTCTGCACACCTGGTTTGGGGGTGCGGGGGCTGCCTCTCATCAGAGACCATTCTTGAGGCGCCTTACCGATCTTTCCCAGGGACCCGCTGTTAGACCCTCTCCGGGGGAGGGAGGAGGCGGGTGGACAGTTGACTTGGGAGCCTGGGGCTTCAGTGCAGCAGGGAAGGCCCTGAAGGGGAACCACAGGCTTATGGCCGCTACCTAAACCCCGCTGGCCAGCCTTCGGCCTGTGGCGTGGGCGTTAGGGCCAGGGCCTCTGCTGGGTTACGGGGACCGAGCAGTGACGGGGATGTCCAGGGAAGCTGTGTGCAGGCGCTGGCACATCGCTGAGGCACCCTTTGCACAGAGAGCCGCCTCCCAGGAGGTCACCCTGCCTGGGAGCGCCTGCTGGTCCAGGGCTGGCCACCCGAGGGATGGGTGGATGGTGCGAGGAGTGCTCTTGGCCCGCCCGCTCAATTCCCCTGGTCTCCCAGCGCAGCTCCTGCCACCAGGCTGCCAGGGCACCTCCCCCACCAGCTGCCGCGTTATTTCTGACTCATCCAGGAGTTACAGATCTGTAATCCAACCCCTCCAGCCTGGCTTCCTCTCCACTGGCTCCTCCCCCAGGGAAACCCCGGGACTTCTCTCCTGGGACCTTCCTGCAGGTCGGGTCCCATTGCACCTGGACACAGCTGCTGCCTGCAGGAGCTGCCTGGCACAGGCGGGGTGGGCCTGTGAGGGTGGCAGTGAGCCTGGGTCCGGTGCCCCAGAGCCCCGGCCGCCTGTCCCCATCGAGGGCCGGAGTTGGCCTCTGATCCCGGCAGGGGCTTGGCCTGAGAGCGGCCTTGGGGTTTGGGACTGGTGCTGATCCCACAGCTCCTCCAGCGAAGGCCTAGCCAGCTGCCTCTGACCGTGACCCTCCCGCTTCCGGGGGAGTTGCTTGCTTTGAAAGCCTGGGACGCTGTGGGGGCATGTAGCCCCTCTCTCGTGGCGGAAGGCAGAGCTGGCCAGGAGTCTGGGTTACCTCGGTCTCCCTGGGCTGAGCTCTGCCCACCGCTGGGCTAGTGGGTCTCAGGAGAACAGGCAACTTCCCACCTGCTCTGGACTCAGAAACAAGTCCCTGCAGCGAGGTGGGCTGCCGGACACTCCCAGGAAGCTCCCTGCCTCTCTGGGCAGTCTCGTCCTGACCCCCGTGCTTCTCGCTCCGCAGCCGTCCCCAGAGCTGGCCCGGGGATGAACCGCGAGGGGGCTCCCGGGAAGAGTCCGGAGGAGATGTACATCCAGCAGAAGGTGCGGGTGCTGCTCATGCTGAGGAAGATGGGATCCAACGTGAGTGCCCTGGGCCGAGCAGCGCTGTCGCTCCCGCCTGGAGCCGCGGGGTCGGGGAGGGGATGCTGAGCCTGTGGTTTGGCTCCGTGGCTGGTCAGGTGGCGCTGAGTCTGGGGAGTGCAGTTCCAGGGCGCTGCTGGGCATCCTCCCACCTCTGGGTTAGGTGGGTGAGTCTTCTCTCCCAGGGGATGTCCAGGGGCACTGACGGCACAGGCCGAAGAGGGCAGCGCTTCCCAGTGGCCCTGTGCTGCCCTCAAGTCCGGCCTCCGGTCTGCTCTGCGTGGCCAGGCCCCGTTTCAGGGCGGCAGGAGGGCTTGCTCTGGAACTGAAGAGTCAAACCTCCAAGGAGCAAAGGAGGTGGCACCTCATGGGCACCAAGCAGGCCTGGCAGGTGCCTTCAGAAGCGACGGTCGCCCTCACCTGCCGCTCTCCCTTGCAGCTGACGGCCAGCGAGGAGGAGTTCCTGCGCACCTACGCGGGCGTGGTCAACAGCCAGCTGAGCCAGCTGCCACAGCACTCCATCGACCAGGGTGAGTGAGCCGGGCCACCCCTCCCCGGGGCACCCAGTGACAGCACAGCTGCAGCCCTCCCGGGGCGGGGGTGGGGGGTGTCCGTGAGAGACAGGAGGGGCCACAGTCCCTCCCCTCCACAGAGCTGAGCCCCAGGCAGAGCCGCGCCTGGCCACGGAGCCCTGGGGGCCCTGCCTGGCCCCAGCCTGCCAGGACCCTTTCTAGGCCTGGGGGAGGCAAGCTGTGGAGGTGTCCGGGCCCCTGTCACTGCAGACGCTCTGATTGCTGCATTCCTCAACTTCGGCCTGACCCCTGCCCACCCAGCCCCCTGCCAGGGGGAGTGACACTGTCCTTGTGTGCCAGGGCCTGGCCTGGGTGCGGCCTGCACAGTGGTGGTGTGTTCCTGGCTGTGCCCAGAGGGGAGGCCCAAAGGCTCTGGCAGTCTCTGTGTGCCCCCGGAGTTAATTCTTTTTTGAGTGCCATCAGCTAATCTCATAACGGTAGTGGGTGGCATTTGAGTATATTGTCTAGTAGGCGCGTGCTAAGTGCCTGATAAGTGTCATTGGAGTGGAGATCGCTACTCTTTGTGTTACTTCCACTTAACCGGCAAGGACACAGTTCCTGCCCTGGCTCAGGCAGCCACTTACCAGGGGCCCGGGTGCAGGCCTGCCGCCGATTCTTAACTGGGTGCTGGATTCGCCTCCGTCTGCCCGGGGCAGCAGGAGGCTACTGGGCGCTTGCGGGCTCCTCCTTTCTGGAAGCTTTATGCGACCCTGTAGCCCAGTCTCCCACCAGCGCCTCCTCCCAGTTATGTTTTTTTCCTTGTTGCACTAGTTTGAATTATTTGCCGTGAAATAGTGTGGCACGTCCGATGCGAGGGGCTGCATGAGCAGCGTGCTGAGGGGCTGGCGCACGGCGGCTGCTCTTGGACTTGCCCTTGTCCTCCCGGATGTCACAGGGCCCTGCCCTGGCTCAGGGCCCAGCTTCCAAGCTCTGACGCTGGGTGTGACCCGACCTGTGCGCCCAGCTCAGCAGAAACGTACAGGACGCCTAGCCACTCGAGGGCCACACGCACAGGGCAGCCTGTCGGGGACCGCCTCCCCTGAAGGGGACCCGGGTGTGGAGTCTGCCCTGCCTCCTGGGGTACGCTTTCTGGAGCGCTCGCCTCTTCCAGGCTGACGGGGTTTCCAGCACAGGCCCCTGTCCCCGTGCGGAACCACATCTACCCGAAACCCACACGTTTCTGAGTCCCTTGGCCTTACCTGCTTCCCACCCTGGTCTTGGCTCAGAGTGAGCCTGAATGTGAGGGGGGTGGTAAGAATGCCTCTGGTAGGATGTTCTTACTGGAAAAATCAAGAAGAGCTGTAGAACTGTGTCAGTATAGAAAACAACACACCCGTCTCTCCCCCCACACCATGCATGTATAGAAAAAAAGGCTGAAATAAAACACACCAGGCCTGGCCGGTGTGGTTCAATAGTTGAGCATCAACCCATGAACCAGGAGGTCATGATTTGATTCCCCATCAAGGCACCTGCCCCAGTTATGGACTTGATCCCCAGTAGGGGGGATGCAGGAGGCAGCCAATCAATGATTCTTATCATTGATGCTTCTATCTCTTTCTCCCTCTCCCTTCCTCTCTCTGAAAACAATGCAAACTTTTTTTTTCTTTTCTTTTTTTCTTTTTTTAGAAAACACACTAGGCTGCTAATAGAAAATTTTGTCAGAGGGTAAAACTATATAAGGGACTTCCGCTTTCCAAGTCACACGTTTTTGTAATGCTAATTCTTTAACGTGACCCGCACATTTCATTGGTAACGAGGGGAGTTTAAAGAAGTGTTTTTATGGGAACTCTTCACCTCGCCCAGCTAACCCAACAATTGAGAATAAAGTGAGCTCTGCCGAGTCGCTTAAGGAGATCACGGTGACCTTACCTGGCCCAAAACTGCCGAGCAGCCAGGAGTGAGTCAGAGGTGTGTGGTGTGACCACATGGGCCCAGAGCCTGGCCCTCTGAGTGCGGGCCGTCCGCCCCTCCAGGCTGGCCTCAGCGCCTCTCTCCGGGAAGCTGGCTCCTGGCGCTGAGCCTGGAGCCAGGGGAACCTCGGGGAGGCTGGTGGCGGGCATGGCTCTCTGCTGCCAGGTGCCCTGCGGGTGGCCCTCACCACCACGGTCACTCTGACCGGAGCCTCCGGGAAGGCATGCGCTACAGCACATGTGTCAAACACAAGGCCCGCGGGCCAAATCCGTCCCGCCAGGCCTTGCAATGTGGCCCGCACCGTGCTGTCATCACTGCACTCGGCTGCGTTTCCATCACAATGACAGTTTATGACTGTTCAGTAAACCATTCGGCCCGCGATTTAGGCTGGATTTTAGATTTTGGCCCCTTCTCTGATTGAGTTCGACACCCCTACACTACAGAAAGCCCAAGGACTCCAGGGCCTGAGGTGGAGAGGGGAGGGTAGCTGTGCCTGGAAGAGCCTCACAGCATGCTGTTACTTCTCAGGACACGGCGAACACACACACACACACACACACACTGCAGCCAAGCAGCAACCGGCCCAGTCCCTCCTGCCGTGCAGGGACGAGCCTGAGAGCGGGACCTTACCTTTCTGCCCTCCCCCTGGCGCCACACGGCTGTCGGCTAAAATTCTAGTCTGCCTGCCTTCTCCTAGGGCAGAGCCGACCTCAGTTGATGCCACGGGGTATGCTGCTGTCAGAGGCTCCGGTGCTGCCCGGGTGGCGGAAGCCTGGCTCACTGCTTCCTGTGCAGGGGCCCCAGCATGAAAGACCCCCAGAGGCCTAGGAGCAGAAGCCTGGTGTGAGTGCCTCCTGCCACCAGGTGGCACTGTCTCTCAGCAAATGCCCCTTGCTCCCTCCTGGGTGTCTGCAGCCTCTTACTGTTCCAGCTCCCCTAGGTAGGGGGCCCAAGATCACCCCACCAATGGATCTGTGCTCAGCATTAGTCCTGGGGTCCTGCCCACAATCTTTAGGCTCACAAACACTTCCCCTCTGCAGCTGGAGGGGGCTGGTACCCAGGGCGCTGCTTGCCCTCCCTAGACCCAGGGAGGAGAGTGAGCTGGGCATTCTCTGCCCACACTGTAATCTGGCGCCTCGTGCTGCACCCAGGCCTCCCAGCCTGCCCCATTCCCACTCTCCCCCTGGTGAACTTGTATCCAGCATCAGGCAGGTGCTGGAGACCCTGGAGCGTGGGCCCGCCCCCAAGAGCTCACTAAATGGTTCCGGCAGAGGGTCCCAGTGGCCCCCAGTACTGGACTGAACAGTGGACATGCCTGGCCTCTGCTGGTCTGAGCCTGAGAGTGGAGAGGTGGCTGAGGCAGCCTGGGTGTCCCATGGGCAGCCCGCACTCAGAGGCCCAGATTCCGGGCCTATATGGTCACACCCACACATCTGTGACTACTCAGCAGTTTCTGCAAGGTGAGGTCACCATGATCCTTCTAGAAACCCCGCTTTTCCTCCTGTCTTCCATGATATACACCTCTCTCCCCCTCCCCCAGGTTTCTACCTCTCTGCTCATCCCCTTGTGAATGCCCTCCTTCCCTTTGTTATGCTGGTCTTCTCCGGATTCAGTCCTTTCAGCTCTCAGTCTCATACCTTCTCTTTGGAAGTCACATATGCTACGGTGACTTCCACAGACATGCGCCCTCAGTGCAGACCCTGCTGCTGACCCGACAGTACGCAGCTCCTCCTGACCCTTTCACCCCAGAGGTCCCACACTCCACAGGCCCAGATTCATACACACACACACACACACACACACACACCCTCCCCCCGTCCTCGGCCGTGACCGATGTGTCCTCCTCTCTTCCCCAAGTGTCTCGAACGTCACCAGCAGCTTTAATGCTGCTCCGATCTGCTTCATCTTCTCCACCTTGGTTTGAACCCCCTTTGGTCTGAGCCTGTATTAATTCTCGTCTTAATTATTGCAAAAGCTCCTCGTTGGCACCTTGACATCTCACTTGCCCCCCACAGTGCATTTTCTACCCCCTGGCCAGAGGGATTTTTGAAGACCATGTCAGCAGCTCCCCACACACACTTAAAACCTTTCAGTGACTCTACTGCCTGAAGTTCAAGTCCAGCCCCCTTGGCATGACGAGCAAGACCCCTGCCAGCTGCAACACCATGACCTTATGCAGCGTCAGCAGTCCCAGGGAATGGCTCTCAGCTCCTGTCTCAGGCCATGGGTGTTCACACATTTCTGCTCTGCATTTGCTCTTGGAGCCCAGGAGCCCAGGAGCCTGGCCCTGACCACCCTCTCCCTCCCGCCTCCCGCAGGCCAGGCCCTGACCACCCTCTCCCTCCCGCCTCCCGCAGGCCAGGCCCTGACCACCCTCTCCCTCCCGCCTCCCGCAGGCCAGGCCCTGACCACCCTCTCCCTCCCGCCTCTCACAGGCCAGGCCCTGACCACCCTCTCCCTCCCGCCTCCCGCAGGCCAGGCCCTGACCACCCTCTCCCTCCCGCCTCCCGCAGGCCAGGCCCTGACCACCCTCTCCCTCCCGCCTCCCGCAGGCCAGGCCCTGACCACCCTCTCCCTCCCGCCTCCCGCAGGCCAGGCCCTGACCACCCTCCCTCCCGCCTCTCACAGGCCAGGCCCTGACCACCCTCTCCCTCCCGCAGGCCAGGCCCTGACCACCCTCTCCCTCCCGCAGGTCAGGCCCTGACCACCCTCCCTCCCGCCTCCCGAGGGCCAGGCCCTCATTGGCCACTCCCCCTCCTGTGATTTCCATCACACGTTCACACTGTTTTCTGGTCTGCCTCCCGACCAGCTCTGAGTTCCCTGAGCCTGGGACAGTGGCTTCCCTTCCTGTGTTTGTGGGGCTGGGAGCCTGCAGGCCCTGCGGAAGGCAGAGACATGGAGCTAGTTCTCTGAGCACCGTCTCCGGGCCCCTGAGGGTGGCCGGGAGGACCTGACAGCCTGACTGTGAACCAGAGGAAATCAATGCTTCTCTGGGAAGGTCGCCTTGCTGAGACGGTGCAGCTGCAGCTTCCAGAGCAGGCGGGACAGAATGCTGAGCTCACTCCTTTCTGATTGCCGGGCCGCTCCCGAGCACACGCCGACCCCTCTCCTGGCTATAAAGTAACAAGCCGTCAGTGCAGGAGACCAGGAAGGACAGAAACAGCATGAAGGCTTGAATCCTGTTACATAGCTATTATCACTTTACCTTTCGTTAAATTTCCTCTCAGCCTTTTAAAAATAGGCATCTATTTCCACCATAAAGTTGGGACCTTACACTGTAAACATTTTACTGTCCATTTGAACATCCAGGTTTTTTTTAACTTATGATCCTTTTACAATGTTTTAAACAATTTTTAAGAAAACATTTTAGCAATTGCATAATATGCAGCCATATGGCTGTGCCCCACTTTTTGACCGATGCTTTATTGGGGGACATTTGTTTCTCATTTTTGCTGTTAATCACAACAGCAAACACTTACTGAAGTCCTCCTCCAGCCTGGTTTCTTGTTGAGGGTTTTCCCAGAAGCCTCTTCACCTTCAAAAAGAGACAGTGGCTGCAGAGGTTAAGTAACGAGTCCGAGGCCGCAGAGCTGGTCAGCAGGTCCAGGGTGTGCCACGCGTTGACTATCCTGTATGAATCTTCAGTTATTTTAAGAGAATCTAGGAGTGGCTTACAGGCCCTAAGCGTTTCCAAGCAGGGCAGTGTTTACCTGAGAAACAGGTGTGACTTGGCAGTTACCGTGGCATCTCAGGAGGGCACAGGAAACACTGGGACGAGTTTTCCATTGCTTCATTATCCCGGGCCCTGCAGGCCTCTGAATGTATGGTTCTTGAGAGCTCCAGTCTCTTCCTTCCCATCCCAGGCCCCCGTGCACAGGGCAGAGGGCCCATCGTGCAGAGCTGGCATCCTGGTGCAGTGCCTCGTATGGCCCGTGCCCAGGTGTCTGGGGGCTGGAGGGACCCCAGTTTGCTAAGGAAGCTCTTGTCCTTCTCTTCTCTTCCCTCTCCTCGGCCTGGGAGCTGTGGTGCAGGCTCAGTGGCGCCTCACGCCTGATCCAGCCTCATCGGATCGCACTCTTCCTGCAAGAGACTTCCCAGGGAGGTCCCCAGCTGGAGCCTCTAGGCCAGGGGTCTTCAAACTTCTCTCATTATGAGAATCACCTGGTGGAGGTGTTAAAACACAGATTCCTGATAGCACTTCTTATAGTTGGGATCCGGGAATCTGTGTTTTAACAACTCCACCAGGTGATTCTCATAATGAGAGAAGTTTGAAGACCCCTGCTTCTAGGCTGTCCCAGGCTCTGCTGGCTCCTGCCCTCAGAAGCCAAGGTCATTTGATCTCAGGGTCACACGGAACCCGGGTAAAGGAGCTGTGGCCACGGTCACGGTCTCGGGCAACAGCAAAGAGCCAGCAGCCCTGAGGGAGTGGCCCACCCCTCGCACAGCACTTTGCATTCGGTCACCCCCCTTGGCCGTCTCAGCAGTGTCAGTGGAGGTGCTGACACCATCTCCATCTTACAGCCAGCGTATTCCTGGACTTCTCGCACTCCTTCCCGCCTCTGCTCTCTCACCTCCTCCATGCAGCCCTCCCTGCTCTCTCACCTCCTCCATGCAGCCCTCCCTGCCCCATTCAGGTGGTCGCTGCTCCTCTTGCTCCTGAGCCGAGTCTCCCTGATCACACTGTGCCGGGACCCAGCCAGTGCAGTGCTATGCGCAGCCCCAGTCCAGCTTCCGGCTACCGCTGGACTCTGCTGGATCCTTGTGTGGACCGGGGCTGCTCCCAGAGGCGCTGGCGGTAACAAGCTCAGGGCTGAAATTACAGTCAGGCCCCGGGAGGACTTACTCTATGGATGGGAAGCTAATCTATTTTAACTTTAATCAACGCTTACGTGAGAATTACCTGTGACCTAATAACAATGTAATTGAACCCAAAAAAATTACATATACATTGAATCCAACTGAAAAATCAACCAGAGGGACTTGGTAACTTGTGTTACAGAAAAATAAAAATCCAAGAAAGGGTAAGGAATGTGCTGAAACGCAGGCCAGCTGCTCAGTTCCGCATTCTGGTTCCGGCGGCAAAGGCTGCTTTGGCTCCCTTTGCAGTGCGGGGCCTATTGTTGAGAGCGAGAACGACGTCTTGTGCGACTCTAATCAGCCCCCAGGCGCCCCCTAAGAGGTGACCTCTGCCTTGGACCAGAGCCCCAAGGGGCCATGGGGCCCTCTGCTCACGTCAGCCCACGGACCTGTGTGCCGGGCACGTGCCATCGGACAGCCCGCCCTCGAGCTGCCGGTCCGGCAGGGCGGACACAAGGGCACGTGTGTAAAGAACTTGGGCGCACAGATCGCAGGATGACCAGTCCCGAGAGAAGGGCACCTCACTAGGAAGCCACGGAGAAGAGGCATGGGAGTGTGCATGGAGACTACGGGAGGATGTCACAGGCCAGGGGGCTCCGGAACCTGCCCGTGTGCGAGTGTTGAGTGTCTACATGTCCCCTCAGAGCCCGGCGTGGCAGATGCCGGGAGGGTGGGGAGTGGCCAGAAAGACAAATGGGCTCGGGACGGAGTTTATTCTGAAGACTGCAAGGGGTCCCCACGGCCTGAAGGGGAGCTGCCAGGTCAGCTGTCATCCATTTAGGGTGAGCGCTGGGGAGAGGTCACGGGGCAGAAGGCGAGGCAGGGAGACAGCTGGAAGGTCACTGCGATGGCCGGTGCAAAGTGATGTGGGACATTTAGGACCGAGAACCTGCAGGCTGGTGAGCAGGTGCGGATGGGATCTGAGACCGAGGTTCTGGTGGATGAGACAGGGAGGGGAGCTCTGAGTGGGCGGGGCCTGTGGGTGTCCAGGAGGAATGGGAGCGAGGTCCGTGAGCAGGTGCAAGGTGGGAGCAGATGGAGGACTGGGCTTGGGGGAGGGGCCTGGAGTAGAGCAGGTGGGTGGGGGGAGGGGTCTGGAGTAGAGCAGGTGGGCTGGGGGAGGGGTGTGGAGTAGAGCAGGTGGGCTGGGGGAGGGGTGTGGAGTAGAGCAGGTGGGCTTGGGGGAGGGGTCTGGAGTAGAGCAGGTGGGCTGGGGGAGGGGCCTGGAGTAGAGCAGGTGGGCTGGGGGAGGGGTGTGGAGTAGAGCAGGTGGGCTGGGGGAGGGGTGTGGACTAGAGCAGGTGGGCGGGGGGAGGGGTGTGGACTAGAGCAGGTGAGCTGGGGGAGGGGTCTGGTCTAGAGCAGGTGGGCTGGGGGAGGGGTCTGGAGTAGAGCAGGTGGGCTGGGGGAGGGGTGTGGAGTAGAGCAGGTGGGCGGGGGGAGGGGTCTGGAGTAGAGCAGGTGGGCGGGGGGAGGGGTCTGGACTAGAGCAGGTGGGCGGGGGGAGGGGTCTGGTCTAGAGCAGGTGGGCTGGGGGAGGGGTCTGGAGTAGAGCAGGTGGGCGGGGGGAGGGGTCTGGTCTAGAGCAGGTGGGCTGGGGGAGGGGTCTGGAGTAGAGCAGGTGGGCGGGGGAGGGGTCTGGACTGAAGAGCTGGTGTGTAGAACCCAACTTGTGACCTCACAGATTCTGCCTGTGGTGCCGTGTGTGGACGTGGTGCTGGTGCTCGGGGAGGAGGTGTGGTGCTTCCGGTTTGGCAGATGAAGACCACGGGAGTGGGTGTGCAGGCGCTTACCCTGCCGCACAGAGTAGGCCAGGTCAGCCCAGAGCTGGGCTCCAGGGTCCCAGCGCCCACAGAGGCTGCTCAGGCCCAAGCAGGGCCCTCAGTGGCTGGTCAGGAGGCCCCGCCCCTGCTGGGCCCGCTGCATGCTCCCCCGGGTGCCCCTTGTCCTGGCAGCCTGGGAGCCTGGTGAGCGGTTGTCAGCTGGGAGCACAAGCTTGGAGCCCACTTTGGCTGCTGACTCCTTGGTGGATCCGGGCTGCTGTCCCCATGGCAACCCGTGTCTTGCTAGCTCTGGGTAAAGCCATCCCCTGGGAACTTTGGGCATCAGAGCTGAGACTAGAACCGGGCTCCTGGGCCGCAGCTGTAAACAGGCAGTGCCACCCAGTGGGCGGCGTTTGTCTGGGAGGAGCCTCGTCCCCCGTGGACACTTCCCCCTGGAGGAGCAGTGAGGCCTGGGTGTCCAGGAGCTTGCTGCCTGGCTCCTCTCTGCAGAGCCGGTAGCTGAGCTGCAGCCGTGCTGAGGAGCGGGTGGCAGGCTCTAGCTGGTGTTGAGAGCAGTACAATGAGGTCATTGGGTGAAGAGGCGCCACCACCAGAAGCCATACGGGCAAAGAAGGGGACAGAGGGGAGGCGCGTGGCTGAGTTTCCTCTTTGGCCGGTGTCCGTGACTGTGGGGGCAGGGGGGTTCCCTGGAGGGCTTGGCAGCATCAGCCAAAGGGGGGACACGGAGGGTCCCCCCACCCCCCCTCCTCGCCCCCCGCAGCGTGGGAATGTGGAGACTGGGGCTTCCGTTTGTATTTCTGAGTTTCTTAGGCCCCACTACAAGCATGTCGAACTCAAAGGCTAACACAGGCCAAGTAAGGCTGAAGTTTATGTGGGCCGCAAAAAACAAAAGCTTCCGTTTTCATAGAAATTAGGTTTATTAGGAAAGTATGGTGTCAGAAGAGACAAGAGCGATGATGAGGTGCATGTTCTCTTCCTGACACACGGCACCTCCGCTGCTGCTGTCTCCCCCACTCCGGGGAGCCTTGTTCGCAGTGACTCCTTTCCAGACCGACCCACGGCGGATGTCAGTGACTCTGGATCTGACAGGAGACTTATTTCCTTTCATGATTGTAATAACTGCTCACACCGTTATACTGGCTGGGACACAAAAATATTCATTGTGGGCCACGAGTTTGACATGCTGCCCCAGTGGTTACCGCATTGGGAAGGTGTTAGGCCCCTGCGAGGTCAGGAGGCCCCTGCCCAGCACCCCTGGCCCTGAGGAGCCCTGGGGAGCCCTGCAGGCAGGGGTGCGGGTGTCAGAGGCCCCTGTCCCCGGAGTGCATGGCCGGGGAGCTGGGCCTGGAGGAGCCCGTGGCTCCAAATCGGGTGATGTGGGCGCCCCCACCCACGGCTGATGCCGCTTCTGGGAGCAGCCCTTCTCTCCGGTGCCATCTTACAGGGCTGTGTCCTGGTCGGTGGGCCCGGGCTGGCCTCCTTTGGAGCTGAACCAGTAACAACGTGTCCTGAGAGGGCCCTGTTCTGACAGTTCCGGACACAGACTGAGGTGCCCAGTGCATCGATGGAAAGACCTTTGAAGGGCTTCAACTCAGAGCCTCAGCTGTCTGAGTGCTGGGGGCTTCCTCCAGCCGCCCTCCTCCTGGGCCAGCGCCTGCGGAGAGCCGGGCTGCCCGATGGCCACGGCAGCTTCCTGCGGTCAGCTGGGCCCGGGCCGGGCTGGTGCTGGGTGCGAGCCGGGCCTGGGCTCTCAGTGCTGCTGCTGTGAATTCCTGCTGAGCCTGAAACAGACCAGCTACCCATTGTCTGTCTCCTGCCCCCACTCAGGGCCAGCCTCCCTTCCACAAGCTCCTGCATATTTGTCATTTTCTCTCCCCAGTCACTGACTGGACTCTGTGCAAGGGGCAAAGCTGGCACTGGGCGTGGGCTGAGATTTCCCACGCGTGCCCTGCCCTAGTGCAGGGCTGTGCCCTCCGCAGTGCCTGGGCCTGCTTTCCAGAGCAGGTGAGCCTGGGACGGGGAGTGTCTGGCAGGCAGCGGAGGGGAGGGGAGGCAGGGGACAGGTGTCGGGGGCAGGGCTACTCCCAGGGCGGCATTCTGGGTTCCATGCTGAATTTTCTCCAAGGGGCGAGGGCTGCTTTGATGTTGTTTGGTTCCATTCTCTTTGTAATTCCATTCACATGTAATTATTTTGTGTTGCTCTTTTCAGTTTGCTAGGTGTTTTTTTTTTTAGTATTTTTGCATAGCACAGGTAAGATGACTATCTATGGCCATATGAGATCCTGGCCTGCGGTTCTCTTTTCCTTTTGCTGTCTTTGTCTGGCTCTGGCTCTTTGTCCTGGTGGGAAGGGACGAACAGAGCTCTGAGCCCGGCCCAGACAGTGTTGGCAGAAGAGCCGAGGCGGTGGACGCCCTCACCGGTAAAGGGGCCAGGAAGCCCCGCTGACCACCTGGAGCAGTGGCCGGGCCTGCCGGCTCCTTTGCAGTGTCTTCCTGTTCTGAGCCCCATGATTCCGCAGTGGAGCTCCCGTGGGAGACACCACATGCTGTCTGTGTGATCATCTCTGACTCCCTCCTGGCTCTAAAGCTCGGGCAGCTGGACTCATGGGAGGGTAGCTCACCCTCCCGTTAGGTAACAGGCCCAATCCCTCCGAGAAAAGGGGAGGGAAAGGTGTCCCTCGCCCAGGGGCCTGCTGGGCCCAGGGTCAGGCCTGCTGAGGATGGTAAAAGGAGAGGCTGGGGCACACACTGGGCAGCTGTAGTGTCAGGGGCCTTGGCCTGGGTCTGGGCTCCTCCAGGGAGCTGTGGCCATTCCCTCTGCCGACTCTCTGACCCTCCGGGGCAGCGGGGTTGTTTCTGTCCTGCAGCTCAGGCCCCTGTGCGGAAGCCCCGAGGCAGGTCAGGGCAGCGAGTCCGCCCCTGTGCGTGGAGCCAGGCTTCTTGTGCCGACAGCGCCCTCCGTGGTCTCCGCCAGCCCCACTGATGAGTGGGTGGGAGGCGGCATGGGGAAAGCTGGCATCCGTTAGCTAACCCGCTCAGCTGCCATGAGGGTGTGACGTAATCCTGGCCTCGGTGGTTGCTAGGGAAATTCTGCCTGCAGCGGCACTGCGTGGTCCTGGGACTGAGCGAGAACAGAATGTCCCCGAGAAGCGGGAGGAATGCAGGGCTTCCCAGCAAAGGAGCCCGATCTGAGCTCCTCTCCAGACCTCCTTCCCCTTGTCAGGGGAGCTGTCAGAGCCCGTCAAGGCAGGGTGGTTACAGCACCTGTCGCTGTGCCCAGTGAACGCCTTTCTGCACCAATGGACCTGTGGGCGGGCCCTCCTTCTGCAGCGCCTGGGGCAGGTGCCCCTCCCCTGTCCACGAGGCAGACGGGTAGGAAGGAGCTCGGCGGGGGGCTGCCAGGGTGAAGGAGAGGGTGCCCTGCGGGGGGGAGCGGCCAGCACCAGGCCTGGGGGCGGAAGCCATTCACAGGCCAGTTCCGCTGCGCGCCTCCCACCCCCGCTCCCCGTCAGTGGCCTTTCTGTCTGCTGCTCCAGTCCTCCTCCCGGGAGAGCTCCTCCAGAGAGAAGTACGTCAGAAAGGCCATGGCGGCCAACTGTTATTCTGAGCGCAACCCAGAGCCGTGCCCCAGAAAGAGGGGAAGCAGGGCTCGGGGAGGGCTGGGGCCAGAGGCAAAAGGAGGCCTAGGTCTGCAGGTCCTCCTCCCAGCAGCTCTGGGCGGGGAGGCAGGTCAGCTCTGCAAGCGCTTTCCCTCCCTCCCCTGCCTTTTCTGGCTGCATGTCAGGGCCCGTCTTATGGAAAACAAGACAAAGGAAGTGATTTCATGAGTGCCTGGGCCAGATCCTCCAATCCATGATTAAAAACTGAGCAATAAAGATTATGGCCATTATCTGTCGCCTGTGAGCCAGGCCGCCTGGTCCTTGGAACAGGTGTTGAGTTTGGGCAGAGGTCTGGCTCCTAGAAATCACAACAAGCGAGGTCTCCAAAGGGGTCCAGACGGGTCTCAGGAGGAAAAAGGGCGGTTCCGAGGGCCTGACTCTGGTAACTGGAGCGAGGGGCGCGCGCAGAGCCTTCTCCAGCAGCAGCGCTGGGTTCTCACGCTCACCTCCTGGCTGTGCAGCCTTCCGCAAGCCTGAGCCTCACCCCACCCGCCCTCAGCCCGCAGTCCCCAGCCCCGCAGCCGGCCGCAGGCATATCCCGGGCCAGGCTGGCCAGGCTGCAGGGGAGCCTGCGGGAGGTGGGCTTCCGGGAAGAGCTTTGTGCTCAGAAAGCACTCCCTCGGGCCGCACCCGAGGGCCACAGCCTCCTGCCTCGTCCCGGTGCCAGGGCCCCTCCAGCAAGCCCCTCCTGCTCGCCTGCAGGTGCAGAGGACGTGGTGATGGCGTTTTCCAGGTCGGAGACAGAGGACCGGAGGCAGTAGCTGCGGATCCCAGGGAACATCCTGAAAGCTGGCATCGGCCAAGAGATCTGTGTGACCTCGTCTGGCTGAGTGGCAGCGGGTCCCCTTCCCCATCCCCCACTACACCCCTCTACTCCCTCCCCCACCTCACCCCACCCACTCCGCCCCACCCCGCCCCAGGCCACTCAGCAGGGCTGGCATCGAGGGAAACGCCGCTGGTGCAGTTATGATTGGCTTCAAGGGACGGACTCATGATTGGCTTCAGGAAGAAACCTTTTTATTTTTAAATCTTGACCAACGGAAACCTTTTATTTTTATTTCTGACTCTTATTTTTTTAAATTTGCGCCTCTGGTACATGGCTTCCCGGGAAGCTGTCCGAGCTCTGGTGCTTTCTTTATTTAGGTCACTTTTTAGGAACGAGAAGAGGTCCGATTGGCTGCTCAGACTGGAAAAGGATTTTGATTGGCTGGCTAACGGGAAACGATTTTTATTCTTGAATGGCTGCAGGTATTCTGCTGAAAGCAACGGCTTCTCTCTTGAATGCTGAATACAGGGTTTGGGACGTTGGTTGTTATATTTGACTTGAAAAAAAAAAAAGAAAGAAACCAAATGCGCTTTGCAATATTTATTACACAGCTGGCTGCTCTCACGTGTTTTGTTTGTGTTTGCATTCGATCGTGTGTTTCCCATTGGCTCCCCCATGACTCCTGCTGCTCTGCTCCCCATCCCCCACCCCCTCTGCTGCTCGCAGTCCCACTGCAGCCCGGGGCACCTGGACCTGACTCCACACCTGACTCCACCAGTGACCACACCTGACTCCACCAGTGACCACACCTGACTCCACCAGTAAGGGGCCTCAGGGACCCCAAGCAGCATCCGCAGCTGGAGAGTGGGGCCCCCAAGGAGGTTTGTGTCCTGGGGGAGCAGCGGGAGCCGAGCGGTGACCGGCCATGAGCCGGGATTTACGCCCATCACTTTGGGCTGGCAGCCGGCCAGCTTCCCGGACAGGAAGGGAAGCCCGCTTTGCTGGCCCCGCCTGACCGAGCTGAGCAGAGGCGCCCCGGCAGCTCTGTCACATCCATTCTCCGGGTCTTTTCCTGAGGCCTCATCTGGGGTCCTCCTGGAAACGGCAGGAGCTGCTCCCCCCGCCGTGAGACCCACAGGGTCTGCCCAGGAGCCCGGAACCCGCCCACAGACCCAGCATGACTCAAGCCTGCGAGTCCTTTGCCTCCAGTCACCCGCCCCTGACCGCCCCCAGCCTGGCTCCCGCGGTGTCTGCTGCTGGGACCTCCCCTCCCGGCCAGCACGCCCACGCCTGTGCCTCTGCACACCTCCTTCCCAAAAGTCCCCCCGTCAGCCTGGAAGGGCAGCGCCTTTTATTTTTATTTATTTATTTTTAAAATATATTTTATTGATTTTTTACAGAGAGGAAGAGAGAGGAATAGAGACTTAGAAACATCGATCAGCTGCCTCTTGCACACCCCCCACTGGGGATGTGCCCACAACCAAGGTACATGCCCTTGACTGGAATCGAACCTGGGACCTTTCAGTCTGCAGGCCGACGCTCTATCCACTGAGCCAAACCGGTTTCTGCGGCAAATGAGCAAGGCCCACAGGCTGGTCCTCAGCCCCGGCCCAGAGCCCGGTCTCTGAATGGCTGTGGGCACCCAAGTCCTCCCCCCTGTCCTCCCCCCCTTCGCTCACAGGATGCCCCTGGGGAGGTGTGGGAGATGCAGGCCCAGGGAGGGGAACTCCCCCCCTTGCCCCGGAGCGGGAGCCAGAGAACATTCAGCCACATTCCCCTTAGGGCTTGGGCCTGCCATGGAACACAGGGGCCGAAGGTTAGCGTGTCCTAGGCCTGAGCCTGGGAGAGCCCTACCGTGCAGGGGTGGGGAGTGTATCCGGGGAGGGGGGAGGGTCTCAGTGCTGATCTTGCCCCAGAAGCAGGACTTGGGTGTCATGGCCTAAACACTGTGTCCTCCTCCACGCACGGGCCCCTGGCCCTGGTTCGCGGACCATTAACTGCAAAGGCCGTTGATTCCAGGGGCAAGGACTGTGGGGACCCCATCAGGGGCCTCAGAGCATCTCCCCCCAGGGGGAGGACACAAGCACATGAGCACACACAAGCACACACGCTCTCTGCCGGGTCCGCAGCTTCAGCGGGGCCCTGGGGAAGGTGAGTCTTCAGCCCCGTCGTCAGGCGCAGGTGCCCGTGCGGCTGGCCGCGCGCCCTTTGTACCTGCCGCTCCCAGGAAGGGCCCATGTCCTGGCCCATGATGTGTCTCCGCCCCAGCCTGTCCGTGTCAAGGTCATGGGCCTCCCTCTTGTAACAGTGATTGCCCTGATCTGTTATCTCCTGAAGAAGAAAAGGGGAAGTGTTGCCGTGGCTCCTTATTTCAACTGAAAGCATACCTGTCGGAGAAAAAAAGTGAGCAATAAAGAAGTTTAATGCCTTGGTGTGTGGGCCGAGCTATCCTCCCTTGGAGTGGGTGCTTTTGCTGCCTTCCACGCCTCACATGGGCTGTGCCGCTGGAAACACGGGTTCTCCAGTTGTGTTGTCTGTGGCCTGGAGTGGGGTTCGGGGTTTGGAAGAGGTTCCAGGTCTACCCCGCCCGGCTGACAGCGCTGTGGGAAGGCTGAGACCCTGTTTCCACCTGGAGATTCTAAATACCGTCCCGGATTAGAGCAAGGTCAGTCAGCTCCAGCGGTGACCTCACCGTCCCAGCTGGGGAGCAGACTCTGAGCATCCCCTGAGGGTGGAACCTGCCATTCCAGACACTCCCGTGGTTCTCAGAATCTGTGACCGGAGCCCAAACAGCACACCCGCCCCTCGCATCATCCCAGAGACGGAAGATTCGCTGAGCTCAGGTGTGATGCGGGTTTGGAAGCTGACATCACTTCTGCTTCAGGAGTTTTTGCTTTGGCAGCATGTTCTAGGATTTTTTATTTCTACTTTTTTTTCCCTAATTACATAGACTTTCTATTCCCTTTTCAAAGAGGGTCACCGGGTGCTCCATGCCCTGGGGTTTATGGGAAATGGTGGCAGGTGCACAACGCCATCATTGAACCTTACGCTGAGGAGGACGGGGTTGTCCGCAGCCTGTCTGAAAGGGCCTGCCCACCCGGGGACTCACTCCCTCAGGCGTCCATCCTTAAGTTTCTCTGGAACTTCCTTTCTTAGGAAGAAGCTTAGTTGTGGAAAGGAAGACAGCTATGTTAGCCAGAAACGACATAGACTCTATGTCATAGAGCCGCATGGCAAGGGCTCACATGAAGTGGAAACTCCCCCGCCTCCACACCAGTGTTCTCTTTTTAAAATAGTTCTATTGGTTTCATAGAGAAAGGGAGAGGAATAGAGAGATAGAAGCATCAATGATAGAGGAACGTCATGGATCAGCTGTCTCCTGCACGCCCCCTTCTGGGGATCGAGCCCGCAACCTGGGCATGTGCCTTGGCAGGAATTGAACCCGGGACCCTTCAGTTCACAGGGTGATGCTCCACCCACTGGGCCACACTGGCCAGGGCCACCCCAGTGTTGTGAGTGGCACTGTTGGTAGCTAACCTTGGAGTTAATGGCTCTCCTAATGTGGGCCGCTGAGCAGAGAAGGTGGGGCTGGCTGGCCCCGTCCCACCTGCCCAGCCCCCTGGGACTGGCCTGAGGGATGAGACCTTCGAGCTGTCAAACTCCCTGGCCTCAGGGGAATCAGATCACTCATTCAGCAGAGATGGAAGGGTGGGGGAGGGGAGAGGGGGGAGGAGGAGAGGGGGAGGAGGAGAGGGAGGAGGAGAGGGGGGGAGGGGAGAGGGGGGAGGGGGAGGGGGAGAGGGGGAGGAGGAGAGGAGAGGAGAGAGTGGGGAGGAGGGGAGGGGAGAGGGGGGAGGGGAGAGGGGGGAGGAGGGGAGGGGAGAGGGGGGAGGAGAGGGGGAGGAGGAGAGGGGAGACGGGGGAGGGAGGGGGAGGGGAGGGGGAGGGGAGGGGGAGGGGAGAGGGGGGAGGTAGTGCTGGGTCTTCCTGGGCCCCTCAGCCTATGCAGTTGGCACCCTGGGCCCACCTTCCTGGGTGGAGGTGCATGGCCAGCGATGGTGCCCCTGCAGGACTGGGACTGCTGAGGGGGCCAGGCAGAGCTGGGGAGGCCGGGACAGGCTGAGAACGGGGGCAGGTGTTCCCCAGCCCCAGGGCGGAGGGAGGTGGAGGAAGAATGAAGCACTTCATCTCCCCGTTCCCAGGTGAGTAGCCGCTGTGAGAATCCGGCTGAACGGCCAGGGCCCTTTGTGGCAGCGAAAACGATCCCTCCGGCCCCTGACTCCGCGGTGGGGGCCGGAGCCGGCTTCCGAGCCCCGCAGGAGCTCCGTGGGCCCAGGGGGCCCGCCACCACCCACTGTCCCGGCTCCCGGCCGTCCTCCCTCCTCTCCCCAGCCCTCCGCTGTGGCTCCTGCCACCCGCCCTCCTCCTCCCTGGGCGGGAAGTGGGCCAGACTGGCCCTGAGGCCTCCGTCCGGAGGAGCGTTCTCCTCTGGGGAGACAGCTGGTGCTTAGGGAGTATGGGGGGGTGGGGGGCAATGGCTGCGGCCCTCATTTAACAAAGGCCTCCTCACCCACACCCTCACCCACCCTCACCCACACTCACCCACACTCACCCACACTCACCCACACCCTCACCCACTCTCACCCACCCTCACCCACACCCTCACCCACACCCTCACTCCACACCCTCACCCACCCTCACCCACTCTCACCCACATTCACCCACACCCTCACCCACACTCACCCACACTCACCCACACCCTCACCCCACACCCTCACCCACACTCACCCACACCCTCACCCACACCCTCACCCACACTCACCCACACCCTCACCCACTCTCACCCACATTCACCCACACTCACCCACACTCACCCACACCCTCACCCACTCTCACCCACACCCTCACCCACTCTCACCTACACTCACCCACACGCTCACCCACACCCTCACCCACCCTCACCCACACTCACCCACACCCTCACCCACACCCTCACCCACTCTCACCCACACCCTCACCCACTCTCACCTACACTCACCTACACCCTCACGGGTGGTTCAGGGACGGTTTCAGCCTGCGGGCAGGGAGGCCAGGAGAGTGGGCTGCTGCTGGGAGCTGAGCCCCACCCGCAGGCCCCTCACCGAAGCCCAGGGAAGCAGCAGAGGGTGCCCAGGTGGCTCTGTTTGCACACCTGTGGGAGCCCCCACCCCCTGCACAGCCCCAGGGGTGACTTCAGACTCAGCCTCTGAGAGTCCCGCCTCCTGGCCCATGGCCTTGGCCCTGGCAGGAGGTGGGCTTTCACCAGCGTCATTTATTTATGTATTCACTGGAGGCCGGCCGGCCGGGAGAGGGGCGGTGGGCAGCTGGCTGGCCAGCCCTCCCGCCATGGAACTAAATGTTGAGGGGACAATTTGCATATTAGCCTTTTATTATATAGGAGGATTATTTACAAATTGTCACCTGAGGTTATGTATTTTTTAAAATTGATTTTAGAGAGAGCAGAAAGGAGAGAGAAAAAAATCAATGTAAGAGAAACATCATTGATTGGCTGCCTCCTGCACACCCAACCCTGGGCATGTGCCCTGACCAGGAATCGAACCAGTGACCTCTTGGTTCCTGGGTCAAAGCTCAACCCCTGAGCCACATCGGCTGGGCCACAGACATCCTTTATGCAGGGGGCTCCGTGTCCCGGTCTGGGCGCTGCCTGTGTGCAGGAGCCTAGCACTTCGTACTCTCCCTCTGCAGTCACGTGTGAGGGAAGCTTGTGGTTTTCCAGAAGAGAAAACGGGGTTCCATCGTTTGCCAGAGGTCAGTGTGGTGCAGCCGGAACTTGAGCCCAGGCCCTCTGCCCCACCTCCAGCTTTGGCAGAAGGGAGTGGGCGGGCCTGAGGGGGGAATCCTGGGTCGCGGGCTGCCCAGCACCCTCTCCCTGGCCAGCTCTGTGACCCAGGACCAGTCTGGCATCTGGCCTGCTCTCAAGCCCCATCGTGTCCATTGTCAGCAGGGTTAAGCCTCTGACGGGGTGAACCTGGGACCCCCCCTCCCAGCTCCCCAGGGAAGCCGCTGCTCCCCCAGGGGACGGCAGTCCCCCAGGCTGAGCTGGTTTTTCTAGAAGCTGCTCTTCCACTTTGTACAGCTCTTCCTGTTCACAGCGGGCACCGCCCATCCAGCCTGGAGGCACACCTGCCCCCACCGAGGGCACTGCGGCCTTGTACCCTTGGGCAGGTCTTGTCCTCAATCTTCTTATCTGTAAAGTGGGACTAATAATAAAAACAAGTGTGCCTCTGCCAATGTCTGCACAAAGAATGCTTTGAACCAGGAAAACCCGTGGTCAAACGGTACTTGAACCTGACCCTGACGTGGACTGTGTCCTCCCACCGCACACATCTGTCTGTCCGCGCGTGGTCGGGGGCTGGGGAGACATTCTGGCTGTGGGACTGGAGTCCGGGCCTGCCATTGGCAGCTGGATGATTTAGGGCAAATTATTTATCGGAAACAAATTATTTATCGGAAACAAAGAGAATAAAGAGCATCGCCTGAGGCTGTTGCTGAGAATGAATGAGATGATGCAATGACTAGGTGGCGGAGTGGCCTGCCCGCTGTGGGTGATGGGCACACACGGTCATCATTAGGGCACCAGGACGGTGCCCCCCCATCCTCTCGGCTGTGCCAGAGGAAGCCTTGTCTGCACGCCGGGCTCCTTGGGGGAGGGGCACAGGCCCCCCCCCCCCCCCATGCAGTCAGGTGCTGGTTAAACTCTTCTCAATGAGGATGAAAGCTGAGATGATGCCAATAGAAGCCAGGGCGGGAGCTGCCGCCTGCTCCCCACCCCATCCCCGGCCTCCCTCTCTGCTAAGCAGCTTTGCCTGGGGGAGGGGCGGGAGCTGAGCTGAGGGGTCCCCCGCCCCCGTGCCCCACCCCAGATGGACGTGGTCCTGGCTGGACAGGCAGGGAGGGGCCGTGCAGAGCCGGGGGTGGGCGTCCTGTGCTCCAGGGACCCTCCTCCTCGCTCGTGCTCAAACTCCAAATATTAATAGAAGCAGAGCCAGCCCGGGAAGGGGATAAAATTAAATCCTCGATCACGATCAAGTGGTTTTAAAAAAACACAGCAGTCAGAGGCTCCTTCCCACTGCAGCCGCCTCTGGGAGCAACAGGGGGACGGGGAGCTGCTGGGCCCTGAGCCCGGAGCGCCAGCACCCTCCCTCCTCCCTCCCTGCCCCTCCCTCACCCTCCCCCCGGGGCCTGAGGGGCCTTCTCCTACTCCTTCCCTTCTCGCCCAAAGCCCAGCAGACCTGGGACACAGCCCCTAAAGCCTCTTAGTGTGCCGGCTGCCCGGAGGGGGGCGGGGGGAAAAGGACGGGAGCTACCAGACCTGGGTTTGCATCCAGACTTTGCCAGTTCTGTGCCTGCCCGAGGCCTGGCAATGGAGGATGCACTGGCTGCAGAGAATTTCACAATAGAATTGACTCAAAGCCTGGTTTCCCCTTTCTTTTGTCTCCTTGCTAACCCCGGGACTGCCCCCGACCTTTGACCTCCCCTCAGGCGGGGGCCTTGCCTGAGGGGCACCAGCCGGGATGGGGGTGGGCTGTGGCTGCGGGAGGGGCTGATGCCCACCTCGGCGAGGTCTCCCAGGCCGGGCTCCGGCGCCCCGAGCCCCTCCCAGCCTCACCTGCCGCCCTGGTTTCTCCGGGGCGGCCCCAGGGAGGGCAGGTGGCTGAGCGGCTGGCACCTGGCGCACAGAGCCCGCAGGGCGGGCGGGAGGGGGCGGAGGTGTACCTTGGCTGGGGACCTAGGACGCAGGGAGGAAACAATCGGGCGGTAAAAATAGTCCTTTGTTTGCTGGAGGCGCACATCCTCAGGAGCCCGGTGAGAGGAAAACACCAGCCAGGCGGGAGCCGGAGCAGCAGCCAGAGGGCGGCCCAGGGGGCAGAGGCGGAGCTGTGCGCGGGGCAGGGCCTGGCCGAGGGGAGGCCGGACAGCGCCCCTCACCCCCGGGGCCAGCCTCCCTCGCTGTGTCCACAGATTGCCCCCCCTCGGACCACTCCTGGCCAGGCCTGTTGTGCAGGGCCCTCAGAAACACGCTGCCCCTGCCCGCCCACCCCTGTTCCCCCTGGGTTGCCCCTTGGGGGCCCTGTCTTGGGGGTGGCCCACATCCCAGGGGAAGGCAGTCCGGGGGCTTCCCTCTGGCAGATCACCCGCACCCCGTCGCACCCCGTCTGAGCTGCCGAGGCTGCACAGAGGCCACGCCCGGAGGGACAGCCCTGATGGCACTGTGGGTTTCTGTGGGGCGCCTGTCTGTGTCCCCTCAGGCCCCCCAGCTCCCGTGCCTGCTTCAGAGGTGCGGCCTGAGCTATCGGGCTGGCCCTCCAGACCTCTGCAGACTTCCAGAGAGTTCACCCAGCCCGGGCACCACACTGGGCCCCAGCGAGCACTCAGTCAGCCTGAATGAGGGCCTACTGTGCGCACCCTGGGAGGCAGAGGCGAGAGGGACAGGGGCACGCCCTGTGGTGGCGGAGGCTGCTGAGGCCACCCCCTGGGAACAGGCAGGACAGAGCCGTGGGGTGTGTGTTGGGGGTGGGGGAGTCCTCCCGGACGAGGCTGTGAGCCGGCAGCCCCAGCCCGCTTGCAGGGAGCTGCGGGGTCCCCCGGAGCGTCCCCAGAGCTCTTCCCCTGCCTGTGGGGTCCCTTTCTCCCTGCCCCCGCCTGGCTCCCGGGCGGTCAGGCCTGGCTCCGGGACAGTCAGGCCTGGCTCCGGGGCAGTCAGGGCCTGGCTCCGGGGCGGTCAGGCCTGGCTCCCGGGGCGGTCAGGCCTGGCTCCGGGGCAGTCAGGGCCTGGATCCCGGACGGTCAGGCCTGGCTCCGGGGCGGTCAGGGCCTGGATCCCGGACGGTCAGGCCTGGCTCCCGGGCGGTCAGGGCCGGGCAGCGGCACAGGCCTGAGGGCCACCCAGGCGGTGGTCCCCGGGTCCTCCCCGCAGTCAGACGGAGAGGAAAGCTGGAAACTGCTTCTGAAGAAGGAAACAACACGTTCTGGGGGGACGGGTCGGGGCAGGCCCAGATTCGGGCTCAGTTACCCTCCCCGCCTGCGGGCTCCTGCTGGTGCCGGGGGGGTGGGGGGGAGGGCGCGGCCAGCCCTCGCTCAGGCCTGCTCTTGCCCCCCTCTGGGCTGTGAGCCATTCAGGGGAGAGCACGAGGGGGTCCTGGTTCCGTGCCCTCCGCTGGGTGCAGGGGGAGGAGCTCCTGTGGGTGCTGGGAGGCTGGAGAAGCTTAGGCAGGAGGGGGGCGGGCAGTGGGGTGGGGGTGGGGGTGGGGCATCGCAGAGGGCACGGACTCGGCCAGGGCCAGGGTCCTACAGCTCCCTCTGCCTCTGAGCTCGGGCAGCTCCGGGCCCTGGGTCTGAGCCTCAGTTTCCCTGTGGACGGGGTGTGGTCATGGCTGCTGCTCCCCAATACTCCCAGCTCTGCCTCCTGGTGGAGATCATGTCTCCTCCCCCCCCCCCCCCCCCCCCCCCTTTCCAGTTCAGCTGGCTTTGGCCAGAGAAGCCTGGGCAGGAGAGTTCGGATCCGGGCAGCGTTCCGAGGCGCTGCCATCTGACTGGGTGCTGGCGGAGCCCGGCATGGGTGGGGAGTGAGGACGGGTGCTGCCTGTGCCGGGGGCCTGGGCCTGGGCATTCCGCAGCGTCTCCTGCCTCTCCTGACCCTGGACTGCAGCAGCCACCAGAGCCTCCGCTGTGCCAGGCATCCGGACTCCTGCTGTGTCCGAGCATTCTCCGTGGCTCCCACGGCTTCCCCGTGAGGCTGTGTGGGAGCCGCTTGCTTCTCTGGGACCCGAGGGCACACAAGTCCCCGGTGAGAGCCTGCACGGCGGTGGCTGCCCCTGCGCTCAGGATAAAGTCTCCGCCTGCCGCCCGTGGGCAGCCCCGGCCTCTGTGCCCCGGCCTCCGCCCGCCCCTCGGCCGTGCTGACCTGCCCCGTCCGCGGGGCTTCTGTGCTCGCTGTTCCCTCTGCCGGCTCTGCTCTTCTACGCGGCTCAGTCTCCCCACGTCAGCTCCAATGTCACCCCCGGCCTCAGCCTGTTCAGGCTGCTCTCACAGAATATCTCAGACTGGGTGGCTTATGAACAACATAAATTTATTTCTCATAGTTCGGAGGCTGGAGGTCCAAGGTCAGGGAGGGCCAGTGTCCGGGTGGCAGGCTGCCCCCTTCTCGCCGTGTTCTCACCTGGCGGAGGGGGCGGGGAGCTCTGGGGGGGGGTCTCTCAGAAGGGTACTAATCCCACTCGTGAGGGCTCCACCCTCATGACCTAATCCCCCCAAAGCCCCCCCTCCAACACCATCCCCTGGGGGGCTGGGGTTCCAGCAGATGGACTTTGGGGGAGGACACACTATTCAGACCTCAGCACCCCCTCAGAGGGTCTCATAACTACCCTGTTTTGCTTTCATTCTCTGACACGCTCTTTCCTCGTTTCCTGATTCTGTTCTTTCTCCGGAACAACCTTATTTGTGAATGTCTGTCTTCCCTTGTTTATCTCTTGTGCCTCTCTTCAGAAGGTAAGCTCAGAGGGTCAGGGACCCAATCGTCCTTCAGTACCTGACACAGTGTAGGTTCTCATTGAAGGTTTGTTGAATGAATGAGTAACCGTGACCTTGAATTGGCTCTTCCGCTGAGCCCTCTGTGACCTACAGCCACAGTGACCCTATTTTCTGAACTAAAAGTGTGCTGACAACAGGAAATCTGGCCCTCACCTGTTTCTCTGGCCGAGGCCTCAGACACGTTTGGCTGGTGCTGGGTTCTGGCCCCGTGTGGCACCGTATTCAGGGATTGTTAGGTCTGTCTTGGCTGGTAAATCAACGACGGGCTACGAAGGGGCTCAGGGACTCGTCCTGGCTGGGACTTTTTGGTTTGCAGGCAACAGAAACCCAATTCCAGCTGGATTGCGTCACTGGGTAGGCTCTGAGGTAGTTCATGAGATTAAAAGGCAATTGCCTCAGGGCCTGGAACTGGAGCCTGGATGCTTCTAGAACATTCTCTCCCTCTAGGTCAGTCTCTGCTTGTTCCTGCTTGACTTTGCCTTTTGGTCTCTTTATTCCCTTATAGACTGACCTCCTCCTCCTCCTCCTGGCAACTTCAGGGGAAGGAAAGTTCTTTCTCTCGGTGTGGGTGTGCCTCAGACAATCCCAGGGCAGCCTCTGATTGGCTGTCGTTGGGTAATGTGCCACCTGTTGGGCCAATCGCAGCGGCTGGGGATTTAGTCCTATCCCTTTCCTGTGGCCAGGCTGGGACAGGCTATTGAGAGTGTGATCACCACCAGAGCCACATACAGTGGAAGGGGTGGTGCCTAAAGCGTGATCAGACACAAGCTGTCACCACCAGGCTCTGATGCTGACTGAACCCCAGAAGAGAACAATTTCACAGTGATACCACCCCGAGGTGCTCGGCCAGCCTGCCACGGGGCAGGGGAAGAACAGGGGCAGGAAGGCGACCTGCCCACTGGCATGAACACCAGAATGTTCTTCTTCCCCACGGAGGCCTGGTTTTGCCAGCCTGGAGTGGCACTTCGGTGGCAAGCAGGCCTTCCTGGAACGGCAGGTGGCCCACAAAAGTAAACAAAGTCTGGAAAGTGTTGCATGTTACATGCATCCTTTTGGTGTCACGGTGTATCAAAGGTTCTGAGAAGTCCTGCAATAAAGACATCCATTTCATTTAGCTCTTCCCTTATTTATGTGACCACAGAACTCCTAAGTTTTTTAAGAATTCTGGGGGAACACACGTGAGAACTGCTGCTGTGGAGAAAGGGCACAATATAGAAAACCAGAGTTCAAGTCTGAGCCCTGCTGCTCATGTGTGACTTCTCCAAGCCTCAGCTTTCCCATCTGTGAAACGGGTGATACCACCAACCCCCACAGAGCTGTTGTAAGTGTGGAGTGAGAACAGGCCTTTGATAGGTATCTTATAAGCTGTAGAGCATGGTGCGGATACCTGACTGTTGTAACTGGAAAATAACAAAAGTACCTTATTTATCTTATAGGGTAGGCAATTCTCTATGGTCAAAATTAGGGGGTGAGCCTGGCCGGCGGGGCTCCGTGGTTGAGCGTCGACCTATAAACCAGGAGGTCACGGTTCCATTCCCAGTCAGGGCACCTGCCCAGGTTGCAGGCTCGATCCCCAGTGTGGGGCATGCAAGAGGCAGCTGATCCATGATTCTCTCTCATCACTGATGTTTCCTATCTCTCCCCCCATCTCCTTTCCTCTCTGAAATCAATAAAAAAATATTTTTAAAAAGATTAGGGGATACCCTGACCGGTTTGGCTCAGTGAATATAGCGTCGGCCTGTGGACTGAAAGGTCCCAGGTTCGATTCCGGTCAAGGGCATGTACCTTGGTTGCGGGTACATCCCTGGTGGGGTGTGTGCAGGAGGCAGCTGATCGATGTTTCTCTCTCATCGGTGTTCCTAACACTCTCTCCCTCTCCCTTCCTCTCTGTAAAAAATCAATAAAATATATATATTTTAGAAAGATTAGGGGGTGACAAAGGGAAAGGAAATGACGCATCCAGGGTTGGCCGAGTGGGTGACTAATTAGAGAAGGAGGACCCCAGCGGCAGTGCCAGGAATTAGGATAAGGCCCGGAGGCCGGGAGGGCAGAGGGAACATGGAGGGCAAACCCTGGGGCAGAGGCACCTGGCGGGAGGGAGGTGCCGGCCATGGCTGCTGACCCCTCTGAGACTTCTGAACAGACAGCAATGCTGGTGCCCCTCCCCACACCCTCCTTGTCCCACCCGTGGTGCTCCGCCTGGGACACAGGTGTGGCTCCGAGCTTGCTTGGGCCTCCTGAACGAAGTGCTGCCGGTGACTTAAACAACAGGAATGTATTGCCTCACCGTCTGGAGGCTAAAGTCCAAATCAAGGTGTGGGTGGGATTGTCCCTTCTGAGGATGGCAGGGAGCACAGCCGGTCACCGATTCTCTCTCCCCATTGATGTTTCTCTCCCTCTCCCTCTCCCCTCCTCTCTGAAATCAATAAAAACACAGGAGGAAGTCTGCTCCATGTCTCTTGGCATCTTTTCTCTAGGTGACCAAATTTCCTTCTCTTTTTCCCTTCTTCCCTCCCTCCCTCCTTCCCTTCCTCCTCCCCCCCCCTCAGTTTCTCTGTCTCTCGTTTTTGTTGTTAATCCTCACGCGAGGATATTTTTCTATTGTTGTTTGTTTGTTTGTTTGTTTTTGTTTTGTTTTAGAGAAAGTGGAAGGGAGCTGGAGAGACAGAGAGGGGGAAACATCGATGTGAGAGAGAGAGCCACCGGTTAGTTGCCTCCCACACACACACCCTGACCAGGGCGGGGGATCGAGCCTACAATCGAGGTACCTGCCCTTGACCAGAATTGAACCAGGGACCCTTCAGTCCATGGGCTGATGCTCTATCCACCGAGCCAAACTGGCCAGGGCCAAATTTCCTCTTTTACAGGGACACCAGTCTTACGGGACTGGGCCAGCCAAACAACCTTGTTTAATTGATTACTTCTGTGAAGACCTTGTCTCCAAATGAAGTCCCATTCCGAGGTACTGGGGGCTAGGACTTCAACGTGAATTTTGGGGAGACACAGCCAACCCACAGCAGTGGGCATTCGCCCAGTGGGCATCCCCCTCCGTCTCGCCAGCCCACCCCCTTGGCTGAAGGCATGTGGACTGCATCCTGCCGGGAGAGAGGGGCGGTAATCGTGTTAATTGCCACAACAGCAGATCTGCAATTAATGTGCCACGGGAACGAAGAGTGAGTGCACTGAGCGCACCCGGTTTGACTTAAACTACACCCTCAGCAGCGCTGTGCCTCGGAGCCCCACTGTTCATGCTCCTTTGCAAATTAGCAAAGACAGTAAACTAACATCTGTTTCCCCTTCGTCCTGCTCAGCGGGGAGCTATGAGGGGGGGTTGTGGGGGGAAGGGGGACTGAAGGAGGGGTGTCTGGCCCGGCAGCCTGATTGGATCCTGTGCAGAGCCGGCCTGGCCACGGGTGAACCTGAACTTGGGCCCCTGTTCCCCTTACTCATCCCCACGTTGGGCACCATATGTGCCGCGCCAGCACAGCTGCGTTCGGTGAGCCTGAGAGGGGCCAGTGAAGGATTGAGAAAAGACAGATAAGAACCCTACCGAGCATCGGCCTGAGAACTGAAAGGCCCAGGTTCGATTCCGGTCAAGGGCATGTACCTTGGTTGCGGGCACATCCCCAGTAGGAGGTGTGCAAGAGGCAGTTGATCGATGTTTCTCTCTCATTGCTGTTTCTAACTCTCTATCCCTCTCTCTTCCTCTCTGTAAAAAATATAAAATAAAATATATTTTTTAAAAAAGAAAGAAAAGACAGGCAAGAGAATAAAGCTGGGTCTGGGTGGGACGCTGCCCTCTCTGATGGAGAGCTAGCGACAGCACCACGGCCTGCCAGCCGAGCTTTATTTTATAGCCAGTTCCCAGGAGGCAAAGTGAGGGCGTGGTTACAACGTTCTCGCGGGTTTCGAACCTGCTCAATTACGTGCATCTGATCAGGCTTTGTTTCCTTGCTGCACCTCCCACAGCCCATATCACTCAGCCACGTGGGGCTACAGTTCGGACCATAAGGTCAAGCTCACAGCCGCAGCCTTTGGCTGTAATTGTGCTGCGACTTGCAGGTGGCTTTGCCCTCTCATTAGTTCCAGGCTGAACCTGTCCGAAGCTGTGGTGCTCTCCGCAGATCCTGTCCAGAGCCGGCACCTCGGCCTGACCCTCGGAGCCATGGCCTGGCAGACACCCCACCCAGCGGGACAGGGACAGGGCTTTGTTCTCTGTGGAGTGTCTCACACGTGGTGGTGACTACATGGGGCCCTGGGGCAGGTTTGGAGACGTGAGGCTGAGCCACAACCTCGTCCTCCATTCGTAGACCAAGTCCAGGGGCAGGTGGTAAGCTCCCCAGAGGGGCAGAAACAAATGCTCGGGCCCCTCTGCCTCTGCTCTCAGCACAGGGCTGATGGCCTGTGTTTCTGGCCCTGGGGACAGATGGGAGTCGGCCCCGCACGTACTTGCCTCCTTCAGCCCGAGGGCACCCTCCCAGGCCTGGAGGTGGCTGGCATGAGCTTCGGTCTGAACAGGCGGCATCCCCTGCCCAGCTAGTGCCAGGCAGACCCTCCCCTGCCCCCAGCGTGCACCTGGGGCTCCTCACCCTGGGCCTTGCATCTGCCTTGCCTCTTGCTCCAGCTCTCCGGCCTTCCCTTGCCATCCATCCGACTCCTCGCTGGGCCCGTGCAACCAGGGGTCACAGACCCTTCAGCTGCCCCCCCCTTCCCTCCCTTCCCCTGCAGGCCACTGGCCCTCCCGCTCCGGTGCTTTCCAGCAATTTGCTCCCTCCCTGCCTTTCCCAGGCCGCGGGGCTGCCTGGCTCCTGCTGAGCCAGCCGCTCAGGCTCATGGGAATTCTCAGGGCCCCTGTGAGGCTGGTTGGGGACAAGCAGCCTCCTCATTCGCACCCCTAACTCAATGCCTCAGATGATGGCACTGCAACTTCGAGGAGGAGGACGAGCGAGAGGGGGAGGGGAGAGGAGGCAGGGCCACCCCCTCCCCACTGCCCCTGGGGGATGCACACAGGCCGGGCCCCTGGGGAAGCCTCCCCCTTTGTGGGAACCCCGTTCACGTCCCCAGTGGTTCGGGGTTCCGGTTCAGGGTTTGGGTTCTGGAGAAAGCCACACACAAATGAAAAAAGACTAGAAAAGTATTAATTTGGCGATATGGCAAGGTGACTAGACGTCCCGCTTTTGGCGGGACAGTCCCGATAAAATCGGGATGTCTGGTCACCTTTCTATATGGGGGGCCAGGCGGGAGCCCACCTCTAGTGGGAAAACCACAGGGGAGCTCGGGCCTTGCCAGCCCTGTCATTGAGGCCATGGGGTACACCCACAGCCCTGGGGCAGGACACTCCAGTAACAGGAATTTCCATGAGACAACAGAGGTGGAGGCTGCTTCAGCTAATAATGTTTTAACTAAACGGCCAGCGAGGGGTCAGACCAATTAAGGTTGTTGACCAGCCTTCCCGGCCTCCTGTCCACATCTCTCTGTCAGTGAGACAGTGATTGGTTTCTGGCGCCTCTTAAAGCGCCGGCAGGATCTGAACCGGAGAGAGAGGAGGGCTGGGGGCTGACCGAGGGGCCCAGCTGGAAGGATGGCCGCCAGCGACTGAGCGCTCATGGCAGCATCACGTGTGGCCCACATAGCAGCACCCCGTGAGGCACGTGCCCCTGGGACCCCACTTTGTAGCTGATGAAACAGAGAGAGGAGGCCACCGAGCTGGGAAGTGGCAGGCTAGGGGGTTAAAGGCAAGAAGGTTCCAGAAGGGCTCACCCCTGGGAAGGCCACACGCCCGTGAGGGGGTCCTGTGTGCAGCGTGCGAGGCGGGAGCTGGTCTGGGGTGACGGGACAGGCTGCCCGCACAGGGGACCGTCCTTTGGGATGGAGGAAGGGCCTGGGCCCTGGCTGGGACACCCCCTCCCATCACTGTCCCAGCCCAGTGTCTCGGCTCACCCCCCGCCCCCGGCCACCCACCACCCAGGAGCTCCGGAGCTACAGAGCACCAGGCAGGGCGGAGGTCAGCCGGCACTTCTCCCGTCTCGATGGCCCTCGGACCTTTCCCGGCCTTGCGGCCACTTTCGCCATCGGAGCAGTGTGTTCGGGAGTGAGGGGCGCCCTGGGTGACAGCGTTGGGTCTGAATCCTGACTCTAGCTCTTTGCTGTGTGACCTTGGGCAGATGACGTCAGCTCCCTCGGCCCCAGCGTCCTCCTCAGTGAGGCAGGATGACCTGTAATCCCTGCAGGGGACTGGGGCCAGCAA
The DNA here is from genome assembly GCF_014108245.1 of Pipistrellus kuhlii. Taxonomy (NCBI): domain Eukaryota; kingdom Metazoa; phylum Chordata; class Mammalia; order Chiroptera; family Vespertilionidae; genus Pipistrellus; species Pipistrellus kuhlii. The sequence goes on along the minus strand of NW_023425534.1, from coordinate 3,968,175 downwards.
GACACCGGGTAACGCACAGGCGGAATGCCTCCGCAGGGCCAGAGCTCAGCAAGCCCCCTGAGCCCTGTGCGAGTGGTGCTCATTATCTCTGGATCTCTGGGGGGCGATTAACCCCGCTTCCCAGGTGAGGAAGGAGAGGGAAGAGGTACCCAAGCAGCTAGAAGAGCTGGAGGCCTGGAAGGCAGAGATTCTGGAGCCTGGCTCCTGACTTCTGCCGGCACTGGCTGGCCCAGGGGGCTTCGGAGCTGAGGCAAATTGCAAGAGACCAGAGGAGCCTCATCGGAGGGCTGAGGGTCCTGGCAGGTCGCTGCACTCCTGGGAACCCTTGCTTTCCATCAGTGAGACAGAGATGAGTGAACCCTTACCCGGGAGCCCTGGCCGGTGTAGCTCAGTGGATAGAGCGCCATACTGTGGACTGAAGGGTCCTGGGTTCGATTCCAGACAAGGGCACATTGCCTGGGTTTCAGGTTTGATCCCCAGTTTGGGGGACAAGGGAGTTGCAGGAGGCAGCTGATCAATGGTTCTGTCTCATCATTGATGTTTCTCTCTCTTTCCTTCTCCCTTCCCCTCTGAAATCAATAAAAATATTTTTTAAAAATTAAAAAATAACCCCTACCAGGGACATTGCTGTGCGTTCCACATGCATACAGACGCCCTGAGAAAGGGAACATGCTGGACAGATGCGAGCTAGAAAGAGCTGCGTGACAGGGGCTATTTTCACCGTCATCTCCTTGGACTTCTCAGAGTCCATACAACACATCACACCAGCATCATCGTCTCCAGGAGAGCAGAGTACCTTCTGGGGCCACCCACTGAGCCACACCCCTCAGACGCACCGTCTCATTTAATCCCACAGTAGTCTGAACGAGGTATTACTATGACTGTGCCCATTTTACAGATGAGGCAACTGAAGCTCAGAGCCTCAGGCTGTCTGGTCTTCCCTGCTGATCCCTGGGACCAGGCTTTGTCTGAAGCAAGACCGTGCGAGTAAAACATGCCTCCTGTTGGTTAAACCACTGGATCCTCCCAGCTCCTCCCAGCTCCTCCCAGCTCCGGGGAATGGGAGGGAGCTGTGGAGGGAATCCCACATGCTGCTGTTTTCACTGTGCAAACCGAGGCCGGAGGCCGGGTTTCCTCCTCGTTTCTGCCCTCGCCTCCTCCCTTCCTCCCCTCCTCACTGAAACCAATCCTTCCCATCGCGATGCTATGGGCAGACAGAGCAGAAAGAGTGTGTGTTGTGTGTCCCACATTTGCCCATATGTCGTGTATGTGTGTGTGTGTGTGTGTGTGTGTGTGTGTGTGCATGCCCTAACTGGGAACCGAACCTGCTGGTTCATAGTTTGACACTCAACCACTGAGCCACACCAGCCGGGCTTTGCTTGTATTTGTTAATGGAAGGATAAGTCCCAAACAGGCAACATGGTCACCTACAGGTGAAGGAGAGATCAGAGAGGAGGAACGGACCAGACTTCTCTGAGCAGCTTGCTTTCAGGGTTTGACTCTGGAACTTTGCGAATATTGAACATAACCATACATGCAATAAGATTAAACGAGAATTTTACAAAAGGGAAGGAAGTGGACAGATTCACATTTGAACCTGGGTCTGTCCAACCAGAGTGTCTGCCCTAAGTCACATCCTTCCGTGTCTCATTGTCCCTCCTACAGCAATGGAGTGGCCTGGCCTGGCCGAGATGGGGCCTCACTGAGCACCGGGGTGGGATGGGGGAGGTGGTGGGTGGGGAGACACGTGGGGGAGCCTGGTGGTGCGGGGGCTGTGGCTTCAGGACCTTCGGGAGACTACAATCTGTGGCTCTCACCAGATTTCTCACCGCCCGCTCCCTGGCACCCCGAAGTTGCCGCTGCCAGGCTCACTGCCAGGAGAGCCGCTATGGTGGCTGCTCACCTGCCTCCAGCCGGTCCCACACGCACACACACGGGCGCATGGCTCTCGGTACAAACAGCAAAACATGCCGGCCTGTGGGTGGCTTGGCTTCCTGGCACACAGCTTCCTGCCCGAGGTCTCATGGCATCCTCAGGCAACGGCCCTGGGGATGGTCCTCCGGGAGGAGCTCAGGCCTCGCACAGCAGAGGGGGGCTCCCGCTGGGGCCCGTGCACCCTGATTTTGGAATGGGGGTGTAACTTCACACAGGAGCGAAGGCGCTGTCTGCGGGTCCAGACAGACAGGGAGCTGAATCCCAGGAGTCCTCTCTAGCAGTGCGCTCTAGAACAACGTTCAGTTTTCTAACCCGGAACAATGGAAGGCCCTCCAGGAGCGCTGCTGGACAGAAACGGCAGGAGCTTAGTACGGAGGCTGTTGTGATTAGCGAGAGCCATTTTACAAACGCAGCATCCTGCCCGCCGGCGTGGCTCAGGGGTTGAGCATCGACGTACGAACCTGGAGGTCCCGGTTCAGATCCCGGTGTGGGCACATGCCTGGGTTGCGGGCTCCATCCGTGTGAGGCCTGCAGCAATGATTCTCTCATGATTGCTGTTTCTCTCCCTCTCTGAAAGCAATTAAAAATGTTAAATGCGGCACCCGGGATATTGTGTCCTCTCGTATACTGCTCCTTCAGAAGTTCAAGTCTTCCTCGCCTGGCCGACAGTCACCCCCTTACCCTCCCATCCAAGGACCCGCTGAGGACAGGGCTGGGTGGCGCCTCTCTTCCTACGGCCCCAGGGCTCCTGGCATGACCCTCTGCTGGTCCCAGCACAAGTCTGCATCGATGCCCAGCGCGGGGCCCTTCTGAGGACTCACTGGTCCGTCGTGTGGAGACCTGTGCAAGGTGCCAACGTAGCCGAGGCTGCTGTCAGGCGGAGCCGAGAGGCAGCGCACCGTTCTCCGGCTTCCTAGACGTTCAGGCGGAGCCCGGAGCTGCGCTAACTCTCCTGCAGGCACATCCCAGCATGTGCGGGCTGCGCTGAGCTCTCCCTCCTGCTGCGGGACCTTTTCCATCGATCTCTTTGTTTCTTTAAGGGACAGGGAGGGTGAGAAGATAGAGGGACCAGGATTCCGGTTTGTTTGCGTTTCTAATAGAACTGAATACATTACACTCCCCCTCTTGCCATCGACCCATAGACTCAGAACTCGGTTCTGAGATTATTCCTTTCCCATTTTGTTTTATAAATCTCCAAGGTCCCACGTGGGATCTCTGTAGTAATAGTTTTTAAAAACCACCAAACAAACACGGCAACTTATTTAGTTCATCACTGGATGTTTATTGCGCTCCTACTGTGTGCTCAGCAGTACACCAGGAGCTCAGAGGGCTCCTGAGGGAAAAAGAAACTGCCATGTGTTTAGACCTACTGTACACTGGGCTCCGTGAGGCACTTCAACCGCATCGTTTCATTTAAGTCTGATGACTCGAGGGAACAGACGCTGTTATCCTGTTTCACAGGTGAGGAAAGACAGTTCCCTAAGTTGTCCAAGGTCATTTGTAGGGGCAGGAGTCAGAAGTTCCATCCATACCATCTGGGTCCTTCCCACTAGAATAATGGGGAGGAGAAAAGGACACCAAGTAGCAGATTATCAAGCCCTGGCTGGTTAAGAGGTAATCAGGAGGACTTCATGGAGGAGGCAGCCCAGAGGTGCACTGTGAGGACCAGAGGCTCAGGGCAGAGGTGGAGAAGGGTCCTGGGAAGGAAGGAACTGAAGGCAGATAATGGCAAACAGCAGCTGGATTGGCTCAGTGGATAAAGCATCGACCTGTGGACTGAAGGGTCCCAGATTCTATTGTATTTTGGTCCAGGGCACGTGCCTGGGTTGCAGACTTGGTTCCCAGTAGGGGGCGTGCAGGAGGCAGCCGATCAATGATGCTCTCCATCACTGATGTTTCTCTCTCTCTCCCTCTCTCTTCCTCTGTGAAACGAATAATATATATATATATATATATATATATATATATATATATATATATATATATATATATATATATAAAGATAATGGCAACAGCAGCCTGAGGGAGGGCTGAGAGGTGGACAGCCTGGCAGAGCGGTCTGGACCTGATGAGATAGCCGCAGGGCCCCCACGGGGAGCCAGGGAGGGACGGACGCATAGCAGTGCCTGGAGAGGATGACTGCAGAGCTGGGGGGAGGAGCGGAGAGGGCAGGAGAGGGCAGGGCCAAGCAGGACCCCTTGGGAAGGGTGCACCCCAGGGGCGCCTCGTCCTCCTGGCCTCAGAGGCGGGGGTGGCTGGGCAGCAGAGGGGGGACCTCCAGGCTCTGATGGAGGAAGCGTTTGAGGGGGAAAGGATGGGGAGGAAGAGCACATCCATTAGAGGCTCTGAAACCTCCTCCATCCCGCCTCTGCTAGCTGCTGCTCAAGGTCGTCCCTGTAGGATCAAGTCCAAATCCCTCCTCCTGTCACTTCAGGTACCTCACCATCTGGCCTCCAGCTACCTCACCCACTGCTCCCCTAAATAAGTCCTCCACTCTCCACAAACGGGTTGAGTCACTCCCTCCCAGCCCCACCTGGTCCCCACAGCCCACCAGCCAGCCCCTCTCCGCACACACGGGCAGGGATGGCCTCAGCTCTCCAGCTCCGTCTGGAGTCACTTAATATTCTGCTGCCATTGAGCTTTTGCTGTTGGCGTCTCCCTCTGCCACCGCCCGTCCTGGAGGGTCCGCATTTCTCTTTACAGGGTCTCCCCTGGGGACGTCATCACCCGGCTGTTTCCGCATCTGCTAAATGGAGTCACTGCTGTGGTCTCACGGGCCTGGCCCGCGGGAGCCCTCCCTGACGGATCCAGTTCTTTCCTCCAGTGTGTGCGGGGGTGATGGGGGTGATGGGGGAGTGAGGCATCCACCTGAGAGGCATTTGACACATTTGCTGCATCCCACTGGGATCTGCTAAAAAGGGCGCGCGCACAAGCCACAGACAGATATCTTCAGCAAATGGAGGAATCTTGAGTTTCAAATTCAGGACGGACTCCTTGGGACAGGCATTCTTCCCACCACCCCCTCCCCCCCCACACACCGCCCCTGCAAAGCAGCCTGACCCTGTGCGGAGCGCGGTGTGACCTCGCATCCTCGGGCGCCCCCATCACCCCGACTTGGCGGAGGACACCGAGGTCCTGGGAGGCGACGCGACTCTCCCGCAGCGGCCAAGGTGTGGGCGCCCAGGGGCCCCCGGCTGCACCCTCCAGCGGGGTCTGCACTCCTTGGGGGTGGGTGGGGGTGGGACGGGCAGAAAGGGAGGCACGGGTCCCGGGGTTCCGCTCGCCCGGCTCCGGAGCCTGGGAACGCGCGTGGGGATGGAGAGCGAATGCTCTGGGCCGGGGCAGGGGTGCAGCCCCCCGGGCCCTCTCCTCCGCTGGGGAGACTCCCCGGCCGCGTCCCCACGGGTGCGCGCCTCTCCCCGCCGTCCCTCCCGCGCCGCGCGCGCTCTGAGGGCCGCTGCGCGCGCGCCGGGCCTGGGATCCAGGCCCCCCCTCCACCCCGTAGCCCCGCCCCTCCCCTCGGCCCCGCCCAATCCGCCCGGCCTCTCAGTCCCTTAGCCCCGCCCCTCCTCCCGGCCCCACCCACATCCCCGCCCCGCCCCGCCCCGCCCCCAGTCGGGTACCAGGTCGGACCCGAGAGAGAGCGCCGCCGCCATCTTAGTTGGAGCCGCTGCCTCCAGCGAAGCGCTGCCTCCGAGGAGGGGAGGCGCTCGCGGCCCGAGCGCGCGGCCCAGCGTCCCGGCGGCGGCTCCCCCGCGGCGCCCGGTTCCCGCCGCGGCTGCCTGGCTCCGCGCCGCCCGAGACCCGCTCCGCGCCCCGAGCGCCTCCCCGCGTCCCCGCCGAGGGCCGGGCGCCCGAGCGATGCTGCGCCGCCCCGCGCCCGCGCCGGCGCCGGCCGCCTGGCTGCTGCTGGCCGCGCTGCTGAGCGACTGCGGCGTCTGGGCCGCGCGAGGTGAGCGGCGGCGGCGGGCGGGCGGCGCGGGGCCGGGCGGAATGCGGGGTCGGGGCGCGGCGGCTGGGGGCGCGCGCTGCGGGCGCGGGGGAGTGGAGCGCCGTCCTGGGCGGGGCCCCTGGGTCCGGGCCGCCCCCGCCGCAGCCCCGGGGGGTGGCGGCGCGGTCTGAGGGACCTGCGGCCCGGCCGGAGGGTCGGTGCCCCGTGCCCGGCAGCGCCCGCCGGCCGAGCTGCGCCCCGGGAGATGCCCGGGCGGGTGCTGGGTCCCCGGTGCGCACCGGCCGGGCGCACGCACAGGGCGGTGAGTGCTTACATAAGCGCCCACTCCTCCGCATCCCCGGCCGGATCCCGTCTGCACCGCGGACCCGCATCCTCGCCCTTCCCTCCTCCCCTCCCTCCCCCTCCCGGGTCCTCCCCGCAAACGGGCAGAAGCTGGGAATTCCGCTCCCCTCGCACCTTGCACCCCAAGGAGAGGCTGCGCGGCGGCGGGACCGCGGTCCCCCTTCCCCCTCCCCGCATTGGGAATCTGCGTCCTCCCGTCCCGCGCCGCGGTGGGACCGAGGTCGTGCGAGGCTTCGCGGCCTCAGCAGCACAAGAAAGCCTCTTAGGCGCCTCAGGACGGAGATCACTCCATGGTTACTGGCAAAAAGCTTTCCTCAGCGAGCTGATGGCGTTGTTGTCGCCGTCCTCACCCTCTCCACCTTGCGAACGGTGCTTGCTTTCCGAGATGGACTCGGCTCGCCAGCGAGAGGCTTACGCATTGCAGATCCGGGCTTCCGAACGGGTCTTGGAATCGTAACCATTTTCCTTGGCCACGGAACCAGTAACCTAGGTGTAGTTTACAGAGTACTTGGATCTATTCTTCTGATTTAAAAAAATAAAAATAAAAAAAAATGGGGTCGTAGGGGAGAGGGTTGATGCAAGTCTAGATGGAATGGTCGTATTTCAGTTAAGCAAGCTTTGGGGAAAAAAATTCCCATTTTCTCTTCCTTGGTCTGAATACGGAGAGGACTAGGGTGTTAACAAACAATCTAAAGGGCAGAGGAGGCAAAAGCGTCTTTTGTTCCAGGTTCCTTTCTTCCCGCGGAGGAGGATTATAAACTTTGGGCACTTCTTTCATTTCATTTGTGACGTTCTGTTGACGATCAAATTCAGATTTTAGTATCAAATTGCTCTCGATTTGATCTTTAGAAGTTACATCAAGCTGCGTTTGAAATGTGCTTGCCAGATTTGGGATTGAGGTCTGAAAGTCAAATATATCCAAGCAAAAAATGTCAAAGTTTTGCTTCTCTGAGGACAAGCACATTTTTAAAATACGTGCCTGGGTTGGGTATTGGGGGAATAGTTCCCGTGTATTTAGTTTAGTCAGTGATGGTATTTCTCATCAAAACCCATATTTTCTTTTGTCTTTTCACCCACATTTCTTCATTATTGACGAGTTAAATTAGTTCTTTGATGTTATTGAGATACTTGATATTTGATACATTTCAGTATCAAATATCTTCAGTATGACACACTAACAAGTCTTATGTGAAAGATGACTTCAGACTTTTGTAACTTAACTATGTCTAAGCTTTTCTTGGTGCATTTGCAATACTTAGGAATTCTTAGTCTTCAAAATAAAAATATTTAAACATCAGTTATTCTGCTGTGTTTGTTATTTTTTTCCAGCTTGCAAGTTAGAAAACGTCTCCAGAATGTTGCATGAAATGCTGATAAAACGATTTCATTTAAAAATGTTAGAGGAATTTTCTATGTAAATATGCAATTTGGGGAGACACGTTCTGTGGGTTTACTTTAAAAGATAATCATATCAAGTAATATTTGAATGTTTTACTGATGCAAGACAGTCTGACATTAAGACTGCTGTGTTCATACATGAGTTACCTCTAATAAATATTAATGGGATGAAGATCACAGAAATTGCTGGAGAGAATGTTACGTTTTGTGATCTAAGTTGCACGTTGACTATTAGTTTTATAGAGAACCCTAAATTTCACTTCATTTGTAGCTATAATTCTCAAAAAACATCAAGAAAACCAAAATATTAGAAATATCTGTGGCTGCCTTCCTTCTCTCCAGTGAGTCAATTTTGAGGAACTAGAAAATGAAATAGAGAAAATAGAAAGCTTCTATGAATATTTTTAAAAAATGCAAGCATGCAGTGCATTTCAAAGCCAAATAAATAACAGTCAATGTTATTTTCCTGTTTGTATGCAGAATTCTCAGCGAGGTTTCTTCTTACTGTTTGAAATTTCTCTCTCTCCCCAACCCCGGAGCCCTCCCTTCCCTGCTCACTTTCCCTTTTTTTCACAGCACTTGCTCCGATGCCCTTTGTCATTTAGTTATTTTGTTTATCATCTGTCTCTTTTGAACATAGCCTCAGGATGGAAGGGGGTTTGGTCTGGTTTGCTTGCTTACGTATGTTATTTTTACCTGACATTTAAGTGTCATACTGAAAAAGCGTTGCAGCCATAGAGTATAAACTAACGGAAATTCTGCAACACGGATATCAGAATTCATCAGTAGATACTTTTCAAGGGCCCTCCTGGTGATTGTAGTGGTGGGGATATTAGATTAAAAAATCTGTAGCAGCTTTTGAAGGCTGGAGCTCTGTGGCGTCCACTTTGAGTCCATTTTTTAAAAAACCACACGCTGTAATTCTCAGCCGTTTTAGAAAATGGTTTCTTAATTTGTTACCTTGTTCTTCAAAGCAACGTTGAGGAAAAAGTCATTTGAATATAGATTTCAGTGTTGTGCTTAACAAAGCATTTTTATTGCTAAATGTCATTTGTTCACATAGGAGACCTATAGTGCTAAAGCAATAATTAAATATTAATAATTTTGAAGGTCTTCCAGTTTAAGACCTGTAACTGATTAACTGGAATCCTGTTCAATAGAGTCTGTTCTTGGCTCCATCCTCCTTTAAGGAGAAGAAGCATAAAACCACGCAGTTTCATAGGAACTCGGTTTCAAAAGGGAGTTTTAAGAGCTTATATTATACATTTTCAGTGTCAGTACTATTTGATTTTTGAGCTAAAACAACATTTCAGTTTTAGATATGAGGAATATGATCAATACATAAAATACTAATTAAATATGATTACATTACTTTTTACGTTGAAATTAGAAAAATCCTATAATTCCATGACAGTACTTTCAGGACATGGTTAAGTTCATTAAAGCAATTTTTCATGTCTAAAATGAGGAACCTGAGGGATAAAATTTTAGGTCACAAAAAAGGATTGGATTATTTTTATTATTGCTTTCTAAGACAGGAAATGTAATTTTTAGATAGGGTTTTCATTTATGAGAGTTAAAGGATTATCCTGGAAATCACCCATAAAGTATCTCACACGTTCTGGTTAATTGAGGTTTTAGATCATTAGCCTGTATAATAAAAGGCTAATATGCAAATTGTCCCCTCAACTGGGAGTTCCACCAGGGGGCGGGGCTTGCCTGCCAACTACCCATGACCCCTCCCCCAGGCCAGCCCTGCATTAGATTGGCCCCCACACTCCAGTCGGGACAGGCCGGTGGACCCCACTCATGCAGGAATTCGTGTTCCGGGCCTCTAGTGCCTTTCTATAGACCTTGCTTTTTCTGCGGCCTTCATTTGGTAAGAGCAGAGGTACTTGAAGAAATGTGTCTTTATAAATGAAATTCAGGATATTGATTTGTTATAGAATACAGAGCTTCAGGGATATGGATTCAAAAGTGGTGGGGCCCTGGCTGGTTTTGCTCAGTGGATAGAGCATCGGCCTGGGGACTGAATGTCCTGGGTTTGATTCCAGTCAAGGGCACATGTCTGGGTTGTGGGCTCGGTCCCCAGTAGTGAGCGTGCAGGAGGCAGCCGATCGATGATTTTCTCTCATCGTTGATGTTTCTGTCTGTCTTTCCCTCTCCCTTCCTCTCTGAAATCAATTAAAATATTTTTTTTGGGAAAAAAATGGTAGGAATGATTTTATACAATTTTGTATTCTTTTTGTTGTTGTTGTTAATCCTCACCTGAGGATATTTTCCATTCATTTTTTTAGAGAGAATGAAAGGGAGCGGGAGAGACCGAGAGAGAAACATTGATGTGAGAGAGACATCAATTGGTTGCCTCCTGCATGTGCCCCAACCTGGGCTGGGAATTGAGCCTGCAACCGAGATACATGCCCTTGACCAGAATCGAACCCAAGACCCTTCAGTCCACTGGCTGAGGCTCTGTCCAAGGAGTCAAACCAGCTAGGCCTGCAATGTTGCATTCCTTTTTTTTTTTTTAATCTTGCATTCTTGCATTCTTTAAAAAGCAGCCGTTAAAAGTGACATTTTGACATCAGTAGAGACTATGCAGGCCAGACCCCTCAAACTATGACAGTTCCCTGCCCATGTGTCAGGCTGACAGAGTGCCCAGCTTTTCCATAGAGCCCCACCACCTAGAAATTGGAGCATGGTGTTAACTTGTCCCTGATTTAGTAGGTCCTTTCTAACCTGTTCTCGGAATATTTTTGTTAATTTTCTCATTTAGCTATAGGGTGATATTATTAGATTAATTTTTTTCACTAAATCTGTTGCTAAGGCTTTTTTATTTTTAAAGTTTTGGGCGAAGAGCCCTGGCTGGTGACCTTAGCATTGGCTTCAGCACCGAAGGGTTGCAAGTTCGATCCCCCGCTGACCTGGCCTGGTGCAGGAGGCAGCCAGTCAGTATGTCTCTCTCACATAGATGTTTCTCTCTCCCTCTCCATTCCTTCCTTTCTTTTATCCTGAAAGGAAAGGGGAAAGGGGTAAAATGGAAAAAATGACCCCAGGTTAGGATTAACAAAATAATAAAAATTCCTAGGTGAAGATTCAGTAATTTCAAAGTAACTGAATTTAGAACATCTTAAAAACCTATAAAACACATCCAACAGCTGCCTTTCCTTCCATTCCAGAATCTCAGAAGTAGGTGGCTCAGCAGAGAAAAGGAGGAATCGTGTTGTTTTAACCTTTGCTCAGGCATGAGTATTATCTTACCGCCGTCTGTTTTGGGCCAGTTTTATTCTCTTGTGACAAGAACTTCTAGAGTCTGCTACTTTTCAAATCTACCTTCATCTATAATTTCTTAAACACATTGTTCAGGACAAAAGATATTTTTCTTTTCCTATATCTACTCTTTAAAATAAAATTTTAAACACCTTTTTTGAAATATAATACACATACCATAAAATTCACCCTTTTAAAAATGCACAATTCAGTGTGCAACCATCACCACTATCTAATTCCAGAGTGTTTTCATCACCCCAAAAAGAAGCCCCTAGCCCTTAACTGTCCCTCTGAATTCCCCTCCCCATCTCCTGGCAACCGCTAATCTGGATTTGCCCAGTCCGGACATGTCCTAACACTAGAATCAGACAGTGCAAAGCCTCTTGTGACTGGCTGCTTTCATTTGGCATGACGTTGTCAAGATTCACCCATGTTGTAGCCTGAGCCAGAACTTCCTTTCTTTTAGGTTTGGAATAACATTTGTACAGGTTTGTGTCCCCCCAAAATCTCTACGTTGAGACCTAATCATTCTCCTCCAAGTCACAGTATTTGGATGGGGCTTTGGGGGGATGATTAGGTCACGAGGGTGGAGCCCCCCCAAACGCGATCAGTGCCCTTCCCGCCGAGTGAAGACACAGTGAGAAGATGGCTGTCCACGGGACCAGAGAGTGCGCTCTCACAGACACCACGTTTCCTGCACCTTGGTCTGGGTCCAGCCTCCAGAATGTGAGAAATAAAGTTCTGTTGTTTATAGGCCATCTAGTCTGCTATTTTGTTACAGCGGCCCAAACAGACTAAGGCAAGGTTCCGTCGGATGGATATCCAACATTCATTTTTCCATCCTCAGCTGATGGACGTTTGAGCTGCTTCCCCCTCTGTGGCTCCTGTGAACAAGACTGCTGTGCACATTCGTGTACAGGTTCTTGTGTGGACACGTGTTTTCAGCTCTCTCATATATGCCTCGGAGGGGATTGCTGGGTCTTATGATAACTCTGTGCTTAACATTTTGAGGAACTGCCAGACTTTTTCACAATGGCTGCACCGTCCCACATTCACTTTTGATCTCATAATTACTCCAGGACAGTCTTTCTAACCAGGTACATGTTTCACAGTTGTCAGAGTTTTCTGTTGATTATTTTTTTCTCAGAGAGAGAGGAGAGGAGAGGGAGAGATAAACATCCATCAGTTGCCTCCCTCATGTACCCTGACCAGGAATTGAACCTGCGACCTTTGGTGCACCGGATGATGCTCAGCCAACCCAGCCACACTAGCCAGGGCGGGAGTTTTCTTATTAGAGGGTTAAGTCACTATTTTTTCCTGGTCTAGGGACAAACTGGCATTTCGTGCAACCAGCTTCTTCCTTTGCTGTCATCTTCCGTGTCATTCCTCCCCTTAGACTCTGAGTTGAAAGGAGCTTTGCAAGCTCTGTCCTCTACACGCAAGCAGCCTTCCCTGTCACACAGGCCTGCCTTCCGTGTTCCTGACAGTGATCTCAGCTTGGGCACTTGCTCGCACACAAAGCATCCTTTTTCTTTAAAACATTGTTTGAGCCTTTAGTCAGCTTTCCTTAGGACTAAATCTTACCAGTCCTTCGAATCTTTGGCCACATCCAGTCCTGCAGCTTTTCGTTGTTGCCACCTGTCACTTTAAGAAAGCTGAGCATAGCTGAAACCGGTTTGGCTCAGTGGATAGAGCGTCGGCCTGCGGACTGAAAGGTCCCGGGTTCGATTCCGGTCAAGGGCATGTACCTTGGTTGCGGGCACATCCCCAGTGGGGGGGGTGTGAGAGGCAGCTGATCGATATTTCTCTCTCATTGATGTTTCTAACTCTCTGTCCCTCTCTCTTCCTCTCTGAAAAAAAATCAATAAAATATATTAAAAAGAAAAGAAAGCTGAGCATATTTGTGGTCCGGAGTCCACGCCCCCACCCAATGCTCCAACCAGTGGAGCCAGCCAGCCAGGGCTGCTGCTTTGGTTTGATTCTTTAATTTATTGTTTGTCATCCAGTCCTCACAGCGTAAAACGCTTAGAAATCTGTCTTCAGAATCACAGTGAATTCTTAAAACTCTGTGAAAAGGAGTGTCATCTTTGTTTAATACCTATTTAAAGTCTAACAAAGACATTTGTTCTGGGCTCTTGTTAATACTACATAATTTTTGGTTATATAACATAGTACTCTCATTTTAAGGATCACCAAGAAAAAAATTGAATGTCATAAACCTAAATGGAAGTGTGTAAAATTTAAGAATGATTTGTATAAATGGCCTTTAAAGAACATAATTTATTCCATCTTAAATGCAGAATCCAGGCACATTTAATTTTGCATATTTTAGATGTAGCTGATGATGAATGCTCATAGCACCAGCTGCATAATACATGGGGAAAAGTGCAGAAACCCCTTTGTTCAAAAATTAAGAATTTCAAAATGGCAACAGCATTAAGTGAAGCATGGGGTTGGGCTGGGTGTGCACAGACTCACTGCACAGTATTCAGACAGGGCGGCCCCGAGGTTTCAGCCAGAGCCCTCGCTGCTCTGGCACCCTTTCTTCTTCTTCTTCTCCTCCTCCTCCTCCTCCTCCTTCTTCTTCTTCTTCTTCTTTTATAATATATTTTATTGATTTTTCACAGAGAGGAACAGAGAGGGATAGAGAATTAGAAACATCGATGAGAGAACATCGACCAGCTGCCTCCTGCATACCCCCCATCGGGGATGTGCCTGCAACCAAGGTACATGCCCTTGACCGGAATCGAACCTGGGACCTTTCAGTCCGCAGACCGACGCTCTACCACTGAGCCAAACCGGTTTCGGCTGGGCACCCTTTCCCATAAGCCAGCTGGTGCACAGCCCTGGGCTCACCTCCCGCTGGCCCCTCCCCCATCGGGAGACTTATTCCCCGGTGGCCCCAGCGTGGAGGCTGCACTCTTCCCTGTCCCTGCACCTGACAAAGGACAGACACTCAGGTCCCAGCAGACAATGGAGGCCAACCAGGTCACACTTACCTTTAAAATGCCTGGACTAATTCGTGCCAGTTTCCTGTTACAGACTTAGCAGCGAGGATAACAAATAATTAAAATTCTTCAGTAATCCCTGATCCTTTTCTCTTCCTCCATGCATTCCCAATGTCTATCAGAAGAGCTCGTCGGTAGCCTGATGCACGCACTGGCTTGCATTTCATCCCTCCCTAGGCCACGTGCACGCTGAGCTACAGGGTTGGAAGGAGCCGTGGGCGGACTGGAAGGTGGGCAGAGCCTGGGGGGTCTGAGCGCCTCAGTTACCAATGCTGTGTTCATGGCAGGCACCTGGATCCACCGCAACCTGGCGGGTCTGGCTTCTGGTTGTGTTTGTAAATATCCATTAATATCTGCCCGTGATTCCTGAATAGAGCATTTTCACTTGGCAACCGTTGAAAAGTCCGTTCCTAAGCGTATGGAGCCTTATTAAAAGAAGCAACTAATGAGCAGCTTCTAAATATTTAAGTCCTAGGGTAGAAAATGACACACATGCTTTTTTGTAAGAAATCTGACATCTTTAAACCTTTACTAACTGGAGGCACATGTCCCAGTGAGAGAATTTCATAACATAGCTGTTCCCCCTAATGATGACTTGTATTAATAACAACTGCAACGTTAATACTTGATGAACTCTTTTAGGTAGGTCATAAATGCCAGTGATTAATACATACTTGCTTACTCAGTTGAGAAGTTTCTTAACCCCATCTTAAAGAATTGTTCTTTCTTACTATTCTTGAAAGATTTGAGACTATTTTTACTACTGTAAAAAAGTAATGCATCAGGAAGTATGCCTTGGTTGAATTTTTTCTTATTGAGTATATGTGATGGCCAGAGTGACGCCAGGGAGAGTGAGGGAGTGGTGTGGGCCATTAGGTGGGTTTGGGTTGGTTAGGCCTGACACGAGAGGCTGAAAAGGGCTCCTGAAGTTCCTGTTTTATCTAGAAGCTCAGCTGAGTCGTGTGGGGGAGCAGAAAGGCATTGTGGGCAAAAGCCTGTCTTGGAGTAGAGCAGGCCTGACTGTACCTCCTTCTCTTTGGAAACCCAAGTATAGACAGACAGGTAAACTAAGGCAAGCTGGTGCAGTGGGCCGTGGTGAACCCCGACATCTGGGAAACCCCCATAGTGGCTAACGAGTTAGTCCCTTCTGGTCAGATGAGATCCTTTCTCCTGGAAAGCTCAGGCATGGTTCATTCCCCCCGCTCAGATCTGACTGCCTGGAGGTGAGCTTACCCAGCTGAGGCTCCGTGGCCCTCTGCTCTCTGCTGTTGTCTAGTGACTGTCAGCTGCCTTACCCTGGCTTTGTCTGGATGTATTGTTTCCTGGGACCCATTTCTAATTCCCAGATGACCTGAAAAAGCAATTCATATAATCTATTATGCATTCATCTTGGAACTCAAATAGTGTTTCTCTGGAAACATTGTTACAAAGTGTTTAAGCTCCAAAAGTGATAGTCAGAAACTTGTTTAATCCGTAACAAGTGAAAATTGGGCAGTAAGCCATAGCATACTCCATCTCAGTATTAATCCTATATAATAAAAGCCTAATATGCAAATCGACCAACAGCAGAAAGATTGGCAGAACAACCAGTCGCTATGACGCACACTGACCACCAGGGAGCAGATGCTCAATGCAAGAGCTGCCCCCACCCCACAGGCCCCAGGCCAGCCAAAGCAGGTGAAAGCAGGGGCCCTTGGATTGACCTGCCAGTTGCCCTGCAGAGGGAGGTGACTGGCGGCAGTGGTGGGGGGTGGGGCTGGCGAGCAGGCAGTGCCAGGCCAGCCAAGGCAGGTGCCAGCAGGGGCCCCAATCACACCACTGGTCGCCTCATAGATTGGCCCTGATTGCCCATGCATGACCCTACCCATGCACGAATTTCTTGCACCGGGCCTCTAGTAAGTATATAAAATGCCAATGAAGTGCTTCTTAAAATGTGGCAAGCCTGGCCAGCATGGCTCAGTGGTTGAGCATTGACCTATGAACAGAAGGTCATGGTTCAATTCCTGGTCAGGGCACATGCCTGGGTTGTGGGCTTGATCCCTAGTGTGGAGCTTGCAGGAGGCAGCTGATCAATGATTCTCTCTCATTGATGTTTCTATCCCCTCCTCTTCCCCCTCTTCCTCTCTCTATCTCTCTTCCTCTCTGAAATCAATAATAATAATTTAAAACACATTGTGGTAAGTGGGCCTTGGAGTAGAAGAGTGGTTTTAAAAGATTCAGGGGCATCAGCCATGGCCAGGCACTCCTTGGCGCGCCCCTTGAATAGGAGGCAGGAAGAGACAGTGGGGGGGGGGGTGTTGTCAATCGGGGGAAAAGAAGACCCATGTAATACTTTAAATAACTAAAAAAAGAGAGAGAGAGAGTTCAGGAAGGAAGGAGGAGTCCTGACCTGGCTTCTGCGTGGCCCAGCTGGGGGTGGGGGGGGCGGGGGGGAGTGGCTGCTCAGTGACCGTGAGCAGGAAAGCGGGGGCAGGAGGGAGGAGACGAACGGGATCCTGGTGCCAGGAGCTCGGAGTGCGGGATGGCGGTGGGGGGCCTGGGCCATGGGCCTTCTGGAAACGGGCCCTGCAGGCCGCGGGGCCGCGGTGCCGGACTGGCCCTGTGCGGCCCTCCTCTCAGAGGACGCTTACTCATGTCTTCCACGGAATGGCTCATGGGCAGATGTACTTAATGTTTTCATCAAAGAAAATTTCACTTAAGAACTGCTGTTTAAAACTGTTCATTGAATTGTTGACACTCCTAAACCTATATCAGATTTGCTCCTTTGTTGGAGGTATTTCACTGAAGCAGATGTAAACTGTATTTTGCACCGCCTCTTTTACCTAAGAGCCTCGATAGGTCTGTGCTGTTCACTAGAAGCACCATGCCCAGTAATGGTGACTAACACTCACCAGAGAGGAGCAGCCTGCTGCAGGCCTCCGCTCCGAGCTGTTGGATCAGGGTGACAGGCTGATCGCTAAGGCCGTGGTTCCCCAAGTGTGTCACCTGCACAGTGGTGTTTGGTGAGAGGGGTCTGTTGGCCACCGGAGTGTGAGAAATGTGTTAAACAGGTTTCATCACTGCAGGACTTGCCCGACCGTTGGTGCCTGTGTGTGTATGTGTGTGCCTGTGTGAGTGTATGTGTGTGTATATGTGTGTGCATGTGTGTGTGTATGTGTGTGAAGAATTGCTGAGGGGGGTGTGTGGTCAACATCTATGCAGCTACCTTGATCATGGACTCTTCCTGAGACATCTTGGGCTCCAGTGTTCCAGGGGACACACTGGGAAATGCTGCTCCAGCCGCCCCCCCCCCCCCCCCCCCCCCCCGTGAGAAATAAAAGTACATATCCTTCCCTGGCCGGGAGATACCAGCATCGAGAAGGCGGCTTTCCCAGGGCGAGGCTTATCTGTTCGCTCCGGATGTGGGACTCTCGCCTGTGTGCTGTGGTGGTGGGGACTTCGTTCGCACGCTCCCCTAAAATTAAAAAAAGTACAATTAAGAGCAAAAAAGAAAAGTTGAGATGACCTAAAATACTGCTTCTCTGAGATAGTCCTAACACTTGTGTGTCTCTAGATATTTTCCCTTGTAAAAATTTATCTGCATAGAGTTTTAAACAATGAATTTGTTTTATACAGGGTGTTTATGATGTTCTCAGTGTCATTCATAAACAGTTGTCCCCGTGTGGCGGGTATGATAATCCATTAGAGGGACGCGGTGGGATCGGTAGGATACCAGAGTGTTTGGTGTCAGGACCCCGAGGAGCTTGTGTTTATGTGGGCTGGATTAGAAATTATACTGAGACCCTATTAAAATATTTATTAACTTATTTAAAATAGCAGTAATAAATGCATTAGATGGTAACAACATATGTTTAATGAAAAATACATTTTCCAAAACAAAAACCAATTTAATAAGAAGACTGGCGTTGCTTTACATTTCTGCCGTTCTCTTTAAGCGAGTTTAGGAGAGACAGCGGGATTCTGCATTCTACCTGTTGCTATCTGTAGTTTGGTTGAAGCAGATGAAAAATATTTGGCCTCACACAGATACGTAGCTGGAAAAGGGAGGGCCTTGTGAGCCCCCGAAACGGTCTTGGGGACCCCAAGAGTCCTCAGACCACATCTGATAACTGTTGCTGTTGGCAGTGGTTGATGTCAGAATGCAGTTGGGGTTATACCACCCAGTGCTTTGCTTCTAAATGATAGCCAAAGTAGCAAAGGAAAGTTGGCAAATGATTTACTTGAAAGAAGAAAAAAATTAGCGTTAATTGAACTTCTTCCTATAACCACGTCTGTCATTTACACTGTCACTTGCTTTCTTGAGTGAGAAGACAGGCGAGGAACAGCGTGGATGGTTCTGGAGATTATCACGTGAAGTGAAATAAGCCAGTCAGAGAGATAAATACCATGTGACCTCACTTAGATGTGGAATCTAATGAGCAGAATAAACTGACAGACAAATGGAAACAGAGGCATGGATGCGTGGAGCAGACTGACGGCTGTCAGAGGGGAGAGGTGTGGGGGGACTGGATGAATGAAGGTGAAGGGATTGGCCAGAGAACATATATACAGATACAGACACAGCGTGCTGAGGGCCCGAGGAAGGGGGTTGGGAGCTGGGGATGTGGGTAAAGGGGAGAGGGAGGAGGGACATCTTAGGAGGGTCAACAATACAAATAAAGTAAAAGAAGGAGCAGGAGAAGGGAGAAGGGGAAGAGAGGTAGGCCTGGGTTTGCTCCCAGTGTTCCGCACACCCTGCTGCCCCAGTGTGGTCAGCAGTGCCCTCGGTGTGTTTTACTTCTGGTTTATTTTATTTTAAAAAATATATATTTTATTGATATTTTACAGAGAGGAAGGGAGAGAGATAGAGAGCTAGAAACATAGATGAGAGAGAAACATCGACAAGCTGCCTCCTGCATACCCCCTACCGGGGATGTGCCCGCAACCAAGGTACATGCCCTTGACGGGAATCGAACCTGGGACCCTTCAGTCCGCAGACCGACACTCTATCCACTGAGCCAAATCGGTTTCAGCTTCTGGTTTATTTTTAATTTTATTAAAGGACACATTCTTAGTGGGGAGAAGACAGGAATAGATGGAAAGGCGTAAGTAGACGTTAAAATCAGGTTATTCTGTGGGAGTATGCATTTCCCATACAGTATTTGCTGTAGCGGGAGATCTAGGGAGGAAAAGCATGTACACATTTCTCGAGAGATTACCACCTGTTTTCTTTTCTTCCCCTCACACGCTGGCCCTTTTGAGACTTGCATGGCTGGTTTCACTGTAAGAACACGTGTGTAACTCCTGCAATGAGAGTGGCTGTACTGCCTTTCGCTTTGATCTCCTGAGAAATGGTTGGGCGTTTTCTGGGGTCAGTCACGGGCTTGCACTGTCCGGTTAGCCTGGGTGGGAATGGTTGTTTGTTTGTTTGTGTCGCCCTTGTTGACCGCAGCCTAGTTCTTGGCTAGACCACATCCCACCACGCCGCGAGGTGGTCGAACCCTTCCTCTGTTCTTATGACCAAGTTCTTCCTGAGCATGTAAAATCTGTCTCCCCCTTTACCATCTCTGGCTACTTATGTGTCATTGCGTTAGAATGTGGAGTCTAAACTTTATTTTTTATTTTAAATATATTTTTATTCATTTTTTACAGAGAGGAAGAGAGAGGGATAGAGAGTTAGAAACATCAGTGAGAGAGAATCATCAACCAGCGGCCTCTTGCACACCTCCTACTGGGGATGTGCCCGCAACCAAGGTATAATACACGCCCTTGACCGGAATTGAACCCGGGACCTTTCAGTTCGCAGGCCGATGCTCTATCCACTGAGCCAAACCGGTTTTGGCTGGAGTCTAAACTTTAAAAATCTGCTAATCTGTCTTAAAACAACAGCTTTTGAGTTAAGTGGCTAGCATTTTAGAAGGGATTTTACATATCAACTAGCGGCCCGATGCACAAAATTTATGCAAGGGGCTCGGCCCTCACAGCCACGGTTTCCTTCGGAAGGTCGTCCGGCTGTCTGGTCTAATTAGCATATTACGCTTTTATTTTTATAGATTAGCTTAGTAAGCCTGTTTACCAAAGAGGAAAGCAATTGGAGTTTTTATTGTCGTTATTGTGATATTGATGTAGTTCAGAATAGGAAAAGTAGGATTATGTAATAGAGACCAACTGAGTATCCTTCACCCTGTGTCTTTCTCTGAAAACGGTACTCAAAGCCATCACCTTGGGCGAGTCAGGAGAGATGATAAAATATCAGGAGTTTAAAATGTCCTGGAGAAAGCATACATTGTAACAACAAAGTCAGATTCTTTTCACTCTTGGAGCACTTCCTGTGGGAGCGGCTGGAAGTCCTCACACTGCTCACACCCCAGCTTCGGGTCAGAGAGCTTTGGGACTCTCTGGTGCGGGTTTGCTGTGTTTTCTGTTTACGGTGAGCATGTGTCATTCTAATGCAATGACACATAAAGCTAGCTCCTTCCTGCTGGAACCCGTCCAATCAGGGGACCCCTTTCCTCTCGGAGGGCAGCCTTCATTGTCAGAGCGCCTGCCTCAGTGTCCCCCAGACACAGGCTCGGCACGGCGTGCGGCGCACGGGTAAGAGCATAGACTCCGAGCTCAGCATCGGGCTCAGAGCCCGGCTCTGCTGCTCGGCAGGCTGCTTGCTCTCTCCGTGCCTCAGTCTCGTCGTCCTTCATAAAAGCAGGCCATTAGTACCTCTCTCATAGGGTTGTTAGGGGAATAAACTGATTTTGGAAGTGTTTAGAACACTACAGTAAACTGTGTTTGATGTTTTATGATCTCCATCCTATGTAACTACCCCTTTTTTAAATGGAGATAAAATCCACATTACATAAAATGAACGTAAGTTTGTTGTTTTCTAAAGAATAGTTTATTGATATTTAGAGAGAGAAACATCAGTTGAAAGCATAACATCAGTTGGCTGCCTAGGCCTGTGTCTAGCTGCATTTTTCCCACACGGCTGTCCAGCTGTCCAGCATCATTTTTTTTTTTTGTTTAAATATATTTTATTGATTTTTTACAGAGAGGAAAGGAGAGGGATAGAGAGTCAGAAACATAGATGAGAAAGGAACATCTATCAGCTGCCTCTTGCACACCTCCTACTGGGGATGCGCCCGCAACATAGGTACATGACCTTGACCGGAATCGAACCTGGGACCTTTCAGTTCGCAAGCTGATACTCTATCCACCGAACCAAACTGGCTTCGGCAGCACCATTTGTTGAAGACTGTTCTGTTGTGCTCCTTTGCTCCTTTGTCACAGAGCAGTCGGCTGTATTTATGTGGGTCTATTTCCCGGCCCCCACCAGGAATCGGGCCTGCAACCCGGACATGTGACCTTGATAGGGAACCAAACCAGCAAACTTTGGTTCATGGCCTGTCCCCCAACCAACTGAGCCACACTGGCCAGGGCGAACGAACTGAGCTTTGAACAGTCTGGGTTCCTAACAAAACTGAGTAGAAAGTACAGAGGGATTCCGTCTGTCTGGCCCCACATGCACAGCCTCCCCCGCTGCTGACGTCCTGCACCACGGCCGTACGCTCATCACCGCCGAGGCCCTGCCTTGTCAGCGTCGTCACCCCAAGTCCGTAGTTCACACCGGGCCCACTCTTCCTGATGTACCTTCTGTGGGTCTGACAGATGTCTGACATGTGTGCACCATCGTAGTACCACTCAGAGCAGGTCACTGCCCTAACAACCCTGGGCTCTCTGGTCAGTCCCCCCTCCCCCCCCCCAGAGCCCCTGGCCGCCACTGTCCTTACTGTCCCCATAGCTTATCTTTCCAGGATGTCACGGAGTTGGAGTCACAGGTAGGTGGCTCTTCAGATTGGCTTCCTTCACTCAGTCACGTGTATGAAGTCTCCCCCCTGTCCTTTCATGGCTCGGTAGCGCATTGCTTTTTAGCACTGACTAATCCTCCGTGGTTTGGATGGACCACAGTTTTATCTATTCACCCCCTGGAGGGCATCGTTGTTTCTCCTAGGCTTTGGCAATATGGTAAGGCTGCTACCAACACCCATGTGCAGGTTGTTGTGTAGACATTCGGGTTAAGTGCCAAGGAGCATGCTTGCTGGGCATATGATCAGAGTCTGTTTATTTATTTATTGTTTCCTATAACTAACCTTTAGTCCGTTTAGTTCTGTAAGAAACTGCTACACTGTCTTCTAAAGTGGCCGCACCGTTTGCATTTCTGCCAGCAGTGAGAGAGTCCCCAGTGCCCACATCCTCCCCAGCATCTGGTGTTGTCAGCGTTTTGGATTTTGGCCATTCTCATTAGGGTGGAATGGTATTATTATGGCTTTAATTTGCATTTCCCTGATGCCTTATGCTGTTGAACATCTTTCCATCTGTATATCTTCTTTGAGAAGTGTCTGTATTTTTTTAATTGTGTTGGTTTTCTTATTATTGAGTTCTTTGTATATTTTGGATGACAGTCCTTTATGAGATGTGTGTTTTGCATCTATTCTCTGCCAGTTCATGGCTGTCTTCTCATTCTCATGATACTGCCTTTTGTAGAGCAGAAGTTTTAAGCTTTAACCAAGTCCATTGATTTCTTTCATGGATTGTGCCTTTGGTGTTGTGTCTAGAAGGTCATTACCATGCCAGGGTCACCTACGTTTTATCCTGTTATCCTTCCAGGAGTTTTATGGTTTACCCTTGGGCCAATGTCCACTGGGAGTGGATTTTTGTGAAGGGTGGCAGGCCTGTGTCTAGCTGCATTTCCCCCACATGGCTGTCCAGCTGATCAGCACCATTTGCTGAAAAGACTGTTCTATTGTGCTGCCCTGGCTCCTTTGCACAGACAGTTGATGTATTTATGTGGGTCTATTTCCGGGCTCTTTGTGCTGGTCCACTGATCTGTCCGTCAGTGCCTTCACCCATGCCTTCCTACCTTGATTGCTGTGGTTTTATGTAAGTTTTGTTCTTGTCCTTCAGCATCGAGCTGGCCATTCTGGGTCTTTGGCCTCCAATTCCAAAGCCTGCCAGCCTGCTGGTTCCCCCTCCCCTGGTGAGATACCGCCTTTCAGATGGGCAAGAGGGTTTGACAGGCAGGGTTCCACACACAGGAGCCGAGTTGGGGTGGCATGGCGCTAGCACCCCTGGTGTCCGCTTCTTGGCCGCCGCATCACACCGACGTTATTTAACGTGAACCCCCAGGTCCTCCTGTCCGGTGGGGAGCCAGGCCTCTTGCCTCCTAACTTGATGCTTCATTCTACATCCATCCATCCATCCATCCGTCAGTCTCATCCTCAGACTCAAGGTGAAGGATAAAGAGAGCTTCCGAGTCTGGAGAGTCAGGAGACTGTTTGGTTTCTGGGTTCAACATTCCGTGAGCTTTGGGGTGGTCATTACCCCTTTTGAAGCCGCCTGTCTGTATCGTCAACCCGTTTCCATGTCCCGGTCTTGTCCTGGCCACAGGAGCTGAGAAGCGGCCTGTCTGAATGCCTTGCCCCGCGTTCAGCGCTGTCCTAGCTTCACCAGCGGGTGGTCAGGTCCCCACCGAGGAGCTGGCACCTCCTGATCGCGGCTGACGTCGCCCATCTTCCCCGGGAAAATGTGTGGATACCTCGTTCTTGTGAAAAAATCCACCTGAGGGCAGAGCTTGATTTCTTTTCCTTCTTTGAGGAACCAAAAACCAGTGTAGACTTTTGTCCATGGTCAGTGTCAAACTCATTGCGGGGAGTTTTAAACGTCCATCTTCGGCCCTAGCTGGTTTGGCTCAGTGGATAGAGCATTGGCCTGTGGACTGAAGGGTCCCAGGTTCAATTCCAATCAAGGGCACATGCCTGGGCTGTAGGCTCAATCCCCACTGGGAGTGTGCAGGAGGCAGCCGATCAGTGATTCTCTCTCTTTATTGATGTTTCTGTCTCTCTCTCTCCGTCTCTCTTCCTCTCTGAAATCAATAAAGATAAATTTTTAAAAATAAAGTAAAACATCTATCTTCTTCCCTGTCAGACCAGGGCTGTGCGGTGCCCATTTCTGGAGACCAGCACCTGCTGGTGGGCAGTTCTGTCTAACATTTTCCCAGGCCCGGAGTCAGCACCCAGAGTGACCTAGGGAAGCGGGTCCTTTTCTCCTTCCTGCGGGCCTCACGGCCTGGACACGGGCTCCTGTCATCACCGGTTCTGCTCTCCGATGTGAACTGCTTCCCGAGAGGCTCAGCGCACAGCAGTGAGCTCTCCTCTCCGCCGGGGTGTGTTGTAGACGTCGCACTCTTTAGCCGGTGATGGAGGGGCCTGAGGGCCGCTGTCTGGCTGTCACTGATGTGGTCAGGATGCAGCTGGCAAAGAAAGAAAACGGGCAGAGCTCGCCAGAGTCCTGTCTCTGCCGGCACCGTCCGGTCAGCGTTGGCAGTCCGGGTGCGGCTGTGGAGGGTGGCTTTGACAGCACCGCTGGCCTGGGTGCGTGGCCTTTCCTGCTGAGCCGATGAGCTGCCGTTGTGGGTGAAGGTCAGGCCTCTAAACCGCCCCGCACCGCTGGTCACAGCTCAGGGCAGCGCCCTGTCCTGCTCCAGCCCGGCAAGCGCGACGCCGATAGAGGAGAGAGAGAAGGGCAGGCTGGCCTGCGTTTTCTGGTAACGCTGCACAGGGGGAACTTCAGGAAACCGTGCGTGTGTGTTTTTGGCATGACGGTGTTTCTGATGGCCGGCGTCGTAGGAGTTAATTGATAACCAGGCGCCCACCAGCCACACACGTGCTCCGAACAGTCTGCAGCACCCACGACAGAGGCCTGGAGGACTCTGTGCCCAGCTTGCAGGGCGCTGGGGGTTCTTATCTTATTTCTTGCTTTTATGTTAAATCATTGAAGTTCTTTGCAAAATGCAAGTGTGGGAATCTTAGTGATTATCATTCTTTGTTGTTGTTGATCCTCATCCGGGGATGTTTCCGTTGATTTTTAGGGGAGTGCGGGGAGGGAGGGAAAGACAGAGAAACCGAGGCAGGTGCCCCGACCTTCAGAATCGAACCCGGATCCTTTGGTCCAAAGGTCGAGGCTCCATCCACTGAGCCGAACTGGCTAGGGCAGGGCCTTTCCTTTAGCGCCCAGCTCCAGTTCGTTTCTCTGCGGAGCTGCCGGTCTCGGCAGGATTGTGGGGACCGGGAGGTGGAGCAGGTAGTTTTGATTTGGTGCAGACGCAGAGCCTGAAGGCACGTGCTGAACCTTTCTGGGTGCCCGGCCTTTCCATCCTCTAAACACGCAGCCACATGTGGCACCTTCATGCTCCTCCCTGGGCTGTTTCCCGGCAGCCAGCAGGGAGTCTCCTCCTGGAACTGTTAAGTTTTGCTGCCGAACACCATGAAATCCGGTAAAATGTGAGCACCACACCATGAAATACGGTAGAATGTGAGCATCACACCATGAAATACAGTAAAAAGTGAGCATCACACCATGAAATACAGTAAAAAGTGAGCATCACACCATGAAATACGGTAGAATGTGAGCACCACACCATGAAATACGGTAGAATGTGAGCACTATGCCATGAAATACAGTAAAATGTGAGCATCACGCCATGAAATACGGTAAAATGTGAGCACCTCACCATGAAGGAAGCCTGGTTTTGTCACTTGGCTCCCGGTCCCAGGGAGGAGCTGGATGAAGAAGCCAGAGTCCTGAGGTCCGCGGATAGATGTCCCTGTTTGAATGGTGGTTTCCACCCGCACGTTGAACATCTGAAGCCCCCACGCCTCCTGCCTATGCTGTGTTTTCACGTTTCCTGCAGAGAGGGGCGTGGCTTTCTTCCTGGGACAGGGGTGCTTGGCTGCAGGAGGCCCTGCCCTGCCCTGCACTCACAGACTCCGGCTGTGGTCTCAGGTTTGGATGCTGGATTTCAGCAGCTCCCTCTCTAAAATCACCTTTAAAATTTTTAAAAAAGAGTCACATAATAGCATTTGACAAAATCTAATACCCATTTATGATAAGAAGTCAGCAAGTTAGGAAGAGAGGGGACATCTCTCAACTTGATAAAGAACATCTATTTTTAAAAAACACACACCATAAACCTGTGGAAAAACACGGGAAGTTGTAGAAACCACTAAAACGTTATTCTTTAAGGGTGATGAATGGTTTAAAGTTGCCCCCCCCAACCCCCGCAATAGAATTCAGGATGAATTATCACATGCACACAGATGTATTGAGTTAAATTATTTGACATATCAAAATAATCGGGTAAGTATGAATCCTGATTGGATATTTGAGAGTGTTTTAGGTGATAATACCATTATTATTAGTTTTAGGAGTCCTTATCTTTTAGCGTTGTTTGTTGAAGAATTGAGGGGGTGAAGTTATCTGATGTCAGGGATTTGTTTAAAAATAATGGAAACTGGCGGTAGAAGGGTAAATCACACAAGATTGGTCCTGTAGTGATCATTGTAATAGCTGAGTCCTGGGTTCATGGGGTTTATTATTCTGTTCTTTCTACTTGATAGCTTACATAATATAAAAAGATAAAATTGCCTGATATAAAACTCGTGTGGTCACACCCATTGGGTGGCTAATATCAAAACCCAGAAGATGACAAGTGCTGGTGAGGCTGCGGAGCAGTTGGGAGCCTGGTGCTCCGAGGACGGATGTGGAAATGGTGCAGGCGCTGTGGGAAGCGGTATTGTCAGCTCCTCAAAGAATTAAAACAGAATGATGGAATGGCCCAGCAGTTCCACTTCTGGGTGCATACTCAAAGAACTGAAACAGAGGCAAACAGATGTTTGTATTCTGTGTCCATGGCATTATTCACAACAGCCAGAAGATACTTGGCAACCCAAGTGCCCTTGACAGATGAACGGAGAGACAAGATGTATGTGGTCTATACATACAGCGGGATATCATTCAGCCTTAAAAGGTGACACGCTGTAACACGCATGGACCTTGGGGACATTATGCTAATACCCACTTACCAACTGTGGCTGACAGAAAGTTTCCTTTATTGTTAAAAAAAAGAGAGAAAGAGAGAAAGAAAGAAAGAAAGAAAAAAAGAAAGAAAGAAAGAAAGAAAAAAGAATGAAAGAAAGGCAGGCCAGGTGGTTTTGTTTGCTTGCTTGCTTTTTGCTTTACACTTAACAGAATCACTAAATATGCTGCTGTTTTCTTCTGCTGCGAAAGAGATAAAGTTAGGCCTCTCCAGGGCCTGAGCCTGTAGGGCTTTCGTTAGCTGTAGGTTGTGTTTCGGAAGATGATGATGGGGAGATCGTCATGGGAACGCCTCTGGAGTCTCTTTAGCTCTGGTCCTTTGTAGTTTTTCCTAAAACATAAGCTGCTGCTTAAGATGAACTGATCAACACATATTTGTTGAGAATCCATGTGCCAGGCATAGAGTGGGCCCTTTACTCACATCCTATGTAATAAAGAGGTGATATGCAAATTGACCCTCATGCCCTCACAAGAAGGCTGCTTATGACCACGCTGGCAGGGGGGTTAGTGAGGGACGACTAAACGACTGAACAAGCAGGCTGCGTGGGGTGACCAGGCTGGCAGGGAGGGGGCAGTTAGGAGCAACCAGGCTGGCAGGGAGGAGGCAGTTAGGAGCAACCAGGCCGGCAGGGCAGGGGGCAGTTGGGGGCAACCAGGCAGGCAGGCAGGTGAGTGATTAGGAGCCAGCAGTCCAGGATTGTGAGAGGGATGTCTGACTGCCAGTTTAAGGATCAAGCCTAAACCAGCAGTTGGACATCCCCCAAAGGGTCTCGGATTGGAGAGGGTGCAGGCTGGGCTGAGGACACCCCCCATCCTTGCATGAATTTCGTGCACCGGGCCTCTAGTTATCAGTAATCCTCAAGGTAAGGTGTGGAAGGAGGTCCTGTTCCGACTTACGATGTAGAAATAGGCACAGGTGGTTAAAGTCTTCGCCCCTTGTTAGAATGTCAGACACCGCTCATTTATTAACTATGTTCCTGTCTTTCTTACCAGACCGCACTGTTTAAACCTTTTAACCGCTGCTAACGGAATAGAGGGAGCTTGCTGGCAGAGCAGAGAAGGGTGCTCACCCTGCTGCCCTCTCCAGCTGTGCCTCCTTATACATCATTATCCCAGTCTTTCTGCTCCCAAAATGAGCCAGAGCCTTTTCTACCTTTGAACCTTATTTGTATTTTTTACTCTGTTTAAAAAAAAACCCTCAAGCCCCAGCCGTGTGGCTCAGTGGATAGAGTATCGGCCTGAGGACCAAAGGGCCCCAGGTTCGATTCCAGCCAGGCACGTACCTCAGTTGCAGGCTCCTCCCTGGCCTGGGCCAGTCAGGGCACATGCAGAAGGCAATCAGTCGATGTGTTTCTCTCATATCAATGTTTTTCTCTGTCCCTATCTCTCTCTCTCTCTCTCTCTCTCTCTCTCTCTCTCTCTCTCTCTCTCTCTCTTTTTCTCTCTCTCTCTCTCTCTCACTTTTTTTTTATAAGTTAATGCTTTATTATTATTACTGAAATGTTTTTTAAATATATTTTTATCAATTTTTTACAGAGAGGAAGAGAGAGGGATAGAGAGTTAGAAGCATCGGTGAGAGAAAATCATCGACCAGCTGCCTCTTGCACACCCCCTACAGGGGATGTGCCCTTGACTGGAATCGAACCCGGGACCTTTCAGTCTGTAGGCTGACGCTCTATCCACTGAGCCAAACCGGTTTTGGCTGTCCCTATCTCTTTTCCTCTCTAAAATAAATGGAAAAACATCGTCAGGTGAGGATTAGAAATAGATAAATAGCCGGGACCGGTTTAGCTCAATGGATAGAGCATTGGCTTGGGGACTGAAGGGACCCGGGTTCGATTCCGGTCAAGGGCATGTACCTTGGTTGCCGGCATATCCCCAGTAGGGGGTGTGCAAGAGGCAACTGATCGATGACTCTCTCTCATCGATGTTTCTCTCTATCTCTCTCCCTTCCTCTCTGTACAAAATCAATAAAATATATTTAAAAAAATAGATAAATAAAATACCCCTCAAAAGGATGCTCCTTTTAAGGATGTCCTTGGGAGGTCTCCATTGTGCTTCCAGTGGTCCCCAGAGCTGGCCTCATATTTCCAGCTCTCTCCTCCAGACACACGCTAGAATTGCACTCGCCCACCCTGGCAATGTGGGTGGGCCATGGACCAGCTCTGGCCCACGAGTTAGGAGCAGAAGTGTAGACGGTCATCTCCCACCAGACAGCCCTCCAGAGCGCTCCCGCTTCCCCTGGCAGTGCCATGGCCACGTGTGCGATGGAGGCTGCTGGTCTTCCGGGCTCCGCTGACCGTCAGAGTCCCCAGCACTGAGTTCCCACCCAGGTTTTCCCACACCCTCCACCCGGTGATGCTGGCTGCATCCGTTCAGGATGTGGGTGTTCGTTGACACATCTGTGCTCTGTGGCAGGTTGCGCCTGCATCCCCAGCCCAACCCTCGAGGTGCGCTCCTGCCTGGCAGGCGGTCCTGGGACAGACGTGGAACGTTCGTGGTGATGTGCAGCCGGGAGGACCTGGGATGTCAGGCTGGTTTTCAAGGATCAGAGCTGGTCTGATCTGAATATGAATTTATGGCTGGGACAGTGCTTAGTCCATCAGAATGGATGCCTTTTTACATTTTTATTTTGGGACCATTTGAATAATTTATGAATTTTAAATGTTTTCTGAGGACAAATAATCAGTTGGGGATTTTATGTTGATATCACTTGAGACTCTTTTCTATGCATACTGCCTTTAACAAGGGGTCTGCGAACACATTGCATTTCCCTCCTTACTGAGGCCTGAGCTAGATTTTTAAATCACTGCCTGGCAGGTGCAGCACGCACTCAAAGGCGCCTGCCGCCACCTAGTGGCCGTGTCTCCTAATTGATGGACCAAGGTTACATGTTGAATCTGCAAACAAAACATATGTAGTAACATTAGCTAAAATTTACTGGTGAGTTGCCTCCAGTCTCTTAAAACATATAGTTGTCCCCTGACCGGTGTGGCTCTATGGTTTAGACCTGTGAACCGGGAGGTAACAGTTTGATTTCCTGGTCAGGGCACATTATGGGGCGTGTAGGAGGCAGCCAGCCGGTCAATGATTCTCTCTCGTCCCTGATGTTTCTATCTCTCTTCCTCTCCATTCCTCTCTGAAGTTAATTAAAAGGTTTTAAAAACATATTTGTCATTATTTATTATGTCGTTATTGGGGCAATAGGAGTAGATCCTCTGGAATGAGAAGTGGCATGTATCCCGTTTGTTTTCGGAAAGAGTGGGTTTCTCTTCATCAGCGAGTTTGTTGGCCGGGAACTCCGGTGCGGGCTGATGTCAGGGCGGGCACATCGGGCTCCCCAGCCTCCTGCCGGGATCGGTGACTTGGTGGCCTGGACAGGGCGCCAGCCTCTCCTTTGCCCACAGGGTCGGGATGTCCTGGGAAAGTGTAAGTTTTTAGATTTAAAGTTAACCCTGAAGCTGACTGTGGTAAGCATTCTTTTCACTTCGGTTTTTTAAATCAGTGACCGTTTATAACCACAGAAGCGAGGCAGGTCTTAGAGCTATAGGTGCAGGCTCCAGAATCAGCCTCCATTTACAGAGGGTCTGACCGCCAGCCTCACCGTCCCCGGATTTTAATTAGAATTATGCCATTCAAAATGTCACTGGCTTTTTCTGATGCCGAATGTGCAGCCAGGAACCAGGAGGAGGCTTTGAGCACAGTGACCTGTGCCTCGCCTCTGGCTGCTCGGATGATGACAGGAACATCAGTCACTTGTCTCCATGCATATTTTATAATGTCAATTGAGTATGATGAAATATTAAAAATATCATTCATTAAATATTCAAAAGTTCAGTCTTTGAGGCTGGCCAGCTCTCTTCATTCTACTGCCAGCCTAAGGAGCAATTTAGAAAATCTGAATGATAAAATTAGAATACTGGAAAAAAGCAGAGAATTAAGAATATCACTATAAAATTATTTTTTTGCCTTGAACCATTAGTAATTTTCAGCTGTAGCAGAAACACACATTTTACGCTATTACCTTTTACTACTTTCTGCTATTTTAGATTTCCTGCACTTTGCCCAGTATTTTTGCCTTCTTACTGGGTTAGAGAAATTCACTTAAAGTCTAAGAAGTGTTACAGATTCACATATTGGAATGATCTTCCATTTCATTTGCTTTGCTTATAATTTTATTAATACAACTTTAAGTATGAAAACAAATTGGGATTTACTATTGCCCTTCAGGGCACATTATTAACAGTAAGTTGAATGGATAGCCTCTGTGTTTTGAAAGGAGAGATCATTGACAAGCTGGAGGGTCGTCACAGTGGCCTGTTGTTACCTGTCACCCTGTAGCCATGCAGCGGCCAGCCTGCGCACAGCAGTGTCAGAGCAGGTGCACGAGAGCAGCGGGAGTAACTGTTTAGGAAAAGCCCAGCCCGGCTGCAGAGTGAGGCTAGTGCCTGTGTTCAGAGGACCTCCCCACCCCCCCCCCCCCAGCAAAGGCTGCCGCGGACTCGGCCCTCACAGCGCCATATCACACACACACCCACGCCCATGAGCTCAGCGCCCTCCGGGTGCAGCTGAAGAAGGGCAGGCGCACCAGAACTTGTGAATTCTCTGCTCTCCCCAGGCCCCTGGCCCGGGCAGCTTCTGTATGGGAGAGCTTTTCCAAAGGCTCTTTAAACCTTGGCCTCTGCCGAAACCGGTGTGGCTCAGTGGATAGAGCGTCGGCCTATGGACTGAAGGGTCCCAGGTTCGATTCCAGTCCAGGGCATGTACCTTGGTTGCGGGCACATCCCCGGTAGGGGGTGTGCAGGAGGCAGCTGATCGATGTTTCTCTCTCATCGATGTTTCTAACTCTCTATTCCTCTCTCTTCCTCTCTGTAAGAAATCAATAAAATATATATTTTTTAAAAAAAACAACAAAAAAACCCCACAAAAACGTTGGCCTCTATTATGTGGTTTTGACATCCCACTTGGTCCCCCATCATCTAAGCACAGGTCACCTTTCCCGACAGGTCCCTGGTTTGCACGTGGTCCGCCAGGTTCTCTGTCTCCTTTGCTTTGAATATTCACCTGTCAGAAACAAAGCCACACCTTCTCCATGTTTACACACCAAATCATATCTGCTTTTCAGTTCTCAGCACCAAAACTACCTCCTCTAGGAGAGGATTTCGAACCAGGACACTGACTTTTTATAATATATATTTTTGTTGACTTCAGAGAGGAAGGGAGAGGGAGAGAGAGTAACATCAGTGATGAGAGAGAAGCATTGATCAGCTGCCTCCTGCACGTCCCACACGGGAACGAGCCTGCAACCCAGCCATGGGCCCTGACCAGCCGTTGAAACGTGACTTCCTGGTTTATAGGTCGATGCTCGACCAGAGCCATGCCAGCCAGGCCAGGACATTGATTTTATTTGTGTTCCTCACCCACTCATTCATTG